>NW_022436953.1:34399941-34466498 GCF_009761245.1 Sapajus apella | reverse complement strand
TAGTGGTGGTGATAGTGGTGGCGGTGATGGCAATGATGGTGGTAATGATGACGGTGGTGATGGTGATGGTGATGATGATGGTAGTGATGGTGGCGATGGTTGTGGTTGTGGTGTTGTTGGTGGTGATGGTAATAATGGTGGTAATGATGGTGGTGGTAGTGGTGATAATGATGGTGGTGATGGCAATGATGGTGGTGTTGATGGTGATGGTGATGACACTGATGGTGGTGCAGATGGTGACAGTGGTGTTGATGGTGGTAGTTATGGTGGTGATGATGGTGGTGGTGGTGGTGGTGATAGTGATGGTAGTGAAGGTGATGGTGGGTATGGTGATGGTGGTGATGGTGAAGGTGACAGTACTGATGGTGATGGTGATGATGGTGGTGGTAGTTGTGATGGTGATGATGGTGTGTGTGGTCATAGCGGAGGGTTAGGCTGGAGTGTGCTCACTGTCAGACATGTTAAGCCATCGGAAGGAGTCTGGATTTCATGCTAAATACAATAAGAAACCATTAGAAGACTTTAAAGCTAGGGAATCTCATGTTCTGATTAACCTTTTGAGAAGATTATTATGGTTATGGGTATGGCGAATGCATTGCAGGAGGGCAGAGAAATAGATCCTGGAGTCTAGAAAGACGGGTCTTTGTTTTGTTATTTGTGGAGAAATCACCACCAGGGAAGCTTGGTTGTGAAATCTGATGAAGCATAATGAGACTGAATTTACAGAACTGCAGACTCTCCATAAAGGTCAACTCTAACTCACATGGAGCCTTTCTAGAAGAGGGAAGCCACCTCCTGCAGGCCAGTGCTGCCCCTGGGCACGGTAGGCAGGGAGCAGGCCGCATCTGACTTTACGTGTCTCTTTCGGCAAGCATCCTTGTGTTGTAAGCCACGTTACACGGTCTGTGTACTTACTAGCGCCCACCGATTCCCGGATGGGAAACTACGCACATTTTGCTAAAGAAAAATGGTGGGGCAGGGAGCACTGGTGCCATCCCTGCTGTGGGTCTGCTCTCCTCCCTCTGGGGTACCCCATGCTGCAATATCCATGCCGAGTGCCGCGTTCTGGAGTGGAAAGAGCAGGTAGAACACGTGCCTTTGGGGGTTGAATCCCAGGCTCCTCACCCAGCAGCTGTGGGATATGCAGGGAGTTGCATAGACAGCTTCAGCTTTGGTCTTCCCATCAGCTTAGAGATGGTAGCTTTATTCAGGGCTTTTGCAAGAACTGAATAATACAATATATAAAAAGCAGTTAGCAGAAGTGGCTCACGCCTGTAATCCCAGCACTTTGGGAGGCAGAGGCAGGTGGATCACTTGAGGTCAAGAGTTCAAGACCAGTCTGGCCAACATGGGGGAACCCCATCTCTACTAAAAATATAAAAATTTCCTGGGCATGGTGGCAGGTGCCTGTAATCCCAGCTACTTGGGAGGCTGAGGCAAGAGAATTGCTTCAACCTGGGAAGCAGAGACTGCAGTGAGCTGAGATTGTGCCACTGCACTCTCCAGCCTGGGCAACAAGAGCAAAACTCTGCCTCCCCCTTCCCCACCGGCGAATAAAGCAGTTAGCAGAAGGCACTTGAAAATGAGGACAAGCACTTTTAGAAATACAACGGTTCGGGCCAAACTTTGTGAGCTAAACTGTTCAACCACTTCTTTCCTTTGGTGTTTTCCCCACACCCTGGGCCTGGTAGGCCGCAGAGCCATTCTGGGAGTGCGAATTTCATGGTGTGGGTGAGGCAGAGGGGTGCTCAGGTGTGCAGGGGATGGAACGGAAGTTGCCGCAAAGGTGCCCCCTGGCACCTGCCATGAAGCCATCATGACGTTGCTCCTGCCGAGTCCAGGGCAGCCTCAGAATCCTTCCTGACCTGAGACCTGCCCCCAGCCCACATCTCATGAAATTAGCATGTCCACTAAAGCCAGCTCACCTCCCCTCTTGGAGTGGGTGAGAGAACAGGAGCACAGAAGGCAGGTTTTGTGCAACAGGGGGTGAGGATGGGGACGCCCTCTGAGCCGTTTGTGAACACAGCAAGCAGACTGCTGTCCCACAGGCAGGTGAGGCTGGCTGGAGGCTGAGCCCTGGCCAGGGAGGCCTGGGAGGCATCGGGCGGGTGGAGTAAAAGGGCAGGTGGGGTGAGAAGCGCTGGACTGGGTCACCGCTGGGTCTATGGGGAGGGAGAGGACCAGGCTTGAGTTACAGGTGTTAACGACAGAGTGGGTCAAGCAGGAGGGTTGGCTGCAGCGCTCCAACACTGCACCGCAAACCCCGACGACAGAGTCACTGCGAGCCATCCCTGTGGCTTCGATCTGCAGCCAGCAGCGTTTCTACCCTGTGGATGTGACCCCAGCAGCACCGGGTGATCAAGGCAGGAAGACGGCTTCTTGCCTCTCCTATGCCCGCATCCTGGGTACCTGGGCACTGCCAGTTTTCAGAACAGAGTCCCCAGGGTGGAAGCAGAGTTGGGGGCTTAGCTCAGTGTTGGCAAACTGTCCATGGACATCTCTTCTCACATCCCTGTTCCCGGGGCTTTCTCTGGGAAGTTCTCAGTCCACATTTCTTGAGTGCCTGGCCCTGCCCAAAGGGGGCAGCTGTGGCTTCTGCCACCTGTGAGAAGTCTGCATTCCGGCGGTGAGTGCCCTCCCCAGGGCAGCCACAGGGATTCAGGAGGAGGCCAGGCTGGGTTGCAGGCATCAGAAGGAAAAGCCAACTATTTCCCGCACAAAACAAAGCCACAGCCAGCACCAGCTTTGTCCCGCTGGTAGGAGCTACTGACTTGAGATCCAGCATGCAGCCGGAGAGGCCGCCGGCTCTGGTTGTCCCGGGGCGGACAGGGGCTGACTGCCCGAGGGGTCCCACGTCCATGGCAGCCCCGCCTCCCAGGGGGGTGACCCCTGCTCCAAACCTGTCCAAACTCTTAGGCTTTTGCTTTCCAAGGAGCATGGGAGAGAAAGCGGCTGCACTGAAGCTTCTCTGATTGTGAGCAGGAAAGAATAAAGCCCGGTGTGGCCGAGCAACCCAAGAGGACCTGAGAAACGGGGGGTTTTAGTAACTTAAAGGGAAATGACACATCCAAGCTCTGTCCACAGCTGAATCAAAATCCAACAGACATACACACATTAATGCATGATTCTGGAGAAATGGCCACGAATTTCCAGTTTAGGGCCCGGAGTTAAGTTTCATTACCTAAGTTCCTTCCTCCAATCCCTAACAGATAATTTTCAGAAGCAGTGAAACAAACAAACACACATCAACAAGCCAGAGGTTCCCAGGCGCCGCGGAGAAGCCGGGGTGCGCTGTCACGCCCCGGACTTTCACAGAGGCTGCTGTGGCTGCGTTTGCCTTGGTGTGGCTGGGTCCTGCCCTGTGCCTTGGGAACTGATTCAGGGACAGGAGGGCAGTTGGTGAAGTCCTGAGAACTCACATTACAACCCTGCAATCTGGGGGTGAGGAGGCAGCCTAGAGAAGCAGGGAGAAGCCCTGGGGAGGAAAGACCCCAGGACCTCTGGACTGCAGTGGAGGGGGCTGGTGGTGCCAAGAAAATGGATCAAGCCCAGGGTCTTTAAAGGCAACCAAAGCTGAGTTCCTGGAAAGACCTCACACCGAGCCACCTGCCCCTGTCAAAAGTGCACAGAGGTCTAGTCTGGGCAGACACGTGATCAGTGCTGGTGATGGCCCCTCCTCCAAGATCAGCCCTCCACCCTGACCACATCCCCAGGGTCTGCCCCAGGAGCACGAGTCCCCCACTCACCTGCACTCCCTCCCTCTGCTGTCCAGCCTGGCTCTGCCTGCCCTCCTCAGTTCTCCTTCCCTGAGCCTGTCCACTGGGCCCTCAGACACTCCCATCAGCCAACCCCTCCTCTTCCCTGAATGTCCCCTTCACCTGCTGGGCCTTGCTGACCCATGGCTGGCCTTGGTGGTCATCGTGTCCTCTGGGGCTCTCATTGCATAGACCGGGAGACCTTCCAGAGCATTCTCTTCCCACTAGTCCTGAGTGTTTTTGAAGCCTCAGTCCCCCGCTAAGGCACCTGTCACACTGCCCCATTCTTTGAAAAGGTAAGCACCCGGCCCACTGCCTCGGCTGCCTCCACTGAGTGTCCGTCATTCTCCGCGACTTCCTTCCACCCTGGCCTCGCGCTTCCCAGATGGTCCATTTCCAGTGATACCTCCTCCTGTCATGTTAGCTAAGGCTTTTCAGAGAAACAGAACCAACAGGACGCATACTTAAATCAATGAACGAATAAACGCACATACAGAGAAAGGAAGAGAGGTGCCGTGGACAGCAGCTTGTGCGATTACGGAGGCTCTGTGGCCGGTGAGCTGAAGATCCTGGAGGGCTGACGGGGAGAGTTTCCGCCTGAAGGTCTGCAGGCCTGACACCCAGGGAGAGCCATGTTTCATTTTAGTCCAAAGACAGGAAACAGGTGAAGGTCCCAGCTCCGGGCGGTCGGGAGGAGGAGCTCTTCTTCCTGGGGGAAGGCCTGTCTTTTGTGCTATTCTGGCCCTCTGCTGATGGGGTGAGGCCCCCTCACGCTGAGGAGAGCAGCCAGCTTCCTTCGGTTCTGATTCAAATGCTAATCCCACGTGAAAACCCCTCCACAGGCACGTGCAGAATAACACTGAGTAAATATCTGGGCACCATGGCCCAGTCAAGTCGATCTCACCCCAGGCCTTACTCCACAGTTCACCTCTCACTGCCACCTCAGGCCCCCTGCGCTTTGCTCTGAAGCTCGCGGACCCCGCTGCGTGGCCCTGGCCTTTGCCCTCTGTCCTCATCTTCCACCGACTGTCTGATGAGGTCACCCAGCGGCTCAGTCTTTTCCCCAGCAACTCCACTTCCATCATTCCACCTAGCCATCCCCCCACCTGGAAAGACCCCAGCCCGGGGCACAGTTTGCAGGCAGCCTCTTCCCCACCTGCACCTGCAGCCCCAGCGTGGCTAGAAAGGAGTGCCCAGCTGTCCTGATAAGTCTCTCCAGGCCCCGGAGATAGGTGCTTCCTGCCCCTCACCATTGTTCCACGCCTGCCCTCATTAAGCTTCCAGCACTGGCCCCTTTTCACCCTCTGCTCAGTGTCTCTTCCATTTCACCAGGAAAACAGGAATGTCAGCAGAACACTGCTCCACCGTCACCTCCCAATGTGCCAGTCTCCCTCACTGGGCACATTCTGGTCCTCTGGGCTATTTGTGATTCACCAATGACTCACTGCCTTAATTGTTAGAACTTGATGGTCTTTCTTATTATAGAACAAGGCTAGACAGCGTCTTCAGCTTTCTTGTTCCTTTGCTTGTACAAAATCATTAAAAGAGATTATAGCAAAGCCAAAGTAAGAATTGAAAACCAATTAAATGGTACAAAAGGTATTAAAGAAGAATGCATAAATAAGATGTCCTATTGATGAAGCTGGAATAAACCTATCAGCAATCCTAATAAATGGGAAGGGTCCCTCCATACTCATGAGGCAGTGGCTCTGTGTTACAAAACTAAGTGCAACTCATTGAGTTTATAAATGAAAACAAACAACATGACAGATAAGGACATTAGAAGAGAATTGTTTTCTTCCTAAGTCCATATTCTCTAGAGGACAGTGTGGGATGTTATTGGTATTAGATTAAGAAGACTTCAAGGTCAACAACATTAAGCAGAATACAGAGGCACATTTTATTTTGCTAAGTGAAGATTTAACTCTTGCTGGAGTTTCTCAGTTTGGGAATTCAAAACCGTGAGATGAGGTCTTGGCGGGGCATGCTTTACCTGAGACGATCCTGAAAGCAGGGTGAGGGCGTGGGAAGTGTGGACAGGGGTTGGGGAGGCTGATGCACAGGCTTGTTAGGGTTCTTATAAAAACACCTGTCGTAAGAAGTCAGTCATGATTATGGAGGCTGACACGTCCCAGGAGCTGCACTCGGCAGGCTGGGGGACCCAGGAGAACCCACAGCGCAAGCTCCAGTCTGAAGCCCAGAGAAGACGGATGTCCCAGCTCGTGCAGGAAGGCAGAGCTCTTCCTCCACCTTTCTCTTTTATTCAGGCCCTCAGCAGATTAGACGAGGCCATCCATACTGGGGAAGGTGATCTGCTTTCCTCTGTCCACCAAGTCAAATGCTGATCTCTTCTGGACACACACTCCTCTCAGAAACACCCAGAAATTATGTTTAGTAAGCAGTCCATCCAGGCAACTTGACCCATAACGTTCATCATCAGAGGGTTCATGGGTGAGCTGGGGGAAGCTGGGCACGGTAGCCCTGGGGTAGCATGGTAGCTCTGGATGGTCCAGTCGAAGGGTGGGCACTGGACTGTTTACAGACCTGACCCCTAGCTGTGGGCAGTCCCCAGGGACTGATGAGCATGAGAAGCTGGTCGCACGGTGTCAGTGTACTTGATGAGCTGGGGTTGTGCAGAAAGCTGTCCTGCACGGTGGCACAGACTCGGGAGTGCGTGGATGCCGTGTGGACACTGTGTGGGTCTGCATGGACTCAGGAACGTGTGGACGCCGTGTGGATGCTGTGTGTGTCTGCATGGACTCAGGAGTGTGTGGATGCCGTGTGGGTGCTATCTGTGTCTGCGTGGACCCCCTGGTCTGCGTGGATGCCGTGTGGGCGCTGTCTGTGTCTGCGTGGACCCCCTGGTCTGCGTGGATGCCGTGTGGGCGCTGTCTGTGTCTGCGTGGGCCCCCTGGTCTGCGGGGATGCCGTGTGGGCGCTGTCTGTGTCTGCGTGGGCCCCCTGGTCTGCGTGGATGCCGTGTGGGCGCTGTCTGTGTCTGCGTGGGCCCCCTGGTCTGCGTGGATGCCGTGTGGGCGCTGTCTGTGTCTTTTATCACAGCCACAGCATCATCTGAACCCCGTCACAGAATGTACTGGAAACACTAAGGAAAATGCTTCAAATGACCTAATGGGAATTTTTTTTTAAAAAAACAAAGCATTGAGTTGAATAGAAATAAAGCAGCGAAAAACAAAAACATCTTAGGAACATTATTATAACTCAAGTGGTAGGTAATGTGATGTGGTAGAAGGAGCTTTGTGATTAGACTAATATTTGAACTCTGCTTTCTGGTGGTGAGATCTTAGCCACGTTGCTTTTAGCGTCTGAATCTCAGCTTCCTCATTAAAATGAGCATGAAGATGCCTACTTTAAAAGGCTGACATGAAAATTGAATTAAACAAGAAAATTCACCTAAAGCACCATAATAACTCTTGGAATTGAAGATGTGTCTCAGTGGAATATAATAATGGTGATAGCTATTATTATTCAGTATTCAAGACTTTTAATCTTACAACCAGAGCTATACCTCTCTTTAAAGTTTCACTACATTTTTAAAAAATGTGATCTTATTAGAACTTTAAAAAAAGCACAGCTAAAATAAAGCACACTGACACATTCCCAGACGATGAAGCACCAGACGCAAATACCACAAAAGGTGAAATATTGTGATTTTCAACGTAAATTTTATTTTTAGAACTTCATTGATCCTCACATGCTCGTTTTCAATTTTTGTGTTATTATAGTTTAAATTTTACAACTATTTCACAATAATGTGTTTGATTTACACTTTGATGTATGTCCTGAACTCAAGAAGCTGGTGAAAAAATAGCCAGAGATATAAATGTAAGAAATAAGAAGAATTAACTAGTAAAAATCGGAATTCATAATTTAGAGGCACTGGAAGCTTACAATAGTTAAATAAATCCACTGTGATTTTTACTGGCTTAGAAATACATTGCAATACGGGGAAGAGAGAGCAGCAAGCCAGGAGCTGAGGGTGATAATCTGGGGTATGTGGCCTAAAACAATCTCTGAGCAGAGTGTTGAGCATGTGGCACAGCTTCTCTTGACTGCCTACGGTAAAACGAAGGAGAGAGAAGCAGCGTGAAGGTGACATTCTCCGTCTGGCTGTGCTAAGAATGGAAAAGTGTGTTTGGGAGAGAACCCAGGGTGGGCCGCGTGATATGGCGGTAATATGCACAGAAGAGACATCTCTGGACTGCCCTCTCATCACAGGGAGATAAAATGCACAGAAGAGACATCTCTGGGGCTGCCCTTCTCATCTCAGGCCCAGAGTGCCAGGGCCTTAAAGGCACAGCACCTTCAAGGGAGGGGTCGGGGAGCCTCCAGACCTGGGAACTCCCTGCCAGGGCTCCTTGAGTTTCTGCTCTCCACATCCCAGGGCCACATTCTTTGGCCACGCCAGCTTTCGGGGAAGTGGTCCCAGGTGTGGCTTGGGCAGCTGCTCTGGAGGGCACAGGACGTGGGACTTGGCTCCATCCACATGGTGCTGACTCTGCAGGCGCCGAGGGCAGGAGCTGTGCAGGTGTGCCCCCTCCGCCTGGAAGGCAAAGGATGCGTGGAAAGCCTTGGGGCCAGGAGGAGACCTGCTGCAGGAGCAGGGCCAGTGCAGCCGGCCCCACAAGGGTGGTATCTAGGGGAGCCATGGGAGCGAGGCTGCCCCTCAGACCCGACTGGCAGAGCCACCAGCATGCAGCTTCAGCTTAGGAGGGCCTCAGGTATGTGACTCCAAGCTGCGAGAGCCGCTGCGTGGGCTGTGCCAGCAAAGTCGTGGACATGGGGACTTCAGGGCCCAATCCCCGTGGCAGTGTGTCTGGAAGGCAGGACATGGGGTCTTAGGAGGCGATTTTCAAGCCCCAGGACTGAACGTGGTTTGCCTTGCTGAGCCTTGGGCCCACTTGGGTCCTGTTACAGCTTTCTTGTTGTCTCTCCTCTTTTTGGGGTGGGAATGCCTGTCCTGTGCCTGTTCTACCACTGCATTTGGGAAGCGGGTACCTTGTTTGAGTTCCCAGGCTCACAGTTGGAGGGGAGTTTGCCTCAGAATGAGTGGTAGTAAGTTGCACTCATACCTGATTTAGAGATATTTATTTATTCATTTGTTTATTTATTATTATTATTATTTTGGAGACAGCCTCACTTTGTCGCCCAGGCTGGAGTGCAATGGCGCAGTCTCGGCTCACTGCAACCTCCACCTCCCGGGTTCAAGCGACTCTCCTGCCTCAGCCTCCCAAGTAGCTGGGACTACAGGCATGCGCCACCACACCCGGCTAATTTTTGTATGTTTAGTAGAGACGGGGCTTCGCCATGTTGGTCTGGTTGGTCTCCAACTCCTGACCTCAAGTGATCTGCCCACCTTGGCCTCCCAAAGATTTAGAGATATTTAGATGAGACTTTGAACTCAGACTTTGATGTTGTTGCTAGAATGACTAAATGAACGTGTCCCAAAGATTTAGAGATATTTAGATGAGACTTTGAACTCAGACTTTGATGTTGTTGCTAGAATGACTAAATGAACGTGTTTCTGCTCTTAGGGAAGAGCTTGGGGGCAGGGCCCTGGTGCCCTTTCGCCTCGAGAGGACATGGTCACAAGGCACCATCCTGGATGCAGAGAGCAGCCCTCACCAGATACCCAACCTGCCAGGCCTTTGATCTTGGCTCCCCAGCCTCCAGAACGGTGAGGAATACGTTTCCATTGTTTATAAATTATCCAGACTGGAGCATTTTCTCACAGCAGCAGGAGCAGAGCAAGAGCAACACAATAGCAGCAGCTGAGACATGGCTTTCAAAGGAAGAGTAGCAGGAGAAGCCGTGACCAAGCAGCGGTCAAAACATTTTCTCTGCCAATCATTGAAATAATGTGAATAGTGTGACTACACACCCATCCGTGCACACACATGGTTTCAAAGCATCGTTAAGTTTATGTCAAAAAAGTTAAGTCTTTGCATCATAGTATACACTAAAATAAACTCCTAAAATACTCTAAAGTGTAAAAAAAAAAAAGACAAGAAAAACAGAAGTATAGATACCTAGCTGACTCATCTCAGAGCAAGACAGCATTTGGAAGGAGAAAAAAAAGTCCCGACAAGGTAAAAAGTGATAGAAGAATGGCAACAAGTAACAGCAACAACAGCAAAACTCCAGGCTTTGCAACTCTCTACTGAACCTCTAAACCTAGGTTTTTCCATCTGCAAAATGAGGTCGTAATGGAGCCCACCTTGCAAGGTTGTGGTGAAATGCTTGAAATCATGTCTGGCGCAAGGCTGCCACTGGGTCGATTACTTCCAAGGGGCAGAATCCGTATCAGGAACACAACTTACAGATAAAACAAACATTTTATTAATTTTTAGATTTATAACACTGAAATAACTAAAAATAATTGTTTAACATAAAAGAAGGATTAAATAAACTTGAATTTAAACAAGCATGAAATTATATTTTTGATGTATGTTAAACAATATAAGAAAAAACAAGTAATACGTTGTGTGAAAAAAAATTAAACAGCGTTATTCTAATTTCATGAGTATATTTACAAACAGACACACAAAACTGGAAGGAATTGTTTCTTGGGAGCAAGATTATCAGGCACTTTGCTTTTCTTCAGACTTCTTTACATTTCCTATATTACTGACAACGAGGATGTAGGTGACAATATGATTATTAGATAAACACTCTAAATCTAAGAAAATAGCACCAATGTAGGATTTTCATAAATGAGGACTATGACATTTTTATGTTAAAAATAAAAAATACCACATCCTAAGTGTGTATGCTTTCACCCAAAATATTAATTTATCATTGCATTTAACATTACCGCTGAGGAAGATATGTTACTGTTAATTGTAGCAATGTAGATTAATCTGGGACTCTCCTGATGTCACATACTTTCATTCTACTTAAAAAAGGCAATTTAAGAAATGCATAAATAATCATAGTTTTAATTTTTTAAAGAGTTTTTACTGTCAGAGTTTCACATAACTGGAAATTAATTAAAAATTCCATGGTCTCTGCCTCTGGCTAATTTGGAGTAGCGGGAATCAGGTTTACTCTCCCAGCTAAAACAATTAAACAGTGGACAAAAATGTAGGAATCAATGGTTCCGAGGGCTGGATATAAGTCAGTGGCGGATGACGATCCCTGAGAGACAGAAAATGAACACGGCGAGCCCCAAAATCTCACCAGCCCCTGCCGAGGGGTTTCCATGCGGAACTCGGGGCCTCCCTAATGGCATGAGATAGAGCGGGCAGTGGGAGGAGGTTGAAGTGGCTGGAATCTGCGGGGCAGGTGGCATGGGAAGAGGACAGAAAGAGTCATTGAGGCTCTGTGGAAATTCCTCTCAAGTCTCAAGCTGAATATTGATCTACACGCTTGTGAGAAAACGAAGAAAGGCCAAGGAGAGAACCACACAGAAGGGTTAGAGGGAGCAGTCCCGAAGCTCACACAGGCTGGGAACAGCTCCCGAGCCTACAGAGTAGAACTGTGGGGGGCAGAGGACTCAATGCTTTGCCACAGCAGTAGGAAAAAAATTGGCCTCCAAAGAAATCTTTTTTTTTTTAACATTTTTCCCCATTTATTTATTTTATTGCATTTTAGGTTTTGGGGTACATGTGAAGAACATGCAAGATTGTTGCATAGGAACACACGTGGCAGTGTGATTTGCTGCCTTCCTCCCCATCACCTACATCTGGCATCTCTCCCCTTGCTATCTCTCCCCAGATCCTCACCCCCCACTGTCCCTCCCCTATTTTCCCCCAACTGACCCCAGTGTGTAGTGCTCCCCTCCCTGTGTCCATGTGTTCTCATTGCTCAACACCCGCCTATGGGTGAGAACATGTGGTGTTTGATCTTCTGCTCTTCTTTGACATAGTAATGCTGAAAAGCAAAACCCTGAATGACTAAACGATTTCTAAATAACTTTTGGATCCAAGAACAAAGCTCAAGACTCTGTAGAGGAAGACAGAAATGTCCAGCACCCAACGAGGTAAAATCCACAGTGGCTGCTATCCAGTGAGAGAATGTTCAGGTATGCAGGAGAGCACGTGTGTCAGTCACCCAAAACCAGCCTGGAGCGACAGAGGCAACAGGATAGACAGACCAGGATTCTAAAACAGTTGTTACCATTGCATTGCATATGTGCAAAAAAGTAGAGGGCAGGCTGGGCGTGCGGAATAAAGACAGGGAAGATGTAACGGAGGCTCCGGGTGAACTTCCAAAGATAAACGCTGCGGTGGCTGAGGTGAAAACACGAACATGGATGAACGGCAGATTGGGCGCTGTGGAATCAGTGACTGTTGCTTGTGTGTGTGTGTGTGTGTGTGTGTGTGTGTGTGTGTGTGTGTGTGTGTTTTGGGGACAGAGTTTCACTCTTGTTGCCCAGCCTGCACTGCAGTCTTAGCTCACTGTAACCTCCGTCTCCCAGATTCAAGCAATTCTCCTGCCTCGGGCTCCCAAGTAGCCGGGATTACAGGTGCATGCCACCACACCCAGGTAGCTTTTTGTATTAATAGAGATGGGTTTCACCATGTTGGTCAGACTGGTCTCAAACTCCTGACCTCAGGTGATCCGTCCCCCTCAGCCTCCCAAAGTGCTGGGATTACAGGCGTGAGCCACCGCACGCGGCTGTGACTGCTGACTGAATACATGCAAGGTGCTGGAACCACAGGATGTCCATATGCAAAAAAAGGACCTCCATCAATAACTCACATCATAGACAAAAATTAACTCAAAATAGATCATAGACCTAAATGTAAAACTGAAAATGATAAATCTGGAAGAAAATGTAGGAGAAAGCCTTTGTAACCTTGGATTATGCCAAGAATCACAAATATTTGACACCAAAAAGACATTCCAGAAAAGAAAAAAGGTAAATTGAACCATATCAAACTTAATAACGCTGCCCTTTGAGACACACTGTGGAGAAAATAAGACACCTACACACTGAGAGCGAATATTTTCAAAGTCACATATTTGGAAGAGGAGTTGCATATAGAATATATAAAGACCTCTCAAAATGAAATAATTCGAAAAACTCAATAAAAAATGGGCAAAAGAATGAAATAGAGCCGGGTTTAGTGGTTCGAACCTATAATCCCAGCACTCAGAGAGGCTAAGGTGGGTGGATAACTTGAGGCAGGGAGTTTGAGACCATCCTGGCCAACATGATAAAACCCTGTCTCTCCAAAAAAAAAAAAAAAAAAAAAAAAAAAAGCCAGGCATGGTGGCACACCTGTAATCCCAGCCACTGGGGAGGCTGAGAGGCATGAGAATTGCTTGAACCTGGCAGGCAGAGGCTGCAGTGACCTGAGATTGTGCCACTGCACTCCAGCCTGAGTAACAGAGTGAGACTCTGCCAGAAAAAAAAAAAAAAGAATGAAATAGACATGTCACAAAGATGATATATAGAAGGCAAAAAGCACATGAAAAATTCTCACCGTTATTAGTTATTAAAGAAACGCAAACATAAGCCACAAGGTGATGCCACTGCACACCTACTGGAATATCTGCGGGTAAAGCGGTGGAGCGTTCCCAGGTTGGTGAGGATGTGGAGCACCTGGCTCTTACCCATTGCCGGTGGGAGTATAACATGGTAGAACCACTTTAGAAATCACCCATCGGTTTCTTAAAAATGTAAGCGTGAACCTGCCGTATGACCTGGCCATTCCACTTTTCTGTATTCACTCAAGGGAAGTGAAGGCATATGCCTGTAGAGACGTGTGCATGTACACCGCCGCTCACAGTGGCTCTCTGCTCTGCGGAGACGTGTACGCCGCCGCTCACAGTGGCTCTCTGCTCTGCGGAGACGTGTACGCCGCCGCTCACAGTGGCTCTCTATTCCTAATAGCCCAAATGGAAACAATGAGATGTCCATCAAAGGGTGCATGGATACATATGTTGCAGCACATTCCTGATAGGAAGGAAGTACTACATAGTAATGAAAGGGAATAGGCTGTGATGGGAAGGTCGTAGTCGAATCTCAAAATAATCATGCTGAGTGGAAGCATGCAGACTGCTTCTCCCCCAAAAGAATATGTTCTAGATGATTCCACGTATACCCTGTAAATGCAAATGCAGTTGTCTGTGCTGGCGCCTTGAGGAGGGTGGGAGGGATTACAAGGACCTTGAGGAATCTTTGAGGTGATGATTGTTGTTTTTTATCTTGATTGCAGTGATGGTTTTGTGGGCGTGTGCACATGTTAAAAATGTATTAAATTGTTTACTTTAATATGCGCAGTTTATAGTGTATCAGTTATACCTAAATATACCTGTTACAAATAACTAAAAAAAAGGTTATGTGCTATGATTTTTCCATTCAAAACAATGCTCGCTGGTCTTAAATATAATCTAGTCAAGAAGCCAAAATGTATCACCTTTTCTTACCAGTGGTTCTCACACACACACACACACACACACACACACACACACACACACACTAGGAAAGTTTAGAATGAGGCAATTACAGACAGTATTGTAATCCACTGTGACCTATTAAATAATTTACAAAGGATCTTTCACATAATTACATAACATGCACATGATTTTGGAAATCCCGTCTGCCTACACATTTGTAATCTCCTGCATCATATTGAAAATGTACCAGTCAACTTTGGCTACCACACTTGGCACACTTCAAAAATAAAGCTCACACGGATCTGAATTCTAATTGTGCCCATTTTGCTCATGTCCCAAGTCTTTGTCTTCAATAATGACATTCAGTTAAGGTCCTTCCCATAAGGATATTAATCTGAAATAAACATTGGTGGGGGAAGAAATTAGGGTGTCACGAGCACAGAATGTTCCATTACACTTGTGTGCGTCAATGGTTGCAGACTGGACCTGATTTCTGCGCAGCGTCTCTCACTGTGGATTGGTGTGACGTTCAGAACGACCACACGTTCTTCGTGTTGATGCACACTTCTGGGGCTTGACAACACAGCCTGGTAGTTTTACAAAGAGAATAACAGTAAGCACACCTCCTGAACTGGAGCTTCCATTTTGAAAGATATTTCTTTGACATTGGAAAAGTATTGATGTGCTTGCTGAAAGAAAGGAAGGAAGGGAGGGAGAGAAGGAGGGAGGAGGGAGAGAGGAAGGAATGAGGGGAGAAATAATGGAAGAATGGAGAGAGGGAAGGGAGGAAGGAGAGAGGAAGGACGGGGAGAAATGATAGAAAGAAAGAAGGAATGAAGGAAGGAGTGAAGGAAGAAAGAAAGAAGGGACAGAGGGAGGGAGAGAGGGAAAAAGGAAAGGAACCCGGCCCTTACACCCTTTGCTGTGTGTCTCGACAGCGATACTGTTTTTCTCTCTTCCCAGATGTGCTGGGGGCTGTCTCCGTGGCACAGAGGCCCGTTTGAGTGACGCAGGTGACGGCGAGTGTGGGGTGGGGATGGAGGAGGAAACCCTGTTCCCATTCCCAGACACCCCTCACTGGGCACGAGCCCAGCTTGCTCACACTGGGCACTCCGGTTCTTTCTCTCCCAGCAATGCTGGACATGAAGAAACCCTAATTTCTCTGGAATAGCAGGGAAACTTTGTCCTCTCCGGCTCCTGCCCAGCGCAGCTCGTGGCCCTGCTGTTGGTCCTCTCTAACGGCTGGGACCTTCTCTTGCTTTGCCCCGCCTGCTCGTCTCATTGTTCGGGCTGCTGCGTGCGAAACCACTCAACCCCCGAGCTTAAAACATCCTATGGGGATGCTTTGAGGTTGCATGGGGTGACGCTAGCTCAGCTGGGTGGTTCCTGCTGGCTGCTGTGCCAGGGCTGGACTCAGCTGAAGGTGGCTTCCCTGCTTCTGTGTCTGGAGCTGCAGCGGGCATATGTGGAGCACCTGGGTGGTGTGCCAGGCATCCCTGCCCTTGTGCATTTCCCTTGGGCTTCCTCACAGCATGGAGGGTCCCTGGGTGTGTTGCAGCGTGGTTGGCCTCCCCTGAGCAAGCGGAAGCAGCGGCAGCCACTGGCCTAACACGGTGCTGGGCCTGGAGCTCGCCCAGCTTGGCTTTGGCCACTCTTGATTTTCGTCCAAGTAGGTTTAGGGCCATCCAGATTCACGGGGTGGAAAGACGAGGGTGTAGCCAGGACACATCGAAGAAAAACAAGTGCACTGAGATTCACCGCCATGGCCCTGTGGGAAGCATGGCTGACATGCCCTCACCCGCGTTCTTCCCTGTGGGTGACTGCGTCTGGCTCCTGGGCAGACATTGCACCGGCAGGAACACATCAACTTTGGAGCTTTCCCCATGGGAAACGCTCCCCTGGCTTTGGGGTGTGGAGTGTGGACCCCACCATCCTGCCCGCCATGATCCCGACACACACAGCAGAAGCGCGTCTCCGTCTCCGGTGTCTGTGCGAGCTGCGATTCACAGTGGAGGGACACGGTTGGTACACATCTCCCCGTCTGTGTAACGGCCTTCGTTATGCTTTCTTTTAATTGAAATCATTAAGAAACTTTTAACTTGGTTATTCACTGCTCTCTACTCCTCCTTGCTGGTCATTTGCATCTGTGGTTAACAAGATTTTATTGAAGATGTAGGCATCTTTTTATTATCTTCAGAATCTCAAGCCCTTTTCATATACTGACGTCAAGCCACAGCCCACTCTCCCAAAACTAATTAGGCAGTCCCTCTCCCGGGAGGCGGGGCTTGGCTCATCAGTGTCAGAAGCAGCGCACCCAGCTCAGGGCCTGAGTGGGCTCCCCCCACCGACTGTCCCCACGCCTGCCTGCCTGCTGCTCTTCCCACCCCACCCCATGTGTCCTCTGCAGCCATAGCCCTGAGGCTCTCCCTGAAGTGCACATTCTGCAGTGTGGCTCTGGGCTGAAAGCTGCAGAGGGGCGGCTCCCACTGCCCACGAGGCCCTGCCCTGCCTGGCTGTGTCCCTGTGGCCCGTGCGTGTCCCTCTGTGCATGCGGATGCCGAGTGGGAACTCAGAGAGTCCGTGTGGAATCCACGATGGAATTCTTTGCTATGCTATTTTTTGGACACATCTCAAACTTCCTATCAATGTCAGCTCCGAGCGGCCGCCCTGTCCTTCCACATCAGTGTGTGGTGGGATAGAGGCATCCCACACGCTCACCAGTGAAGGCTTTGAGGCAAGGAGGCTGGCGAGGTCCTCTTCTCTCCGATATCCCCGGTCAGGCCATATGGCCATGCCATGTTCTTCCCTGAACAGTGCAGTTGATTCCGTGGCCCCCTGAACTTCTCAGAACACAGCTTTGCCGGTGCCCGAAAGGGCTAAACTGCCAAACGAGAAGGATGCTGGCTGCAGCATGTTACAGGAATGTGCTTCTGACCCGTGTTCTCAAAGGCATTTCTAGCATCGTCCTGCAGCCTGACACCCTGCAGGATGCTACTGCTGCTTCTCCTGCCGGGATGCCAGCCCTGGGGGTCCTGGCTCACCCAAACCCACTGAGGAATGCTCGCAGCCTGTGTGAGGCACAGAGGCTGCATCATTGAATCACTGCAGCTGGAATTCCTCCCTGGAAGAGGCCGTCAGCAAGTCTCTCCAGCAGAAATCCACCCCAGGGCAAATGCTGCTGCGGGGCCCGAAGCTCCGGCCCCTCTCTAACTGACTCATCTGAAACACGCTTCCTAAGGGAAGGCCGAAGGCAGTGGATTCCATGGGAAGAGGTTCCTGCTCTGACATTTTCTGCTTTTTTGGAAAAAGTCCATTGGGCCATAGCACGGAACCACCCTGTCTGTTGGTAAAGATCTTAAGAAACGCAGGTTCTCATGGAACACTCCGTCTGCTGGCTCACTCACTTACCGTGTGACCATGGAGCTGCGGGTGCTGGCTGGGGATTCTGCTTCACTCCCTTAGTGGCTCCTTGGAGCTGGAGCTTCTGTAAAGATGCACACTGAGTTGCCATCCCCGGCCTGGCTGTGTGCACAGACTCTGAGTGGTCCCGCCTGGCGGTGGACCGTGAAAAGCCAGGACCCACCTTCCTTACAGGTGATGCTGTCTAGACTGGAAGGTCCTGGGCTCCCCTCATCTCTGCCCAAGCTGCTTCTGGCTCCAGCCCCCTCCCCTGCCTTCCCTAGTACCACTTAGGGTGGGCACAGGGCATGTCCTCCCACTGGGACAGAGCAGGTGCTGGTGTCTGGGATCTCCAGGGTGGACACCTGCCTTTGTCTAAAGAATGAACATCAGGAAAGCATGGCTCTAATGAGGTGGCTCAATGGCAGTAGCCCGCAGCAGCCGTGCCTGAGATGGCAGCCTCTCGTGTCTGGTGGAGAGGAGGCTCTCGTCCATCCACGGGAAAGGGCTCTGGGGATGTCTGTGCAGCCACAGATGAGGAAGAAACCCAGGCATTCCCATACACTGCCTCACCCTGGCTTTGCTTCTTCACACTACCTTGGGCAGGAGGGCTCCCCAGTCCCTCCTTTGGGGAGCAGAATGGCTTAGGGTTTGAAAGCACCCAAAGGTCTGGGAGAGAAATCACAGCTGTGTGAGCCAGGAGCACTCCGCATCACAGGACGTCTGAGCCAGCTGAGAGGGGGCTCTGAGTGCAGGGCTGAATTGTCACATCTCCCACCCCAGGTCCAGGCTGGGACTGCCTTCCAGGGGGCAGAAATGAGGGCACCCTTTGGGAAAGGCCCCACCGGGACAAAGCAGCTGCAGCAGCAGGAGTCCGAGGCACGGAGGGCGGCCCCTCCTCAGGCCATGCTCTGTCTTGCAGGCCATCTGGACAGTGGGCAGGTTCAGTTCTGCAGCCAGCCTTCCACTGGCAGCACTGGGGCCTTCAGGGGTTTTCTCAGCCCAGGGCCCAGGCAGAGAGCCTGCCGTTAGAGTGACATTCAGGGCTGAAGGGTGCATGTGCCAGGAGCCACCAACCAGAAAGTGAGGCAGAGTCGTGCTGGGTCGAGACCCCTATTCTTGTGATTCAGCTCACAGAGGAGGCTGTCAGCAGAGGTTTGGGCCAACAAGACCTGAGCCCAGAGAAGGAACAATGGTTGGAGCCCAGGCCTGCGACAGGGAGCAGACAGCCTTGCTCAGCCCTGAGGCCACTTCCAACAGGCTCCTCTCCAGCAGGCAAAAATACTAGCTGCTTCTTGGTCTAGCAGGCTAGGAAGAGAACTCAGAATATTCATATCGGATAGACTACAACAGACATTTGACAAAGTCTGGAGCATAATGGAGAGGTCTGTTGGAACGGATTTGGCTGTATCTCATGTAAGGGAATAGGAAACAGCAATTCCAAGGGCTAAGCTTGGTGCGCTTGGGGAGCAATACACACAGCTGTACACTGGAAAGCAAAAGGGGCTTTCCCACCATCCAGCTTCAAGCACAGAGGTCATCAGCCCAGCTAGCCGGCTGACGGGCTGTGCCTGCAGAGTGCGGGTCTTCCTCTAACGCAACGTGGGAAGTAGAAAAGTTCCTTTTTAAAGTTTCCTTTCTTGTTAAATAATAAGTGTGCTAATAACTTTATGAAGCCCTATCCTACGTCACTGTCAGACGTGCCATGCCTACAGGCACGTAGTACATTCTATGTCCTTGTACTTTCACCAAGATATCTGTGCTGGACGTGCTCACAGGCATGTCCCAGTTCTCCATCGCTTTTTCCTGTTTAGAAAAGTTTTAAGTTGTTAGCCTAATGGGTTTTAGTTTAGATTGTGAGGTCTGGCTCCAGCCAACAGAGATGAGACACAGCAGTAAGGACGACCCCAAATGCGTAGGAATAAATGTGTGTGTATTTCCTTTGTTCTTTGTACTCTTGTGGCATGATGGCTACCGGGAGTATCCTTTCTGCAGCCCAGGAAGTAAAAATTGCTTGGCTGAAAGATCCCTTGTCTCAGTGCTAATGTTTCTTTGCAGCATCGAGCATCTATTTCCAACATGCAGTGACATTCGATGTTTGGCAGGCGTATGTCAGTGAGCTGCAACATTCATATGATTTAGCATTTCTATGAGCGACATAAATAGCCATGTGGAATTTACATTAAGAGGAGCTCTGTTTCCACGGTTCATATTTTGGAGTTGTGCCTTATTTACATAAGTAATTACATTTGGGTCTTATTTGCATATCACATTGACAAAATGCTATTTCCAACAGTGGTAGTAAGGTTAGCAGCAACAGAGATGGCACAGCAAACATCTTCCAACCCAATGGAACAGGGAGCACCGGCTTCCCAGGATCCTGGGTGAGATGCTGGCTTCATGCTGCGGCAGTCGCGGTGGTCACAGGTGCATGCACAGGGGACCCGACGTAGGTCCTTGGTGGGGATGGAGCAGGTGTATTGAGTGCAGAGAGCAGTTTACCACAGGCCATGCGTGTCTAAGTCGGTGGACAACAATCCTGCGATGATGTCCTCACAACCAGACGTTTGGATCATGAGATTTTTTTTTAGGGATTTTCTGCTTGATGTTCCAAAAAGTCTTCAGGGAACTTCCTAGACGAGCAGGCCCAGGAGGAGGTGAGGCAGCCAGATCGCCCTGGCTTTGTTCCCACCTTGGCCATGGCCAGTGGACTCCTGTGGAGGGCTGGGGCCAGGTCTTCCCAGGAGCAGCTCCTGGGACACATGGGGGAAGGAGCCATGGGCTCCTCACGGAGGCTCTGCAGCCGGTGGCCCTAGGGGAACCAGGAGGCAGCTGCTTCTCCTGCCCATGGGAGGTGGAAAAGAAAGCCCCGCTTCTCTCTGCACCCCTGGATCTCCGTCCGGCAGCCCCTGAGAATGAGGCCCCCACCTGTGGAAGCCGGAGCTGGTGGTACCTTGAGCCGCACGACAGGAAGGAAGGGGCGTCCTGCTCCTCCCTGATGACTTGCTCCCGGGGCTCTGTGCTGAGCTCCGTGGAGCAGGAACCAGACCCTCTGCCTGGGGGTGGGCACCGGGAGCTCCAGGGTGGGACCAGTGGCCTATTATGCCTGGGTCGTCCACACCAGCCCTGGACCCTCATGGCTGTGTGGGGTGGTGGACAGGCCAGGGAGGAACCCACCCCACAGCAAACCCAGCCGCTCAGCCGAGGGGTGCAGTGGGGGCTTCCTCCTTGGGGTCCAGCCCCTGCCCTATTTATCAGCCTGGTCAGCCCCATCTGTCCCCCCAGGGGCTCTCCAGCCTCCTGCTCACCCCAGGCCCGCTTCACAGTCGAGGAGGAAGAATGAAGGCATCTCTCAGGGAAAGCTAGGGCCAGCCTGGGCCGCTTTCCTTTCTTTTTATTTTAAATTAATTCATTAATATTTTCCATGGACAAATTAAAGTTGTACGTACTTAGGGTGTACAACATGATCTTTTGAAATCTTCGTACACTGTGGCATGGCTGGATCAAGCTAATCACCCTGTGTGTGACCTCACATGCTTCTCATGTTTTGTGATGAGAACACAAAATCGACTCTCAGGATCTCGCAGAGTTTAACACATTGTCATTGTCAACTGCGGTCACCACATGCACCGCAGACCTCAGAGCTCTCTCCTCTGTCTCACGGGAGCTCTGTATCCTTTGACCACCATCTCCCCAGGCCCCGATCCCCAGCCCCACTGTCCTCATCTCTTCCTGAGGCTGGCTGGCTGCGCGGACCCCCAGGGTCTGAGACATCCTGTGGTCGGCTGTTCTGTGCTCCTGGTTTCCTCACTGTCCCTACGAGGCGCGTTGTCCCACCCTTGAGATGCAGCCAACACAGTTGGCAGAGGCATCTCCCAATGTCTTCATGAATGAGTTACAGTGACTAGAAACTCAATAGAGTTTTTCTGGTGTCTTCCTCTGATCATGCGATGAGCCTGGTGACTTGGGGACAGCGGCGAGGCTCTCTGGGGCCCAGCCTCTCCCAGGGTCCCTTAAAATCCCAAAACCCAAGCCTCCCTCTGAGGTTACCCTCCCCCGGTCTTCATTCCCTACCATGCCGTGCACACCTCGGAGGCATGCGTGGCCTGTGCGTGGATTCACCGCTAAGTGCGGGGCCTGGGGGTCTTAAGTGATGGGCACCTGGACCAGGCGCCTTTGGAGGGTCGCTGGCTCCTCCTTCCATGTGTGGCTGTCCCCGCTGGCCAGGCACCCTCCAGCCACTGCGGGTGAAGAGCCCCCAGCCCCACCCCAGGGGCCCTGTGCCACCACCGTGGGGACGGACACCCCAGGCCTTGATTTCTGTGTTTGTTGTGTGTCTCCAGCTGGGCTCTGAGCTCCATGAGGACAAAGGTGCTGCCTGAAAAGCTTCTATCTCCTGGGCCAGAGTCACACCTGCTTGTTAGCAGGCCCTGATTCACGTGGTTGTTTTCAGAAATGGGGATATCTGTGTCTAATCTCCTCCCTGCCCCTTGGTTCCGGGGCAGGCAGGCAAGGCAGGCAGGTTGATCCCCCAGCTCAGAAAATCTGGAAGATGGGTGGACGGGAACCACTACACCCCCAACCCCACCTTCTTCCTCCTTCATCAGCTGCACAGCCCATGGGTCACAAGTGCCTGCCCTGAAAACACGCATGCCTTGACGGTCCTGATTCTCGGTAAATTATCCAGCCGAGGCTTAGCTCCTCGGTAGCCTGCAGCTTCTCTCTCTCTGCTTTTGGGTCCTAAACATCAGGTAACGGGTGAAACCCTGTCTCAGAAAACCTCATCACCGTTATTTTTATAAATGACCAGGCTCCTGAGGAAACAAGCTTGAACTTCCTGACCGAGAAATACCTTTTTCTGTTGGTGTGAATTCTTTCCTTTAGGACTCCAACTAAGAACTGAGGTTCAGGAAAAGAAAACCTTTATTTTCTTTGTGCAAAAGCTTCGACTGGTGTTTTGCTGTAGCCAGAAATCTCTCAATCTCTTGCAAATCCAAGAGGATTCCAATCTGGCGCTGCTCCGTGATGACACTCTCCCCGGAACTGCTTTCTCCAGGGACCTGCCAATCAGAGCCGGCCTTTCCCTCCTGCCCCGCTGGGTGAAGGGTCAGCCCACAGCCCTCAGCACCGTCCGGCACCCAATCCTCCTGGGTTTTAAAAAAATTGTTATTTTAAATGAATACATAATCAATGTACATATTTTGGGGTACATGTGATAATTTTATACATTCAAATAATGTGGGAAGATCAAACCAGGGTAATTGGTGTATCTATCACCTTAAATTTTGTCTTTATGCTGGAAATGCTGAGTTATTCCTCTCTAGCTATTTTCAAATATACTAGCTTATTGTAAACGATGGTTGCCCTACTGATCTACCAAATGCCAGGTCTGGTTTCTTCCATCCGGACACCTGTGCCCATGAACCAGCCTCTCTTCACTCCCTGCCCTCACTCCTTTCCCAGCCTCTGGTAACGGCCACTCACTATCCTCAGGAGCTCCCACAGAGGAGTGAGGACCCGTGAAGCCTGTCTTTCTGCGCTGGCTGATTTCACTTAGCAAGATGACCTCCAGGTCCAGCCGTGTTGCCCGTGCCCAATCCCATCCCTTGCAGAGCTGAGTGCTATTTCATGGTGCATATGCACCAAGTTTTCTTTATCCCGTCTATCTTGGGGCTGTGGTGCATGTCTCAGCACTGGCCCAGCAGACTGGGGGACCCACTTGCTGGGGGGTCGGTCTCTAAAATGCTGCTCTCAGGACCTATATGGGGTCTTTCTATTCCATTCAGCGCTGGGCTGAGGACTTCCCCGAGACACTCCTGCTGCTTGCCAGCCTACTCTTCCCTTCTGCTCCTGCAGCGCGGGCTGTGCAGGTGGCCTCTGCAACCCCCCTGCTGGCTTTCTCCCTCAGCCTCTCCCGCTGTGCTCCCGGCTGCTCAGGGGCCAGGCTCTGCCATTGGGTGGCCCCATTCAGATGCAGCTGCAGGTCTTCCAGCGTGGACTTTCCTCTCCTGGCTAGCTGCTGTCCTGGAGAGTGGCTTCGGGTGCCATGAGGGGCTCAGGCTGTGGGCGTTTGTCCTCTGGCTGTGCACATGGATGTCCTGCCAGATTGCGGAGTGGCTTCAAGACAGCAGGGTGCCGGCTGTGGGCACCTCAGATGCTGGCAGGCCTATGAGGAGTGGGGTGTCCCAGCACACTGAACCTGTGTGATCGGAGGATGAGTTTCCAGACCTTGACTCAGCAGGGCAGCTCGGGAAATGACACGGGTCATGAGTCATGGCGTTGGCTCCAGAGCTCCCTGTGTGGGATGTGGAGCAGCCCTGTCCCCTCCAGAAGTGGGGGGGGGGGTCAGGCCGTATTTGGAAACTGCCAGCACAGTGGCCCGAGGACTGCTCAGCACTCACTGCTGGCTGCCGTGCCCTCCTGGTGCAGCCTCCTCCTGTCCTGCTGCGGCTGCCCGTCCTTGCTCCTCCCAAGGCCCAGCAGGTGCACCCTCTGGAGCTTGCCCGGATCTGCACCCCTCTGCCTCTGGGCAGGGGTGGCTGCTGCATCCTCAGTGCCCTGCGACACTTCACACAAGCTGTGTGTACACTCAGTTGTAGCCATTGGTGCCTCTAGCCCCTGGCTTGCGGTCTGTCAAGTAAGACTTATTTATTGTGAATACATAATCAATGTACACATTTTGGAGTACATGTGATAATTTTATACATTCATGTAACGTGGAAAGATCAGACCAGGGTAATTGGCGTATCTATCACCTTTAAACATTTGTCTTTATGCTAGAAACATCTTACTGCCAGAGGCCGGCACAGACGTGGACAGCTTTCTAGATGGAGTTTCCAGGAGGCTACCACTCTATTATCTTCTGAAAACCATGACTTACGGTCTGACACCCTTTCCGTGTGGACCTGTGTGGCCGTCTGTCCCATCTGGGGACTGATGAGTTCTGGAGTGAGCCCTCAACACACGCAGGTCTTGTTCACTCTTCCCAATGTCCCAGCAAGGCAGGGCTACAGCTTCACTTTTTATTTTAGGAAGCAGAGACTAAGAGAGGTTGAAACACCTCAGGGGGTCACAGGGCTCTGAGCCAGGACCTCTGACTGGTTCCCCCCATCCCAGCACCCCTTGACCCCAACCTGGAAAGGTGAGGATGGACACACAGAGAGGTGGCAGAGCTGGCCCAGTCTGGGGGCGCACAGGCAGGTCGTCCCTCCTGAGAGTCCTGGGGACAAATCCCGGGAAAAACTGAGAGGAATCCTTACCTTCCCTAAGTATCCAGCAGAGTGGCTTTAGTTCCAGTTTTTGGCAGTGACTTCTCCCAGTTTTGGCTATATGTATACATTATATATATTTTGAGTGGGTCAATGGGTTAGAGTAAAATAGTCACAGAACAGCAAACACATCCTCCAGGCCCTTCTCAGGGTGTCCATGTTCCTTTCCATTCATTGTCAAATCCTCCTTTTTAATTTTGGGGTCCCCACTACTGAGTGGCCCGGGCCACGGCTCCTGGAGCTGGGCATCAGCAGCTGCTCCTTGGAGGCTCTGCCAAGGCATCCAAGGGTAGGGCCAGGTGTGGGCAGGGTGTGAATGCTGCCAGCCCAGTGAGGATTCTCATTCACCAACGAGCCAGCTCCTTCCATTGGTGAGGGCAGGCGGGGACGCATGTTCCTGCCATTCCTATTTGCACTGGATCCTGGAGAAAGGGAAGAGGAATTCATAAAAGTGGATGGGAAGGTTCTTCACTGGTTAAATCAGAAATAGAGATGGCACGACTGCCTTTTTCTTCCTTCCTCAAAGGTGTCCAATGCGAGCACAGAAATTGCTTCCCGGGGGGTTGTGTGTGGGCGCACTTGCTTTCCTCATTATTTTCATTATTTCTGCCCTGGGGAGCTGTGATCCAGGCTGACCTCGCCTCCTCTGGGTCCACTTGGAGGATGGCGCTGGAGTCTCTCCCTCCCCTTTCCTGCCTGTTTGCCCCTGCACCTCTCACTGGCTGACCAGCAACAGCTTAAAGACAGGGTGTGACAAGGACACAAGGCCTCCCACTCTGCCATGGACTCTGGACCCTCAAGACTTCTTCAACTTTAGACACAAACTGCTATTGAGCTGTCACTTAAAAACAAGAGGAAGGCCGGGCGCGGTGGCTCACCCCTGTAATCCCAGCACTTTGGGAAGCAGAGGAAGGTGGATCATGAGGTCAGGAGATCGAGACCATCTTGGCTAACATGGTGAAACCCCATATTTACCAAAAATACACACGCACACACAAAATTAGCTGAGCTTGGTGGCACTCCTGTAGTCCCAGCTACTTGGGAGGCTGAGGCAGGAGAACCGCTTGAACCTGGGAGGTGGTGGTTTCAGTGAGCCAAGATCACACCACTGCACTCCAGCCTGGGCAGCAGAGGAAGACTCAGTCTCAAAAAAATAAATAAATATAAATGAAACAAGAGGAAAAGAAAGATTAATTTGAGAAAGAACCTCAGCTTTCTGGTAATCCTGATAAAAGGAGTGTAAAGATAATTTTCCAGTTTTGGTTAAAAAAAATGGAGACAGAGAAGGTCATAGCAACCTGGTGCTTACAACATCGCAAAGACTTTAAACGCCAGAGCCAGCGGGCTAAAGCAGCTTTAGCAACCAGGATTTCCCTAAACATGTTTACCCATTAAACTTGTAGATCAAGTTGTTAAAATCTAGATTCGCAAATCGTGTGCTGATACAGTGTTATTGTTTCATTGAAATGGAGATACTTAAATGTGGGCATTAGTAGCTTATTGAAAGGCAGACATAACACGGTATTTCAATCTTGTCCTAAAAGAAAAAGTACATCCTCCTGCACAGTCCTCGAATGCCAGGCTCCCGGGAGCTGGTGGGGCTCTTCTCCAGCAGAAATAAAAAGGCTGAAGTCGATCCAGCCTCTTGGCTCCGTCGGCTGCTCCTGGGCTGGCTTAGAGGCCGTTCTTGTCTGCGAAGCCCACCCACCCTTCAGAAGGATTCGATGAAATCATGAAGATTTGGCATCGACGTGGCTGTTCCTGTGCCACGGGAGGTTTGGGATTGTCCCGTCTTGGTGCCCCTGGTCCCACCTCGTTCAGGGGATCTTCGTGTGAGAGGCAGTCTTCTCCCAAGCACAGAGGTGAAGGGTCTGAGCCTCCCCGGCCACATGAGCTGGAGTACAGCCCACCCAGGATGCCCCCAACCTCCTCATTGTGGCAGCTGCATCCCTCAGGAGACGTGACTCTAATCTCAGACAGCAATGAAAACACACAAACAGACAAAAAATACATTAGCTTGACTTCGTCTTAACCTCTGATGCCTTTTTATCTCAAAATGCCAGAATTTGAATCCAGTCTCCCTGTGCGCTGCCTTCGTGGACACTTCCTGTTTTTTCTTCCTTTTCTTTCTGATTTTTCTCTCTCCCCATCTGCATATCTCTCAAAAAGAGTGCTTGCTTTCCAGGAACGCAGTGATGGTCATCTCAGAGGGACCGCAGGAGCACGCACGGCACAGATGTCCCCGGCCGCTGTGAGGTTTGCCTCTGAGGGCAGAGTGTGTTCGCATCGTGGGACGCTCCCGCTGTGCACCTCTGCAGAGCACAAATGTTCAGGCTTCACAACCTCAGGTCCGTGGCCTGGAACTCAGGCGGAAGAGACGGAGTATTTGATAATTCATCCAGTTACACTGCCCTTCTGTAGAGAGCTGCCCAGCTGGACCCTGGAGATGCTCATGTAGGTCAGTTTGACTGGCTCATGAATTATTTCTATACTGTGAATTTTTCACAGCGAAGGTGGAAGTCGATAGTTCTTTATTGAGCACTAAACGTTCAACCTTTAGCTTCTATGTGGACTAAATATGGTAATTACCCAAATGGGAAGAATGTGCATGCCAGACCCACATAGGCACGGATTCAAAGCGTGACCCAGAATGTGGCAGAGGCAGTCTTAGTGGGTGAAGAACCTAGCTGGGGCCGGACATGAGCCGGACAGATGAAATCTAGCTTCTGGTGTGGCCGACCTGGACAGAAGAATTCGGCAGCTGCCTGTGTCTGGGTGTGGGCGGGGCCTCAGGTGGGCCTGCAGGTGTACATGGTGTCCATGGGTCTGGGAGGGGTCACTGAGGGACACACATGCCCCTCGCCCCCACCCTCCTGGGTGCCAGGCTGGAAACAGTGGCGGCTGAGCCCTGGGAACAGTGTGCTGTGCCTGCCACATTCGCTGGCCTGGGCACTGCGTGCATGAGAGCAAACGAACGTCCGCCTAAGTTGGACTTCCCACAAATCTCCGCCGGGTCTGGTCTTTCCTGGTCTAGTGTTGACCCATCTCTGCCCCATCCGTTCCCCTCCCCCACTCTCCTCCTTGCCCCCCTCTGCCCTCTCAGGGTCACACAGGGCCTTCCAGTGAGTGTCCAGGCTGGGACAGCAGAGATGCTGGCAAGGGACCCCGCCCTCCCAGGAAGCGGTGACCACCTTAGGCGATGGTGTGCCAAAGGTCCTTCACCTGGCGTGGATGAGGAAGCAGAGGTGGGCAGGGCCCGGGCAGAGTGTGGCAGAGGTGGGATTCAAGCACCCCCCTGGAGTCAGGCCCTGGGCCGGTTCCCCCATGCTTCTCCTCCTCTCATCTCTGGAGCTGAGGAAGGGGATCCCTAGCACGAAGAGGCTGCAGAAACCGGAGCTGCTTCCAGCCCAAGCCACGCCCAAGCTCCTGTCTTTTCCTCCCTTTCCTTCGCCGGGCACTGACTTCCTGGTGCTCAGACCCGGGGCCAGTGCCCCTCTCCATGGCCTCGGCTGCTCCAGTTTCCTTCGAAGGGAGCAGCTCAGCCGCCTGTGACCCGCTCTGGAGTTCTCCCCATGCCCGTCCCAATATCTCAGAGCCCGTTGGCTCTCCGCATAATGCAATCTTTTGGTTCTTAGGTTTTAGCTAATATTTAAAGCAATCTGAATTCAGAATTAAGAGAACTTCATGACCCTGTCTAAGTAAATATGTGTGTCACAGTCATTGTGGGAAAGGCTTCCAGAAAGCTTGCAGGCATTTTGACGTCAGGGCCGTTTAGATGTCGCTGGACTGTGCCCGCGGTTCCCAGAGGAGGCCAGGGGGCGGGGCCTTGTTCCATTTGACGACAGAGCTTTGTAAAAGTCAGAATCGAGAAATTCCTCTCGGGCTTTTGTTTACAGCTGTTTAACACGGGCACAGCTCAGAGGCCTGAGGTTTGGAACTACTGAATGTTTTCCTGTTTTAGGAGAGACTCCGCTGAAAGCAGCCCAGGCTGTCCATGTCTGGGGTGGCGATGGCAAGTAGGCTCAGAACGCTGATTTTATCTCGGGGGTTACCCCTAGGCCTCAGGGGAGGGACTGGGGACATCTTGGACCTGGTAAAGGCTTCTCCATCGCCCCATGCATCCTTGGGTTAAGTCAGGCTGAACAGAGCAGAGAGTGGGCTTTAAATTACAAAGTCCCATGGCCACACGGGGTTCTCCCCAGGAAGGGTGGTATAGTGGGTTCCTCTCAGTTCCTTTTCAGACAGTTTTGGTCTCATCACAAACCCCCCTCTCCTGCCCGGACATCCAGCACTGCAGCCCCTCAGGGACCCCAGAATTCCGCCTTGTCCCTTTCTCCGCCACCCCTCAGCCGGGGGGATGTGTTATTCTCCCAGAGCTCCTAAGAGTGCATGCTGGTTCTGAAAGGATGCGAAAAGGCAGCTGCATCCTGGAGGCCTTCCCCAGCCCCCGGGATTCAGCCTCATGGAGGTCCCCAGTCCCCAGGATTTACTCTCATGGGGGTCCCCAGCCTCCAGGACTCAGCCTCATGGGGGTCCCCAGCCTCCAGGACTCAGCCTCATGGGGGTCCCCAGCCTCCAGGACTCAGCCTCATGGGGGTCCCCAGCCTCCAGGACTCAGCCTCATGGGGGTCCCCAACCTCCAGGATTCAGCCTCATGGGGGTCCCCAGCCCCCAGGATTTAGTCTCATAGGGATCCCTATCCATGGGGTTTCAGCCTCATGGGGGTCCCCACCCTCCGGACTCAGCCTCATGGGCGTCCCCAGCCTCCGGGATTCAGCCTCATGGGGGTCCCCAGCCTATGGACTCAGCCTCATGGGGGTCCCCAGCCTCTGGGATTCAGCCTCATGGGGGTCTCCAGCCTCCAGGATTCAGCCTCACGGGGGTCCCCAGTTCCCAGGATTCAGCCTCATGGGGGTCCCTGGCCTCCGGGACTCAGCCTCATGGGGGTCCCCAGCCTCTGGACTCAGCCTCATGGGCTGCAGGATGCGTCGTTGCTCCCTCTGTACCAGGCACCACTGTCTATGGAAAAGCTCAGAATGTTTGGCAGTAAAACCTCACGTGTTTTCTTCACAGCTCATACCGTTAACATCACATTTAAATCTTTGCTGCCCCTCCTCCACCCGAGGGGTCGTTTATGACCTTTACGAGCTGCTTACCTGGCACCTGTGAAGTGGATGCCAAATCTCAAAAACCCCCGTTGTCCCCAACAGCCTGAGGACTGATATTTTCATTCGACTTTTTGTCTCCATTTCATAAAATTAAAACTTTTTTTTGGTAACCGTTCTTAAAAAATAATACAAATACTCATTTTGTTGGTCTTGGGATATGGGTTTATTATTCATTTCTGCTATTACAGTCTCAATGATGAATAATTCACTTTTCTAAACATGAGTGAAGGTTTACGGTGGCGATTTCATTCTGGGTCCCACAATAACAGCATTTGCCGTCTCTAATAATGTTGAAAAATCCCTTCTCAGACACCTGATTAGATGTGCTCTCACTACAAGGAAATTCAGCTAAGATCCTCATCATGGAAATGCAATTTCCTTTTATTTGAGACTGCCTTCTGAAGGTCGGATGGGACCAGGGCTGAAGGAAGACAAAAGGCGTCTTTGGTATCATTTGAGGGTAAATACAAATCACTTTCTTCTCTACAAAAAAAGGTAATTACAAGCGCCGGTAGATTAACCGTATTAGACCCTGATTGCATGCAGGACCATTTATTACAGGCAACGTCTATTATGCCACACTTGCTGGCGCCTCTTCTGCATGCGTTGATGGTTTGCAGTGGAAGCCTCCGCTCCGGGTTTCTGTTGTGGGAAGTGTGTGACGTCAGGCACCAGTGCAGCTCCTGGGCATGTCCAGATCTGCCAGGAGTGTGGTAGAAACGTGCCAGCCATGGCTTCAGGCCCAGACGCTTGTCTTCCCATCCGGATGCACACTCGGGGTGCTGCTTACACCCTCAGTACCTTGGGAATTTGAGCCGCCTGCAAACAGATCCCCTTTCGTCCAGGGGAAGGCTTGTGTCTGTCGGATGAAAACAGGACACTTGCCAGCCTTCCTCGTTGTAAGCTATGCTGCTCACACCTGCGTCAGCGTGTCTGGAAGTGGGCTCCTTCCACGCGTGAGATCTGCCCACCTGCTCCCGGGTCTGGTTCTCTGTTCTCCGGGTTACCTGGGCTGCCTCGAGAATGAGCTCTGCCTGTGGTTTCACACCTGCGTGTGTGCAGAGCTCTTCCCCAGGAGAGGGCGGGCACTTGTTCATATGTGGGTCTCCGGCTGTCCCTCCTGTCTGCTGCTCTGAACTTCAGGCTAGAATCCCAGAAACGCTGCTCCTTGTCACTGAGCTCCACTCTGGTTCCAGGCCTCGCTGTCGGCCGCTCTGCTGGCCTGCAGCTGTCACTGACCCCGCTGCTCCTCCTCTCCCGGCTGCTGGCTCACCTGTCCCACAGCCGCCTGTGGGTTCCTCCAGGTGCGGGGGGAGGGTGGGCCGGCATTGCATGAAAGTCACCACAGCAGGGGGACCTCATGTCTGGCTGCCAAAGTTCTTTTCTGGCTTTTCATTGTAAAACAAAACACAGGTATGGAAAACCACACAAAACGCGCACACAGCTGAAATGCGTGATGACAAAGCAGCCCACCCCTCCCCATTGCAACTGCCACCAGGTTGAGGAACGGACCTTGGCAGCCTCTCAGAAACCACTGCGTGTTCCTCATCCCGTCAGTCCCCCCAGCCCTGCCTCCACTCACCAGCACCCCGAATTCACCGTCTTGTCCGTCCGTCATGGGCATGCCTAGAATCCAGAGTTCCGTCTTGCCCATTTTGTTTTTAATCTGAGGTCTTTAAATGCCTTTCATTCTACACCTTCTCCTTCCACCCTTTTCTTTCCCATACAACTTACCTGTTGTGGAATTCAGGGCTTTCGCCATAGGATGTCCCAGTCCGGCTCTTGCCGAGCGCGTAGTTACGGGGCGATACCAGGTGGTCTTCTGTGTGCCTGCCTCCAGAGCCCGATCCTACGGGCCCTTTGTTAAGATTGCAGTCAGAGTTTTGTTTCTTTATTGGGAGGCATATAGCACTTGATGTTTTCTCTCTGCGATGCCGGCCGCTGTGGTTGCTGCTGGAGCCACGAGTCCATCATGGGTTACGCAATGGTTGACCTCATGGCACTGTGGTTTCTGTTCTCAAACAGTCATGCTGAGACAGAGACATGCCTCCACTTATCTGTGACTTGCTTCCCCCGAGGTATGGCTCACAAGGGAACGAGGAAAATGCTTGATTCTCTTCATCTGTTTTCAAGATAATGAACTGGGACACTGTCGTTCCCTCAATATAATATTCTCAGATTTTTCTTGTTAATTTGTGGATTAGACTTATTTAATAAGTTTCAATCAGTTGAAATTAATATCCCTCCTGAAACTCAGATGGTCCCATCTCCCCTAACAGGAGCCTCTTCAGCCTCTCTGCCCTCTGTGCTGCCCAGGGCAGATCGAATTCCACGTCCCGGTGCCTGTGAGCAAGAAGCCGCACTCCTCCCATGGGAGAGGTGTTCCCTGGCTGTCCCAGGAGCACTGTGAGAGCTCACTGCAGCTGGGCAGGGCTGGGAAAGGCCTTGGGAGTTCGTGCCATTTCCTCCAATTCGAATTCAGGATGAAAGGTTTAACCTCTTCTTAGTTAACATCTGTGCCTCCTTTCTTCAACAGCACTCAAGGATGGTAGAATCAGGATATCTCACAGAGCTGCTCCTTTCTTTTATTGAACATTATACACACAACTCTTTCAGAATACAATGGTATATGTGTGTGTGTATATTTTATACCAGTAATAACATTATCGCCACTGATATAATGGCTAAAAATAATTAATAGTTTTCTGTGTGTGTTTCCTGTTTCCACTTCCATTTTAAAATAGAAGTATAGTGTCTGTATGGTCAATTCATATACAATCTTTTCTCCCTTTTAGCCCTCATTTTTGTAGTTCTGCTGGCAGCTATGTAAATGCTTATCACTAGTCTTTAGTTAAAATCTTCGTTGCCATTTTTGGTTGAAGTTCATTCTCTAGGATGAGCTCTTTCTCAGGATAGGCACATGGGAACAATATTTCTGAATTCTTGAATGCCGATAGCACTTCCTGTCCTTGATACGTGAAAATAAGTTTTGCTGGGTATAAGACACTTGGTTCACATTTTTTCCTTAATAAAACATAATAAATATGAGATTTTAGGTTTTGGGGGCATAAAGCTTTGCTGTAAAAGCAAGATGATGCTCTATTGTATCTCTTACAATATCTTGCTTTTTAACCTAGATGCCAAAAATGCTTTTTTCTTTTTCTGTGAAAGTTTAGTATTTTAATAGTGGAAATCTTGGTGTTGGTTATTCTGGATCTATATTCTCAGGATGTGGTATTTGCTTTCAATACGGCAGTTTTAAGTCTCTCTGAAAGTAAGGAAAGTCGCTGTGAAAGACAGTTTTATACTGACTTCCCCCCTTCGATTTTCCCCTGCAGGGTCCATTCGTATGGGCCGCCTTCTGTGCCTGCCTTTCATATTCGTCCTTTTTCATTCCTTGAGCCCCCTTCTTTCTTACTTTCCTCCTTTTTTAGTTTAAAGAGCCTATCCTCCCTCGTCACCTTCTGTTTTCCTGAAGGGTTTGTCTCTTGCATTTACTCCATCCACGTCTCTTACAACCCAGTTTTCATTTTTGAGGTGATTTTTAACATTTTTGATTCTTCCTGTTTTATCATCTTATTTCTGAATTCTTTTAAGTGACAATTTTTGTTTATACTGCATATTTCATAGAATCCGTAAGTCTCGTTAGAAAACTGTGTGAAGCTGTTTCTGCCCGTCGTCTGAGGCTGCATCTCTGCCATGCTTTAATTGTCCATTCAGGCAGTGTTCTGTGCCGTATTATCCATCTTCTTATAAATGCTTTTAGTGAGAATTTCTCATGTCTCATTTTTTAAAGAAATATTTTAAATTATTGTTAAAAACACGTAACATAAAATTTACCATTGTAGCCATTTTAAGTATTCAGGCTCAGTGGTGTTCAGCGTGCCCTTTGCTGTGTAGACGTGGCTACCCTTCATCTCCGGGAGGCTTTTCCTCTTACGGAACTGAAACTCCGTCTTCATTAAATACGAACCCCCTCTCCTGGCCCCTGGAAACCGCCCTCCTACTTCCTGTCTCTATGAATTGGACCACTCCAGGGACCTTAGGAAGTGGAATCGTGCAGGATTCATCTTTTTGTGACTGGCTTATTTCACTTAGCATCGGGCCTTCAAGCTGCATGTTGCAGCCTGTGTCAGGGTTTCCTCCCCTTTTAAGGCTGAATAATATTCCATCGCGTGGAGAACCCACAGCTTGTGTCTTGTTCTCCCTCCATGGACTGCCGAGCTTCCTGCTAATGTGAAATTAGCTTTCCTGAATTGTTGGATTTTTTTTTTTTTTGAGCTGGAGTTTCGCTCTTGTTACCCAGGCTGGAGTGCAATGGCCTGATCTCCGCTCACTGCATCCTGGGTTCAAGCAATTTTCCTGCCTCAGCCTCCTGAGTAGCTGGGACTACAGGCGCACATCGCCATGCACAGCTAATTTTTGTATTTTCAGTAGAGACGGGGTTTCACCTTGTTGCCCAGGATGGTCTTGATCTCTTGACCTTGTGATCCACCTGCCTCAGCCTCCCAAAGTGTTGGGATTACAGGCGTGAGCCACCGCGCCCGGCCTCGAGGCAGCTTTCCAAACTCACAGAGATCCCCTTCTGTCGTTCTGTGTCGTGCTCAGAATCATGGCGGCCTACTCCCTGGAACTGCGGGCAGCCTTCCCCTGTCCCAGTCTTCCTCGGCTCTTCTCTCTTCTTTTGTTTTTATTGAAATCGTCCTGCTCAGTTTTGATCTCATCCCCAGAAGCTGAGACAGGTTCATCCCAACATGGAGGGCCATCACAACCTAAGTACAGGATAAGGATCAGGGATTCTTTCAGAGAAGCAGGCAGGAAGGACCCTCCCTGGAGCCTTGGGAGGAAGCAGGCCCTGTCTGCACCTTGGCTTCAGACTCCAGCCCCTGGAGCTGAGACTCCATCCCTGCTGTTCTAAGCCACCCAGCCTGTTATATTTATAAGATTATCCACACTCAAACCAGCGTTTTTATAAGATTAGCACGAGAGGCACAAGCATGGCTTATTTTAGGAATTAAACGATGGTTTAATATTAGAAAATATATTAATAGGATTTATCACATTAATTGTTTGGAGGTGAATGTCTGTGAAGTAACCTTGATAAAAGGGAGTTGATCAAAGTTATGGCTCTCCTCCAGGACAAATGCATAGGGACATCTAGTGCCTATGAACGTAACCCACCCTTGTCCATCTGAAAGACCTAAGAGCACCATCTGAACAACTGTGAGAATGAGTACAAAGGAGGAAGAATTGGCAGTAAAGAAATGCACCAAAATCAACGGCTTTTTTAACTGCTAAACATTAGAAATAGTTAGAAAGCATCATAAATAAAATGGCTTCATAATGGCAACCAAACATAAATTCTTGGAATAAGTTTAAGCAATATGCAATCTCATATGAAGCAATCTATAAAATTTTACTGAAAGAAATAAAATAAGACAAATGAATGGAAGGATTATTAACTCAATATTATAAAGATGCCATTTCTCTCCTAATTAATCTAAAAGCACAATCCCGCTCAAAATCCCCAGGTGAGTCTGAAGCTTATCAGGATTACTGAGTGAACAAAGAAAATCGTTTTTTTGAAATTTTCACACTAAGGAGGGGACCTTGCTCTTCTAGTTGTGAAAATGTTTTTCAGAGTTAAATTTAAATGAAATGTGACTTAGATCAGACACGAGATTTCAGAACATTGCAATGGGAATGCAATATATGCTACAAGTGACACTTAAAGTCAATAAAAAGCTGAGTTACCCAACACGTGAGAGTGGAACGACGGATCAGATGTGGGGGAGAAAGTTAAAGCTCATTCTTAGCTTAAACTACAAAGAAAAGTAAGTTCTGGATTGATTCCATACATAAAGAGAAAAAAATATGAATGTATCAAAGCTCGGGGAATAAAAACAGGTGATTTTTTTCTTGTAGCACAGAGTAAGGCCCTGTGAGGTTTATCTGGCAGCAGAGAGCTCACAGGACGCCCTGGTTTGCAGGCTCTGCAATTGCAGGCACACCTGGCTCTGTCCTTACCTGTTGGGGACTATTGGACAAGGAACTCAACTCAGTTTATCTATTTTTTCATCTCTGAAATGAGAAGGAAAAGTTCCTACCATGTGAGGTTATTGTAAAGTTAGAATGAAAAAAACATGTAACTAACTACAATTTGAGAATTTGAGAAATGTGCCATGTGCTATCACATAATTAAAATTATGCACAACAAAAACTATTCCAATACCATGAATGAACATCAGAGAAAGATTTGCATTGCACCTGCCAGGCACTGCCAGGGTGTGGTCTTGAACACACGTGTGTTTATTCACATCGTGGAGGCCACCTCTTCACGCCCCTTTCTCTGTGTGCACAGCTGCTCCCCACTTCACCCTCAGTAGCGCTTGTCCATCACGGATGGCACTTGGCAGTGGAGGGCAGGACCTGGAGCCAGGCTGCCAGGGCTGAAGCTCAATTCTGCTTCTGGAGTATGTTCCTGAGATGCAGGACACCCCTCATGAGCATGTTATATTTATGTGAGCCCCGTGTGCCTCAGGCTTTCCATCTAAAAATGGAGGAATAACAGTCCCTATCTAACAGGGTTGTTAGAGGATTAACTAAATTACTATTTGTCAAGTCCTCAGAACAGTGATGGGAACACAGAGAACGTGATGAAAGTATTTGGGAATTTGGCAGATATATAAACGCAGTGCCCACTTTTTCAAAAGTGAAGTGGTTTTTCTCTTTTGCATTTCTGGGTGGACGACCTTTGCTCTAGCCGACCCACAGCATCCGTCTTGATGAAGATGAGGGTCTCCTACACCAGTCATGGAAGGAGGAGACAGAACTCAGTGCAGAAACTCAGGTGCTGCAGTGAGCTGCGGCTTTCGGGGCTCTTGGGAGAGGGTTTATCAGCCTTTTAAGCCTCTTTTTCTCATTGTTGCCTAACTCTGTGGGAGCCAGGTGATAGCTCTTCATGAGAACAGGAGGAGAGCCCCTCTGCCCACTGCTGCTCAGCCAGGGGCAATGAGAAAGGGGGACCAGAGACCCCCTCAGCCCAGGGATCCTGGAAGGCACTGGAGAGGCTGGCAGGAGAGCCAAGATGTCAGACGTGGGTCCCAGCCTCTCTTCTCAGAGCTTCACCATGGCGACAGAAAGGAATGGAGGCAGAGTGGGTGTGGAGATTCCAGGGTCAGGAGGAGGAGACCTGAGGCTGGATTCTTAAGTGCCGGTAAGTCCCAGTGTGCAGCCTGGGCTGGAGGCAGCTGAGAGCCTCTCAGTGGGAGCTGTCCAAGGTCCTCAGGACGTGGCGTGGGGGTTCCAGGGGCAGCTGCAGAGTGGACGGTTAGTGTGGGGATCAACAGAGTCACAGTTTGAGCTCAGAGCTCAGAGGGGATGCTGGCTGTAGCTCGGGATAGATAGAGGGGTGCCAAGGCTCAGATCCCCTGGGATCTGAGCACACAGAGAGAGCCTGAGCCACAGATCACACCAGCCTCAGCCTCAGCCTCAGCTTCAGCGGGATCAGCAGCTGCCCGAGGAGGCCCCAGGCCAGAGCTCCCCTCTCCCCCAGGAGATGTGGCAACAACACCCTGCCCCCAACCCACTGCCCCAGTACCCTAGGACACCTCCCGTGAGGGCAAGACCATGAAGTGGAAGCCTGATTGCTGCCTGAGTCCCAGGATGGATGGTGGTTTAGAATGGGCCGGACGTCAGCTATTTACCCCCTAGCTCACATGCTAGGATCTCTGAGGAAGACCAGATCTGAGCCCCCTTTTCTCTGAAATGCCAAATTGCAGTGAGAAATTCTTCAACCTTGCTTTATAAAGAGCTAATACCTTAATATAAGGATTTCTTATTTATCAATAGGAAAACAGGGCAAAACCCCCATAAAATAGGTAAATGGATATGAAATAAAAACATAAATACATTGAAAACCCAAGTAAATGTTAGTTATCAAACTAGCAAAGATAAAAGGTCTCCTCACACCCAGCAACAGCCTGCAGGGTTGAGTCCGTCAGAGCTCTTGGCCAGTCTAGGCCGATGCCACCCTGTGAGGGAGAGCTCGGCCCCACTGTGAAATGCCACACGCAGGACCCCTGCCCCGCCACGTATGTCCCTTCCTGCGACTCTGCCTTCGTCATATTCAGGCAGTGCTGTCTGGGACCAGAGGAGAGGCAGAAACTGCATCTCAGATTTTTCCCACCTCAGTATCTAGCACATGAGAAAAACACCAGTGTAAAGCTACCAAAAGAGAAAAAAGAATCACCAGCAGCAACCAAACCAGGGAAGAGAAACACCGAATGCAAAGAATGTCAACACGAGGCAGCCTGTGAAGGACGTGCACGGCTGGCGCAGACTCGGAGCACGGCCTGGTCCCAGGACTCCTGCTGGCAGGATGATGCCCTGAGGTCTCGCCGGCTCCCATACTTAAGGGGTTTCCTTCTTCTCCCCTCTTCTGAGGAGTCAGAGAACAGCAGCTGAGGGAGACGGGGAGGGGCGTGGAAGAGCTGGGTACCCTCCTCCAGCCAGTGGCTGAGGGAGCCAGGCTGCGCTGCTCCGAGTGCGAATCTGTCTAGAGAGGCAGAGGCACTGCTGTCCAGCGTGGCGTGTGGCCCTTCCCTCGACAGCTCCACGCCTGGGCCTCCAGGGTGACCTCCTGGACCCTCCGCCACAGCTCCATGGCCCTGGGGGGGGGAATCACAGTGGCTGACATGCTGGCAGGCACCCTCAGCTCTCTGCTTCTCATCGTATGGTCAGAGGCAGTGGGTTTGGAGGGGGACGCTGAGCCCTCAGGGTGGTGAGAAGCCAGGGGCTCGTGGCCCGGGTACAGTCCTCAACAGGAGGTGACCCTGCAGCACGGAGATTTTACACATCTTCCCTTCCCAATGCACCTGCATCCTCACAGAGACTGGATGCCACTTTAGTGGGGCTCTCCCTGGCCCTCATGCTTCCTCATCAAAATTAGAAAGAACAGGAGATACCCAGACTCAAAACTGTGGGGCCCAATAGGAATTCAGTCCCAGATAAGATGGAAGAAGTCACCCTCAAGAGGTTTTCTTGATGTGGGAGTGCCCAAGTATGATCAGCACATAAAACCACATGGCCATCAAGTAATTAGTCAACCCAGTTAAGCATTAAGTACATTAACAAGTGAAGGACCCAGCTCGGAAGAACTCAATTTCACACAGTGGGGAAGAGAACAGAAACGTCGTAGAAAGCAGGAAGTGAATGTGCCCACACAGCACAATCGCAGGGCAAAAACCTCAGGAATCAAAAGAGACACATCCCTCAGAGCAGCGAACGGAGCAGGTGCCGGCGAAGCACTAACGGAGGAAATTGCAGGACAGATGCCTGTCGTGGAAGATGGGCACAAATGGTCCCAAGGACATGGGTCTCTGGAGAGAACCCAGCAAACAAAATGAGAGACACAGGCAAACTTATGGAATACCACAATAACACACCAAACTAATACGTGTGAATTTTCCAAAAGGAAAAGACAGAACATGCAGATGGAAAGAAAAATTTCAGAAAAACCTCAACAATGACATTCCTTGTGGTTCCACTTGAAGGAGAAAGCCTGGGGGATGGACTCCTGAGCACCTGACTGGCCCCCTCTGGGGAGTGGGGTCTTGGGCCGTTTGCTTTGATGGCTCTATTTATTTATTTCTCGGTGGTACCATTGAATTCCTTGTGCTGTGAAACATTGTTAAAATACATAAACCACCGGAATAAGGCGAGCGATGTGGGTACGGGGCAGGGGAGGTCTGTGGCCCCGCAGACGGGCTCTGGGTGTGAATGAAGCCTTGTTTCTTTGACGGGCAGGCCTCATCCCCGAGAAGCGCAGCCGCGGCAGTCAGCGGACACACTGTTCGTCACTGTGTGGGTTTTGACCATGGGTTTTTGTTTTTTTTTTTTGAGATGGAGTCTTGCTTTGTCGCCCAGGCTGGAGTATAGTGATGCAGTATTGGCTCACTGCAACCTCTGCCTCCTGGGTTCAAGTGATTCTCCGGCCTCAGCCTCCCTAGTAGCTGGGATTACAGGCGTGTGCCACCAAGCGCGGCTAATGTTTGTATTTTTAGTCGAGATGGGGTTTCACCATGTTGGCCAGGCTAGTCTGAAACTCCTGACCTCAGGTGATCCGCTCGCCTCGGCCTCCGAAAGTGCTGGGATTACAGGTGTGAGCCACTGCCCTCCGTCATGACCGTTGGTTCTGATCTGGTCCCCCACACCTAAAGCATGGTTCGCTGTCTCTGGGGAGGGCCCCTCCTCTCTTGGAGGCCTGAGGCAGATGAGCACTCAAGCCCTCGGGGTGACAACATTTAGGGACATCCCCTCCAGGTGGGTTCCTCCTTCCCCACCTGCATAGCTAAGTCTGCATAGTAAATTCAAAGAAAGGATGCATTTTCGTGTACACAAATATTTCTCTTCTTTATCAAAACTTGGTTTTGCAACACCAGGACTTTTCCAAAAACTTTTAATAAATAATTCATTCTCGAATGCAAGGTTTGAGGAATTTCCTGATGATATATCTTGTGGTCCTTTTTATTATTTCCTGTACATCATCCAGTGTCATCGAATTTCACTGTCCTGAAGGAGGGTTTTAGGAGAGCTGCCTGGAAATCACATTCTAGGGAAGCTTTAATATAAACTACAAACAAAGAGAACAAGTGACTTTATTCTATTAAGAGATCATTTATTCTATACATTGGCAGAGTAAAGTTATCTGTAGAGTCCCAATTTTATAACCACTTGCAATTTAAATGAGCCTCTTTTTTATTGAATCATAACGTACTGTGCCACTGAGCACCATGGCTGCTGTTTGGAAGAAGCCAAGGCTTTTTTTTTTTTTTTAATATAGTCACTCCATCCCCACCCCTCATTCTGGATTTCAGTTAAAGAATTCTGCATAATTTCCATGGTATATGGTAACATTTTCTTACTTCAAAATACATGAGTCTGTTTTTAAAACAGCCAGTACCAGCTGAAGAATTGCATGGCTTCACAACCTAATTATAAACACTCCGTGATCTCCAAAGGCACGGCAAAGCAAATAAATGCGTCTCTCTGGCAGAGGAATGGCGTTTTATAGTAAAATACTCTGTGCTAGGAAAGTAATTAAAACAGAGCGTTCATTCTGATCCATCTTGCTAAAACAGGCTGAGATCACACCTTAAAAAAACATGTTTGAGTTCCTCCACACTTGGGAGGGGTGTGAGGATCTAAAAAGAGAGAAAGCCGCTGTTGACATACAGGAGCTGATGGCGTTGGCTGGGCCTCAGTGTCCTTCGGAACACTCATGTCACACACATGGCCACTCTGTGACCAGGATTGATCCAGACAAATCATCTCCTTGCATCATCCCGTCAGAATGCAGAGAAGAACACAGACATGGTCCCGTCGTGAATGAGCAGACCCCCGACCCTGGCTCTCCTGACCCTGGCTGCCTGGGCTTTGCCACTGGAGGCTTTAACTCAGCTGCTTTCCCTCTGTCTTCCCTGCAAGGGCTGGGGAGACCAACCGCAGCCTGGCCCACTTCCTGAACAAAGGCCTGCGCCCTAAGCCTCCGAGGACTACACACACACATCCAGCTCCTGTTCCCAGCTCTTCCCAGGTACCCTCTTGCTGAGGCTGGGGATGGTGCCACTTGCTGAAAATGAACCCACTTGTTCAACGCCAGAGATTGTCCTGGTGATCTATGATGGGAAGGAGTTGGCAGGAACAAGGAGGAGCTTGCCAAGGTAAAGAGCTTGGAATGCATCTGTGTGACCTGGAAATTCACCTGTTTTCTCCCTCCTGCAGGGCTGGGGCTCCAGGCTGCCATCTGTAAGGACTGGAGGGGCTCTCTGCTTGTCCTGTGCCACTGGCCTCTCCTGCTTTGACCAGCTTCTGGGGCACCGTGCCAGTGGCACCACTCTCAGATGCCACAGGAAGGGGAGCCCTTGTCCTGCTGGCTGAGTGCCCGGGTTCGACCCTCCTCAGCACAGCCCCACACTGAGCTGGGCCTCCTCTCGATGTCCTTCATGTCCTACGGGACCTGGTCTCAGGCTGCCTGATCAACTTCACCTCCGCCCTCACGGAGCCCCACGCCCGTAGACTTCCCGGGTGCCGTGACTGCACCACAGCCCTGACCGCCGCAGCATGCACCTGCAGTTCCCATGCCTGGCATGTGCGTGCAGTGCCTCTGTGAGGGCTGGCGGCTTCGTGTCATTCAGGCCTCGGCTGGGATGCCCCTGCTTGGGGAAGCTACGCTGCCCCTGTGCCGGCGTTGCTGTGCTGCTGCCCCATTTTGCGGCTGCCTGTGCCTCCTCATGGCACTTCCCACCGCCGGCATCCACCTGCTTCCTTCGTGCTGTCCCCCTCTGCAAAACGGGCTCTGTGGGCTCAGGGTTTGGGCTGTCACATGGCCGTGGCCGGCACCCAGCCCAGCTTCTGACCCCTGGTCTGCGTTTTCGCAGCGTCTTTTAGGTGATGGATTCTTAGCAGCACTGGCTGTTTTCTGGCCTGAAAAGCCCAGAGCTGTCTTGTCTCTCAAGAGGCGTGGGGCTCTTGCTAAGCTTTCCACCTGCCCTTTTCTCGCAGGGCTCTGAGGGTCATGTTCTGAGCAGTGCCGGGCTGGAGGCAGGGGCGTGGGGAGCCTGCCCCGCACCTCAGCCACCTGCTCTCCACCCTGCTGCGGCTGAGGGCTCAGGGCACCCCTCAGACCCCCACACTCAGAGCACAGAACAGCCTTGAGTTTGCATCTGGGACATTCATCAGCCATTTTCTTCTGTTAGCTGGCTCCGTCCTGCTGACATGGGACACTCATTTACACTAAGTTGTGTTGTTGGTCACCGTTAAGCGCTCGGTGCTGAGAAAATGGCTGCACTTTGAGGGAGCCAGTGGGCAGCTGAGTCAAGGCAGGGGTGTCCATGGCCCATGCTGGCTGCCCCCCCAGAGCTAGAGGGGAAGAAAGCCATTCACACCTGGCGAGGATGCTGGAATGTGTCTTAATGAATCAGGCTTTCTCCCTTTGTCATTGTGCATAATCCTTACATTTTAAGTTTTAATGTAAGGGCTTCATTTAGCTTTTCCCACCCCTTGCAAGTGTGAGACGTCAGTTCCTTCAGTTGATTAAGCTTTTACATCAGCCGGATGAGGAACGCACAGTTGCTGCATTTTTATAGATGCAGAAAAAGTCTGAGCAATGAGGGGGAGAAAGGGCCCACGGTGCCTGGTGAGCTCTGTCGGGCACTGCTGGGACCCCAGCCTGGGGTTCTCCACCTCAGAGCTGCTTCCACTGCTCTTAGACTTCTGTGAGTGCATGCACACACACACACACACACACACCTGCATGCATACCTGTGCGAGCACACACCTACACACATGCATGAATGCATTCACACACACAGACATTTGCATATATGTAAATGCACTCACACACATGAACAGATACTCATGTAATTTTTTAGGTAAAAGCATTATAGCCATTATGAGGCCGCGATTACAGACCCCATAGCTTTATGATTTTTGCTATTTAAAATGCATGCTAATTTATTGAATGTCGGTTCTTCTTTGACTAATCTGTTGAAGGACATACACTTACTGCAACAATCTGAAAAGATGAAATTCATAAAGAAAACAAAACTAAACTCATCTGCAGTGTCCCTAAGTTCCCTGCCGTTTGTAAAATAACTTTTGGAGGTTTTTAATGCAGATTTTTTTTCTCTTAATAGTGCCATGTATGCTGGTTGTAACTTGCATTCTTACCTAAAGTATACGTGGACACACTTTCCTGTCAGTAAGCACTAATGACGCAGGTGATACCAGAAGTTCAGAAGGTCCTGTTTTCCTCGGTTCAGCCTTGTCCCAAATGAGGGACTTATCCCAACCTTGGTCCTGCCTATTAAGTGACAGAAAGGTCAAAATGCAAGCCCACCCTGAGGACTGCACTAGTGGGCAAATCACTGATTAAGATGCCCCCTTCGGTGACTGCGCAGGATTTATCTAACTCACCCTGCATTCTGTCATCAGACCTTTAGGTTGTTTGAGCTTTGTGCTGTCTTAAAGAGCCTGCAGTGAAATGCTGTCACATACGTCTTTGCATTCTTCTCTGATGATTTCCTTCAGTAAATGACAAGAAGTGGAATTGCTGGGTACACATTAGAGGGCTTTTGTTAAGACAGTGCTGCATTATCCCCTGGAAAGGCTGTATAATTGTATGATTTCATAGGCAGCAGAGAGCTGATGAAAAGCAAATTCTCGTGTCCAGAGTTTGTCATTCAAGTCTGGAGTTTCAAGTAAGGGGACATTTGTTTCCCTGCAGGGGGGCCCAGCCTCTGACGTAGGCATTGCTGAGCAGTCCCCATGCTGGTCCCTGGGTGTCCTCATGACTTCAGCGTCCACTCTCCAGAGGTTTCTTTTCTTTCTGAGATTGTCCCCAGAGCTGTGGGTCTTGGAGTGGGCAGAGCAGGCCCTCGCATCAGGCAATGTGGGCGGCTGTTAGGGAATATCCAGAGTAAGGCCCAAGAGTCCACACCCACATCCCTGCCCCTCTTGCTACAAAGGATTCCTTTGGCTCCAACTCTCAGGATGTGTGTTAACCATTTGACCAATCTCTCAGTATTGAGGACGTTGTGGTGTCATCCTTGGTACCGAACAGGCATTGCTGACCCTAAAGAATGGCTCTATGGCCTAAAAGGTTGAGATGAGATGGCAGTGCACATTTTAACGTGTGTCTCTGCTGCAGGACTTCTCAGAGCCTTTATTAAGCTGATGAAACTTAGAAAGAAGGGGAAATAATACACGGCCTTTCCCAAATCCGCACGGGCACATGGTGGGGGAAAGCTGCAACGGAGCTCATCCCTCCGCCCTGCAGCTTTCTGTGGCTGTGGCCCACACCCTGTGGTTAGAGCAGACACCCCAGAGTCGAATCCTTGGGTCCTGTCTTTAAGATCAAAAGGCAGCTACTGAGATCTTGATTTGATATGATCTATGAGAGAAAATTCGATGTACCTACTTTAAAGCACAAAATAGTAATTAAGGACAAATTTACGAGCATAATGTCTGAGCATGTGAAATAGCTATTTTTGAGAATGTTCTGCAGCCTTATAGTGTGCTCTCTTTCGTGAATTTAGGGTCCCAAATAATTCTACAGAAATATCACTGGGGGCCACCTGGTTCCTGGATCCTGAAGCAGTGCCACAGGTATTGAAAACGCGTGAGACAGGAAGGCAGGGAAGTCGGAATCTGATCCTGGCCATGCAGGAAACTAGTTGTGTGGCTTGGAGACATTCCTCACCCTTTTTTCTGATAAAACAGGAATGTTAATCTAGATTGTTCTGGAGTCTTCTTTATGCTGTGAAGATGTTACTGGTCTTGGGAGATGGCAGGTGTGTTTCTGCATTATTTTTTAATCCTGGTTGAGAGGTCCATTTGGGCAGGGGCGGCTGCATCACCATCCAGCTTGGGAGCTTGTCCCTGGCCTGGGTCCATCCCGGTTCCGAGTGGAGAGGTCAGGAGAGTGTGGGAGGCTGGAGTGCTTTCTTTTGTGAGAGAAACCGATTTCACTCTAGAGCGCGCCTCAGTTCCTGATGTCTATGTGGTGTCAGTTATTCATCTGACTAATTGAAGCAAGATATTTTGTTATTTTCCTCTGGATTAAAGAAAAGAAGAGGTGAGAATTCATCTTGCAGCTTTGAGGGACACCTTTAGTTAAGTTCTCCTTCCCAGCAAGTTGAGCTCCGATGTCTCCACACCAGGAAAAACCGTCCAGTTCACCAAGTCAGCTCTCATGGCCACCACGTGTCTCTGCCTGTTCATCTGCTGCTCCCACTCCCTGGAATACCCTGAAATGATGGGGAAAGATGCCTCCCTCCACCCACGCCAGAGGGTCCCCACTCCACCTTTCCAGGGCTTGGCCCATCTCTCCCTGCCACAGCCCCAGGGGCTTCCATGCCTGGGCGTGTTCCCACATAGCCTGAGGCTCTTTCCCTTTGTGTTCAGGCTTCCATGACATGAGGCCCCAAAATGTTGACTAGGTGAGTGAATGCATGCATCCCAGATCCTATTCTACTAAGGACGGGCTCATGGGCTTAGAGCAGATGATTTAAAAAATTTCCTTTGGAAAATATGCACATTGGCTCCCTTAGTATGTAATTAATCTCCTGTGGAGAGAAACTTCTTGTCTTCTAGACCCTAGAAGTTACTACATGAGGCCACGGCTCTGTTAGCCAGACGTATCCTCACGGTGCTTAAGGCAGAAGCAAGCAGCCAGACTCCTAGGAACTGGATCTCCCGGCCACAGGCTGGCCTTCCTGCGGCAGTTATGGCAGTGGTAATGCCAGAGAGATTCCTGCTAGAACACTGACTGCTTCTTCCAGATGGTTCTCCAGAGCTGCAGGCTCAGTGGCTTCCAAGCTGTCAAAACGGCTTTCTAGAGGTGTTGTAAGCTGATCAGTTCTCTCCACCAAGACCAGCAAGGGTTGAGTCTGACGACCCCAATCCATCCTGATGGTTCTGCCTCACCAGTTCTTGGAGCTCCTTCTCCTGATCATACCATGGGATTTTTGGCACCTCAACTTTATTTGGTATATGTTGTCATGGAGTCTAGCTTAGAGGTTACCAACTGAGAAATCAATCAAACCCATTCTAAGCTGATAAAGTGAGCATATTAGATCCAGAATCTCTGCTAAATTCACAGATTTTATAAATTAAACTATCTGAATACATGGCCTTGTGTTGGAAACAGATGGTCAGTGCTACAAAGAAAAATCAGCGCTGAGACAAAGGACCTTTCAGCAATGCATTTTTTTACTTCTGGACTGCAGGAAGGGTACCCTCACTAACCATCTTGCCATGAGAGTACAATGAACAAAGGAAAACAGACATATTTATTCCTTACGCATTTGGGGTCGTCCTTACTGCCATGTCTGATCTCTGTTGGCTGGAGCCAGACCTCACAATCTAAACTAAAACCTGATTGATTAACAACTTAAACCTTTTCTAAACAGGTAAAAACAATGGAGAGTTGGGACAGGCCTGTGAGCACGTCCAGCGCAGGTTCCTTGGTTAAAGTACAAGGACATAGAATGTGTGACACGCCTGTATAACATGGCATGTCTCACAGCTACATAGGATGGGGCTTAACAAAGAGTTATGAGCACACTTACGATTTATTCTTTAACAAGAAAGGAAACTTTAAAGAGGAACTTTTCTACTTCCCACAGCTTGCCTCCTCTATCCAGTATCCTCAGATCCATACCTGCATACATAATCTTCAAGTTTTCTTTCTGAATCAAATTAGTAAATCTTGCCATTATTTTAGTGAGTCTTTTCTTTTCTTGGATTTGATGCTATAATTAGCTTCTTAGGTCATAAAGATAATCTGATTCTAATAATAGGTTCAAAGGAAATGGAGGCTGTCAGTGACAGGGCAAGAGCATTGGCATCCCTCTGCAATAAAGCAAGCTCTGGTGAGGCCAGCCGAGGCTTCCAAGGGATGAGACAAACTGGGAAAGGGAGAAGGTGCTGCTACTTCTGGCAAGGGAGACTCAAAGCACTGGCAGTTTGGAAGCCCTGGTTTAATCCTCATCCTCCTCAAATTTTCAGTCCCCTTGTCTTTCCCAATCAGTGGCCTACTTTTTGTTTTAGGGACTGGCAGGGACTATGGATAAAACTCCCAACGTACGTTTTAATTCATCAATGCTAGGAATCAGACTCTGCGTCTGATTTCCAGCTCTTAGAGATTTGACTACCATAGAATCTTCTTGCTCCAGATCATGTCTTAAGCTAAGAATTTTCAGCTTTGATCTTGTTTTATTTTTAAGTTTTTCATCATAATTAGAAGCCACCCTCCTGCCTGACAGTCCTCAAATTCCTTGTGTTCTATTAATACAGCAACCCAACCTGGTCTCCAGTGCCTTGGCTTCAGAAGGCTAAACTGCACTTTATTATAAGTTAGGAGAAAACCACAGTAACGGTCTCACCATTTTGTGCTGTCCACCTGCATCCCATTCTTTCAGGCTAAGGCACCAGGCCATGAAATCCCAGTTTTCATTTTTGTATGGATGTATTACCTGCAACCAATTTGTTAGTAGCTGTACTCAGCACACAGAATTTTAAAGATTCAAGAATAACTCACATTTGGGATCAAGACAGCCAGGAGAGACATCTGAACACCCAGAGGTCTAGTCTGATGGAAACCTGATTGCTTCTTATCAAAGACATCTGTGACTCTGGGACTAGGAAAAAAAATGTCTATTCATTTGCCCATGAAGAGCTGAAGCCCCAGCCGGAATGTCTGACTTGGACTCCCCTGCTCAAGGTCATTGCTTCATCTGGACGTTGTTCACCTCTGCTGTGTGAGTCTGGGGTTTGCTTGGCTGACGCTAGGGCACATCATGGAAAGTGAAGTCTTTGTTTCTTCCCCTTGGGGTACAGGCAGGCATGCCAGAGGGGCTTTGGGTATTGCTAAGTGAGACATTCTGTACTTGCTGCTGTAGTTTCCAATACATTCTTCTTTTTTCAAGTTTGCCAGCATGTGGTTCTGTTGGCTTCAACAAAACAAACAAATTTACAAACAAACAAAAATATGGGGTCCTATCAGGCAGCTGCATAGCAGCTGGCATTTCTGGGAGATGCATTGATCAAGAGTTGCTTCATGAAGCTTTGTTTATGATTGATAAAAAGTTCTACAAATGTGAGTTCTGTTCACATGTCTCAATTCCACATTTTCCTTTTCTCTGGGCTTCTGAATTATAAGATGCAAAAGATTTATTAGACTTTTGGGGAAGTTTGATGCATAAATAAACACAATGCCACTTCTCTGGTTACTGTGTTTACATGAATAACCCTCCAGCAGACAATTCTGTTTTCCTTTGTTTGAGGACCAAAACTATGCATACTTGCCATGCACGTTTAGATGAGATCTATTTTATGACACACACTTCTGAAAGTGAAATGCGAATAGAAATTGAATTGAATAGAAATTGCTTTATCTATTATAGCAGCAGAAGATAAATTTAATTAATGATGATTTTAAAATGTAAGCTGTTTGTGCAGGAGGTTATCAGAGAAAGTTGTGGGGTGTTTGAATTTTTGGCAACCACTGAACTGAAAGTTATGGAGAGGCACCTGGGGATGGTGTCCCTTTATTTGGTTTAACAGAAGTAATTGCTGCGTGCTGGTGGCTGGTGGCACAGGGCTGAATGGCCATGAATGCCGGCAGGTTCCGGGCCACCCCTGTTTCCTCTGTCCTCACACTGCACTCAGGCCTTCTTCATTTCCCTTCTGTGCTGCAGGTCCTGGGGCAGATGGGACTTTGTGGCCAGTTCTTGGCTGGGTACCCCACAGCAACACTTGAGGCCACAGGTTCCCTTGGGGACCTGAAACTGCCACTCTTGCCACTTCTCACTCTGTAGAGGGTTCTGGGAAGAACAGGCTGGGCTTGGGTCTACAGCTGCCTACTTCCTTTCCTCTCCTTTAACAGGGCCATGGCCAAGTTCATTGTCAGCTCAGAGTCAACTTCCTCCACCCCAAGTGCAGGTACAAAGTCCTTCGGGAGCACAGGTGGCCTCTGGACACAGACGTGGCCATCTCCGAGACCTCTCATTTCCTGTTGAGAAGCCTCTCTCTCCCTGAGGAGGGGGATGAGTCATTCTTCACTCCCTCCGTGTCCCGGAAGATGCTGTGTGTTTCTCCCTTTAAATATCAAGCTGACCTCTCCCACATCACTTCTTTTCCTCTTTTTCTTTTTGAGACAGAGTCTCATCCTGTAGCCCAGGCTGGAGTCCAGTAGCGTGATCTTGGCTCACTGCAACCTCTGCCTCCGGGCTCAAGCAATTCTCCTGCCCCATTCTCTAGATTAGCTGGGATTATAGGCATGCGCTATCATGCCCAGCTAATTTTTGTATTTTTAGTAGAGACGGGGTTACACCATGTTGTCCAGGCTGGTCTTGAACTCCTGACCTCAAGTGATTTGCCCACCTTGGCCTTCAAGTGCTGGGATTACAGGTGTGAGCCCCGGTGCCCAGCTGCCCACATCATTTCACAGCACTAGAGCTGCACAGGCCCGTGCTGCACGCGTGGTGCTTGCTGAATACCTACCTGGTCGGTGATGGTGCAGGCCACTCTGTTCCGTGCAGCTGGAGCCATGACGTCTTGGGGACTGGCTACTTTATGACCTTCCACAGAGACAGAGCAGGAGAGCTGGGTTAAAGTGCATCCTGAACTGGGATGGAATCCTCCCATTCTGAGGTCACTCAGGTGTTGCTGGTGCTTTCTCTCACCTCTCGACAGTGCCGGGGTTGTGATGTCTGCAGCTGAGCCTGCCGGGGTGGGTGTGAACTGGCTGCAATCCCTACAGAGGAGGCCTCCCCATCCGGCCTGCTCCAGACACGTGAGCTCTGACTGTAGCTGAAAGTGAGGCCTGCGGAGTCCGGGTACCCTTCCACCACCGCACGGAGAGGGAGCGCCTTCCTTTCATCCCAGCAGCAGCAGCTATGGAGTAGGTGCTGGGATGAAAGGAAGGTGCTTGCAGGGCTGGTCAGCACCCTCTGGGCTCAGCATAGGCAGTGGGTGGGCTGTACATGGAGTATGTGTTCCAGCCCACCCAGGTGCTAGTAGAGCTCCATGGGGGGAGCAGGGTCCGGGTGGCACAGTGCAGAAGCTGGGCAGGGCAGCCGCCCGAGATGCCCTTTTCTTGGAGCAGGCCCCTGGGGCTCCCTGGGATCTGTTTTGCATCATTCATTGTCCTTCCCCTCAGGTGATTCCAGCTCCCGGCGGTGAACCACAGACCACAAACAGCCAACTGGCCACCTTAAGCCTCTGGGCACGCAGCAGCGGGGCTGGAAAGTTGATGCTCGGGGAGGAAGGTTGAGTGATTGCTTTGCTATGTGGGCAACAGGTGAGACTCCCTGGGACTTCCAGGCCATGCACGTTCCCATCTCTATCCCACCACATTTGGAAACCCTGCGTCCCCACAGCAGCTTGCCCTCAAGGTGTCTGTGCCAACCCTGACACACTGTCATGTGGCCCAGCCCTGCTTGCCACCCCACTGTACACGTCCCTCTAGGCTGGCACTCTGTCTTCCTGCCCACCACTGGCACCCTGTCCCGGTGTGGGCCTGGCACTGACTCTTCTTCAGCACAGGTGCCTGCATGACTGCACCATCGTTTCAAGCAGAGTGAGAGTTCCCAGTGCCAACCAGAATTCCAGCTTGCCACTGCAGAGGCATGACAAAGACCTTCAGGAATCTGGGCAGGAGTTTCTGGAAAGAAAAGGGCGAAGGTAGACAGTACAATGCTGACTTTTTGCAGGACAAGTGTCCAGGGGAGAGACTCATCACTTGCTTGCTTTAAGCAGAGAGATGGATTTGGGTCTGTAATACATCAGAACTTGTTTGTTGCTTACGAAAGTGAATTTGTATGCAGTGTTGTATAAGATGTTTATCTTCCTGATCAATTTAAAGTATTTGCAAAATCTTCCCATTTCTGATATATTTCAATTAGAAGTATAACTCTTTTGAATGTCCACAATTACACGAACACATTTTGCAAGAATTACATGTGGTCTTTTTTAAAATGTAGCAGCGTCTGACACTGAGTGTGATACTCCTGGGGACTCTGTGAGGACATGGTTCTTATCGTGTCTAAACTTCCTTGCCTGGATGTTTTGTCACTGTTACTGAATTGGGGGTGCTAGGGGACAGAGTTCAGCCAACATACACTAGTCCGTCGGACCTTCCATGAGCACTTACTGCTGGCCGCGCATATGAGGCACTGCTGCGTCCAGCCCTTTAAGTTCGAGTTTGAATCTGACGGTGCACCTGCTGACCGGGGCTCATGGCATCCTGGCCACCCTCCCTGTGGCTCCGGCACTATCCATGCTGTGATTGCCAGCCCAGAGCGGTGGGACGGAACAGGCTCTGAGTCACGCTCCCTGGAATGTGACACCTGAGAGCTGAGTTACCTGGAGCTGCCGGTGACAAAGGGGGCAGGACTCCTAGGCAGGGGACGAGCACAGCACGCATTCCTGCACAGAGTGAGGGCAGCCAGCGGGAGGTTTGTGCTTGTGGAGGAGGGGGCGGGGGTGAGTGTGGGGGGAAGGGGGTGAGGGGCAGGGCCAGATGCCCTGGGACTTGTGGGCTGCCCCTCCCGCAAGGAGGGATCCTTGTCAAAGAGCAGATGGGCGGAGATGTGAGGCCGTATTTCTGAGCTCTCTATTCTGTTCCATTGTTCTGTGTGTAAAACCCCAAACTGAAAACCCTGGAAGACAGCTTAAGCAATGCCACCCTGCACATAGGCATGGGCAAAGAGTTGGTGACAAAGACACCAAAAGCAATAGCAACAGAAGCAAAATTTGACAAGTGGGATCTAATTAAACTTAAGAGCTCTGCATAGCAATGTATATATATATATCTCAACAGAGTAAACAGACAACCTACAGAATGGGAGAAAATATTTTTGGGGTTGCAGGCACTGTACGACGGACGCTGAAGAGGGACCTGTGACCAGGCATGAAGAACAGGTGGCAGGGCTGGCTGAAGGAACAAGGAGGGGCAATGCTGGCCCTGGCAGGGAAGACACCGAGGGGCAAACACAGCCAGCAGAGGCAGGAGACGTGGCAGGTGCACAGTCTGCAAGACCAACTGCCCCGGGAAGGACGGGACACTCCGTGACTTGGCACTGGTCGGCTCAGCGAGAGCAGAAATATTTCTAGACAGAAGCGTCTGGGACCCTTCAGATCTGGGAGAAAGACAGCTCCATTCCGCACCTGCTGAAGGCATTCAGGGAAGGTCCCGCAAGGCTGTGGCATATCTGAGCCTGGAGCTGGGAAGTGAGCGGCTTCCAGGCTGGAGCTCACAGCCTTTTCCTCTTGCATCTGTTTAGGGTAGCAGGGGTTCCGGGTGGTTTCCGCTGCCTTTCATTTCGTTTCCACAGAGAGGAAAGTACTTTCTCTGAGGACTTGTCAGCCTCCTGCTTGTGACTGACTTGACTGGCGCTGGCACTTTTTAGAAAAGTATCGTACTTTATGGGAACTGTCAGCTCTCATCTCTGAAGGGCAGCTTTTATGCTTTGTGACACATTCTGCGTCATTTCTGTCAGCTCAGGACCACGTTTCTGCGGGCTCATTAGTTCCAAGTGCGTGATTCACTGTGCATTTGAATATGATGTCTGCAAGTTTTTAAGTTTCCTACTTTTGTTTCCATCTGGGAATTCCTCAAAAGACAGATGCTAAAATCAGACCACCAGGAAGCAGCTTTCCTTACGCGATTCCAGCTCGTTCTGAGATGTCTGCGATTAATGGAAGTGAACCAAAAACTCTTTTATCATGGCTCAGCTGAATTTTGTGGGCCCTAGGGATTCTGGGGAGAGGTTCCCGGCCACGGAGCAGATGGAATCCCCGGCTGGCGCTGGGCCTTGCACCCTGCCCTGTCTCTCTGTCATTCACCTGTGATTATGGATGTGCAGTCCACGCGATGCTGTCCATGCACGAGCCAATGCTAGCGCAGTGCAGTGAAGGTTGGCCTGACCACACTTGGCCCACTGGCCGTGACAGGGCTGCCTGTAGGACGCAGGGTCCTGAGCAGCAGCTCAGGATGTGTTCTTATTTCCTCGGACTGACGCAACTGAACAGCAAAGGACTGAGATGGCAGCTGGGTGTGGTGGCTCAAGCCTGTAATCCCAGCATTTTGGGAGGCTGAGGAGGGTGGATCACTTGAGGTCAGGAGTTCGAGACCAGCTTGCCAGCTTGGCCAACATGGTGAAACCCTGTCTCCACTAAAAATCCAGAAAAATTAGCCTGGCTTGGTGGCAGGCATTTGTAATCCCAGCTACTCCAGAATCTGAGGCGGGAGAAACGCTTGAACCCGGGAGGTGGAAGTTGCAGTGAGCTGAGATTGCATCATTGCACTCCAGTCTGGGCAAAAAGAGTGAAATTCCGTCTGGAAAAAAAAAAAGGACTGGGATGCACAGTGTCCCTTCAACACCACACGCAGAGCCTCTCTGGAAGGGCCCTGGGGGAGGCCTACGTCTCCTGCTGCTCCAAGTGCACCACACATCAACCACACGTCCTCCAGTGCCCCGAGCTCCTGGCCCTGCAGCCTCTCAGGCAGCTGGGGGTGCCGCCTCTCCCCCACGGCTGATGCTCAGCTGCTCTTTGCCCTTCTGGTTTTAAGGATCTCATCCAGAAGGCGTCCACTGGCAGTGGGGGAGTGACTGGGGCTGATCTTCTCCTTTGCAAAGGCACACGTGTACTGGGCCTGCCTGTGGACAGAACCCAGATCCCACCTCTGTCCACAGAGCTTCGTGGGCGGGGCGTCTCCAGAGCGTGCACATCTGGACTCCTGGATGAAATTCCTCCTTTTTCCACACTCCAGCAGCATCTCCTCTGCAATCTTCTTTGCCTTTCAGCCTCATTTCACGGCCTCCCTTCAACTGTCCTGATGCCACTTCTGCTTGCTACAGAGAATGAAAAGATCAATTTTTTAATTTAAAGAGATAAAACTTCTGAAATGGTTTTTTTGTACTGGTCTTAAAAGCATACGTCTTAGAAGCCACCTGATACGTGGCGTTCCATCACCATGTTTTTACTGTGGGCCCTCACAGCACCCACTAGATGCATTAACTAACACATTCTTACGTTCTTCTTCACATACGGGCAAAATTCAAGGGCCGTAATGCTCACACAGTTAAATAGTTTCTCCGTCTGCTTTTCTGCGTATGCTCATCTCTGCATATGAGGCTTTAAAGGCGTTCCTTGAAGTGAAATCATCTAATTGAAAGGTATCCAGTCACTAATTTCTGTTGTTTGTATGATAAATTCTGTGGTTACAAGAGTGGAAATATGGAGCCTGCATTTGCTTTAGTAAAGTAGGCAAAACCACAGCACACCCCAGATCCAGAGAAGGCTCACCCTTCGTCCGCTGCTTTAGTCTTTGTTTAAGTGAGTTCATTCCGCCTTGAAATGTACCTTGTTTAGGCAACTGTCTCTTTCCTGGACTGCGGCTGGTCTCTCCATCAGCGTCCAGCAGCAGGCTGCTTCAGCGGTGGGCTGGTGTAATTGTGAAGAACCACCACAAAGCAATTACATGAGGCAAATGTATTCTACCATCTCAGCTGATAGAAAAAAAATTCATTTGTTTAACTTACTGAAAAGAACGTGTTCTGCCCACTCCTGGGACCTGCATTGTTACAAGAAGTTTACAGAGCAACTCCCGTCTCTCTGCGACCTTCACCCACTTGCTTTCATCAGCTTATCATTCGTGCATCATTTTGGAAGTTTGCTTGGACAATGTGGGCTTATTTCTAAGATCAATGAAGTTATATATGGGCTCCTCAAAATATCCATCCTCAAGGAAAATAGAAACCATGGCCCCTGCCAAGGAGTAAAACTCGACTTGGCTTCACTGGGGGCAAACAGGACCTTAGACAAGGCTGGATGAGGCAGGGTACTTCTGTGCCCGGCACCCCACGCACAGTGTCTGGTCAACACAGGAATTGATGCATTTGTTGGCGTTTTCCATGTCATTATGACCAAGACTTGGCATTTTAAAATAAGCCCTTTGCCTGAACATCAAGCAATGCTGTTGATCAATCAAATGCTGTCATTGTAGCAGCATTGAGCATTCAGCAGCATCAGAGGGTTTTGTGAATTTATCATTTCCCAGGAGTGAAAGAGCTGTTATTATTTTTAATTTCCTGCTCCTGCAAATGCCCTTCCCATGTAGACGAGCTTTCCCCTTCTGTGTCATTTGCAGGAGAAACAAAGTCCCTTGAACTTTCTTCTCCAATATCAACCCAGTTTGTTTACAGCAGGTCCCAGATGTTAGCACAATGCTTTCCCTTGACAAGATACCAGCACTTTTCCCACTCAGGCTCAAGGCAGAGTGACTGTGACCCAGGCAGGTGAGCTGGCCCTGCAGGGGAATGGAGGCTCTTGTGGGCTTCCAGGAGACCCAGGCCCTTTGAGGAGCCATCCCACCCTGGACCTCAGGTATTCACCTCAGCACACTTGGGTGGATGCAGCCTGGGCTGGAGGCCCTGACAGGCACAGTACACGTGTGCATTTGCAAGGAAGTGGTGCTCAGGAGATTTACAGAGAAGCCCACCATGACAGGCTCTTCTTAGAACAGGGATAACATTGCATGCTAGAGGTGAGCTTTGGCTTTAAATGGGAACCAGAGAACTCCAAGGCTAATCACAATATGGCAGGGGAGAGTTACTCTGCTTCCCCCCCAAATGGGTGTACAGAACAGCACCTGTATTAGTCCATTCTTACACTGCTATTAAGAACTATCGGAGACTGGGTAATTTATAAAGAAAATAGGTTGAATTAGTTCACGGTTCTGCAGGCTGTGCAGGAAGGATGGCTGGGGAAGCCTCAGGAAACTTACAATCATGGTGGAAGGCGAAGGGGAACCAAGTGTGCCTTACCATAGTGGAGCAGGAGAGTGGGGTGAGGGGCGGAAAGGAAGAGAGAGAGAGAGAAGAGCTGCATACTTTTTTAAACAACCAGATCTCCTAAGAACTCACTATCAAGAGAATAGCAAGGGGGAAATCTGCCAATGATCCAATCACTTCCCATCAGCATTGGAAATTACAATTCAGCATGAGATTTGGGGGGGACACAGTGCCAAATCACATCAGCACCCTTTATTAGGAAGGCCCTTGCTCTGAGGGGCTCCAGGGAGGTGGAAGGGACATGGGGACATGGTGGTCATGACACAGGGACAAGCATGTGCTCAGACCACGGAGGACAGGGCCATGATGCATGCTTTCCTGTCGGATTAAAGTGTCCCACAGGTGCACCATGGTGGGGAAGGGAGATTCGCATCCTCCAGCTGATGCTGGCTGTACCTGCAAGGCCACAGGGGTGGAGCTGCCCAAGACCACGGGAGCCCATCTCTTGCATCAGCATGACCTAGGTGTGAGACATGGAGTCAAAACAGATTGTTTAGTAGCTTTACCCTGCTCGATTTCAGGCTTGCTTGGGGCTTGTAGGCTCTTTGTTTTGGCCAATATCTCCTATTTGAAATGGGAGCATTTACCCAATGCCTGTACCCCCATTATATCTGGAAGTAACTAGCTTGCTTTTGATTTTACAGGGTCCTGGGTGGAGGGGACTTACCTTGTCTCAGATGAGGCTTTGGGCTGTGGACTTTTGAGTTAATGAAGAAATGAGTTAAGACTTTGGGAAATGGTTGGGAAGACATGATTGTATTTTGAAATGTGAAAATGTGAGATTTGGGAGGGGCCGGGGTGGAGTAATATGGTTTGGATTTGTGTCCCCACCCAAATCTCACTTGAATTGTCAAACCCACAGTCCCCACGGGTGTCGAGGGAGGCACAAAGCGGGAGGTGACTGGAGGTTGCAGCTTCTCCTGTGCTGTTCTCATGATAGTGAGTGAGTCTCATGAGATCAGCTTGTTTTATAGGCCAGTTTTCCCTGCTCTTGCTCACTCTCTCTTGCCTGCCATCATGTAAGAGGTGCCTCTTCCCCTTCTGCCATGATTGTAAGTTTCCTGAGGCCTCCCCAGCCATGTGGAGCTGAGAGTCATTTAAACCTCTTTTCTGTATACATTATCAAGTTTTGGGTATGTCTTTATAGTGGTGTGAAAATTGACTAGTACAAGATCCATTCAGAGAAGAACAAGAAGGAAGGAAGAGGCACTGTGTCTGGGCCAAATGAATAAGGAAACTGGAAATGGCTCACTGCACCACAGGCATGGTCTTCACCTTGGACAAGGGAGGAAAGAATAAAATAGAAAGGACAAAATGCCTGATAAAAAAACCAAACAGTGACAGATTAGGTCAGAACATGAAGGGAAGTGGTCTTCCCTAGATTACAAACTGTTTCATTGACCCAGTGGAGACTCCCAAAGAAAACAGAGGTGCTTCCTCCATCTGAGAGGGGAGGGGGCCATGGCACACAGAATTGTGTTGGAGATATTGGGGCCTCCCACCTGTCAGGTGCATGAACTGAGGGTCATATCTGAAGCCACATGTAGGAGCTTCTGCATATCCACGTGTGTGTATACTCACGCATGTCTCTTTATTTTATCAAAGGTGGAGCTTAGGGTGTTTGTGCAGTTTGAGATCTTTTTTCCCCTCTTACTGTTAAGACTTAATGTTTTTACAAATTAAAAACTTTGGGGTTTTGCATTTAAGACTTTAATTCATCTTGAGTTGATTTTTGTATATTATGTAAGAAAGGGGTCCAACTTCAATCTTCTGCGTATGGCTAGCCAGTTCTCTAAGCACCATTTTTTTAATAGGGAGTCTGACTCATTGCTTGTTTTGTCAGTTTTGTCAAAGATCAGATGGTCGGCGACGTGAGGTCTTATTTCTGGGCCCTCTATTCTGTTCCATTAGTTTGTGTATAAAATCCCAAACTATAAAAATCCTGGAAGACAACCTAGACAATACCATCCTGTACATAGGAATGGGCAAAGAGCTGATGACACAGACACCAAAAGAAATAGCAACAAAAGCAAAATTTGACAAGTGGGCTCTAATTAAACTTAAGAGATTCTGCATAGCAAAAAAAAAAATATCAACAGAGTAAACAGACAACATACAGAATGGGAGAAAATATTTGCAAATTATGCATCTGACAAAAGTCTAATATCGAGCATCTATAAGGAGCTTAAACAAATTTACAGGACAAAAACAAATAATCCATTTAAAGAATGGGCAAAAGACATGAACAGACACTTCTCAAAAGGTGACATACATGCAGCCAACAAGTGTATGAGAAAAAGCTCAGAATTGCTGATCATGAGAGAAATGGGAAGAAAAACCACAATGAGACACCACTGCACACTAGTCAGAATGGTTTTATTAAAAAGTCAAAAAATAACAGATGTTGGTGAGGTTGCAGAGAAAAGGGAATACTTCACACTGTTGGTGAGAGTGTAGGTTCGTTCAACCATTGTGGAAAGCAGTGTGGCAATTCCTCAAAAGGCTAAAAGCAAAAATACCATTTGACTCAGCCACCCCATTGCTGGGTAGATACCCAGAGGAATATAAATAATGGACACATGCATGAGAATTTCCATTGCTGCACTGTTCACAATAGCAAAGGCATGGAATCAACCCAAATGCCCATCAATGACAGACTGGATAAACAAAATGTGGTACATATATACCATGGAGTATGATGCAGCCATAAAATAGAACAAAGTCATGTCCTTTGCAGTAGCTTGGATGAAGCTGGAAGCCATTACCCTTAGCAAAGTAATGCAGGAAAAGCAAACCAGATACTACGTGTTCTCACTTATAGGTGGGAGCTAAATGATAAGAACTTATGAACACAAAGAAGGAAACAGCAGACACTGGGGTCTACTTGAGGGAGAGAGGCAGAAAAGATAACTATTGGGTACTGGGCTTAATACCTGGATGATGAAGTAATCTGTACCCCAAACCCCTATGACACATGTTTACCCATGTAACAAACTTTCACACATACCCTTAAACCTAAAATAAGAGTTAAAAATTAACGAATACATATATTTGTTTAAGAAAAGAAAACTTTGATGAAGACACAGCAACATTGACCAATGGGGGTGTAGGACTGGGGTCAAGGCCACGTCCATTTGAATGTCCGGTCTGGGTGAATCCTTGTGTTCCTTGAGGCTGAGGGGTACATGCCTTGAGAAGACAAGGTTCAGAGACTCTGGGGAGAGAGAGCAGCAGCACGAAGGCGCCCCTTCCTTCCGACCTGCAGGAATCCGAGGGCCCCATTGCAGCTGTGTCTCTGCAGCAGTGTACAGCCCCCACGTCAGGAGGGAATGTCTCCCTGAGGGATTTGCTGGGGGCTAAGCAGGAACACTGGGAGGCGGGACCTTGACTTGAGCCACGTCAGGAAACTTGGGAAGCTCTGGAGCATTCCATAAGAAGGCCCCGGAGCGTAGACTCATGCGGGGTCTTGACGGGATGGATTTGCAGCCATCTGTGTGGCTTTCAGTCATCGTCCCCACCTTCCAGAGGAACGTTCTGCGGGCACCAGCTAGGTGTGAGTGTTTCTAGCAGTGATACCCGGGAATGATCACACAGAACCTGCTATTATTGAAGCCATTTAAATGGGCTCGGCATGCCCTTTATTTATTTATTTATTCCCACAGATAGTTCTGGATGGGGGAGCAGTGTGGGATAGAGCAGGGGCCCTGTATTTGAACGACACTCAGACTCTCCCTGCTGTCTGTGGCCCTCAGGGACATGAAGGGCAGGACTGATTGCAGGCCACGCGGGACGCAGGTGTGCTTTTGAGAATGGTGCATTTCTGTGCTTGATTCCATGGCAGTGTCTTCCTGTTCCTACACAAATGCCTTCTATTGTGGAAGGAGACACTCTAAATTTGTACTTAGAAATACATTTCACTTTTCACATGCAAAATTGTCAGGCTGCCCCCGGAATTCGATGGAGAGCACTCCTTGCCCCCCACCCCACCTGCAAGTTCTGGTCTGAGCAGCTCTGCTCAGCTCCCAGGTGGCCCTTACGCACCTGGGTGACCTGGGAGCTGAGGGCAGGAGTGGACATTTCATGCAACTCCTCTACCTTTGGGAAGCTCCAGCCTGTGCCCTTGACCACGTGCGGGTTCGCGGAGCAAGAAAATCTTCAGGTGCTTCCTTTCTCGCCTCTCCCCAGCCTTCCGCATGCCTGGGAGAAAGGCTGGGGCCATTTCCCCATGTCTGCATTATTCTCGTTCTTCAGTTTACTAATTGCTGCTTTGAAGTAGTAATTAGAAGTTTAGATGAACACTTTCCAAACTGGGGTACTGCCAATTTTTGAGAAGGATTTTTTGGGCAAACACTTCATCAGGGCTGTCGCCTACGGGGTCTCCCGGAGCAGCTGCAGTGCTCAAGTGTTGTGTGTTTTGCCCAGTGGGGTGTGGATTTTGAAATGCATTTGACCCCAGAACCCTTCTTGTTTTCATGAAGCATCTCTTGACACAGCCTGAACCTGGCATGGTCCACAGCGAGCATGAAGGTCTGCACTGTGTGGGTCTAGGCTCCCGGTCACTGGCTGGTCATTCAGTCCTTCCCTTGTTCATCGATTCTAGCAGCTATTGAGAGCCTACCCTGATTGCTCCTAGAACTAGAAATATAAATAGGTTGATGACCTTTCCTCAGTGGGAATTCCAGTAATAGTAACAGCACCAGCGCTCACGACAGCAGCTATGACAAAGGTGTCACGCTCCGTGTGCTGGGAACTTTACCTCCATTCTCTCCTTTAATCTCCATGATGTGTGTTTTATTATGACCCATATTTTACAATCCTCTTGAGACCTGGAATGATTTACCATTAAACCGGAAATCTCTTCTGACCTCTGAGTCTAAAAGCCAGACATATGCTGATCATGTGCAAAGGCAGATCGCCATCTTTCAGAAGCGGATCTTCCAGCCTGTGCCCCTTCTTTGATCCAGCAGGCTGAGCAGACCCTCACTGGAAGGGAGTGCCCCCCAGGCGCCCCGATCCCTGCTACTGGATGGCCCTCAAGGATTCCCATCTCCATTTCCTCTCTGCATTCATTCTTGTTGCCTGCTCTGTGCCAGGTGGGTAGTTGGCGCACTGGACCCTTTGCTAAGGCATTAGAATTTTCCCTTGTAAGAAAAGGTGAAGACTGAAAGCAAATGCGGATCTGGTGGCCACTGCTGGAGAGGTCGACGGGATCCACCAGCTGCAGTAGCTCCTCTGTGAGGGGCGCAGCTGCCGCGGGAGTCACCATCAGTCTCTCTGCAGACGGAGAAGGCTGAGGAGCGGAGAGCTCGGCTTTCCTTCTGCCTCCATTAGGAAGCGTGAGCAGAAGCGGAGGGGTGAAGAGGCGACAGCCCTCTGAAACAGCACGCACACTTAGGAAAGGATGTGTGCCGCTTTACTCTAGGCAGCTTTTTAAAACCTAGATGTTTCTATACAGACTTCCACATTTTCCAAAATTTTCTAGGGCCCAAGTGGAGTGATACACGTTTCTCCGTGAACAACCCACCCAAGTAGGTAATGACTAGGGCCTTCGGGGTGAGCTGTGATTGCGGTGTGAGCATCTGTATTACCAGACGACCTTTTATAAATACGTGTGGAGTCACTAGGTGCGAAAAAGGTGAGGGTGAGGATGGCCTGAATTAAAATAAGTAGAAAAACGACTTGGTTTTATGATGTGTTTTTCTCTAAGTCTTGCATGAGGATGTGTCTGATGCATTACTGGTCGTCAGCATGAATGAGGAGGCACGAGTGACCTCCAGAGAGGACCAAGAGCAGACTGGCCCCTCCTCACCCCCAAGAGATGTGTCCAGTCCACGGTAACGGCATCGCTGTCTCCGTCCGGGGAATCCGGGGACGGGGCATGAGGGATTTGAGTCTGAAGAACGACCCTAGGAGTTGAGGAGAAGAAGGAGCAGCAAAGCACTTCTGTCTACAATCGTTTTAAATCTTGAAAACAAACAATAAAAGACAAAAACTAAAGAAAGAAAGAGAGAAAGAGAGAAAGAAAAAGAAAAGCAAGAAAAAAGGAAAGGAAGGAAGGAAAGAAGGAAGGAAGGAAGGAAGGAAGGAAGGAAGGAAGGAAGGAAGGTCACACCTGTAATCCCAGTGCTTTGGGAAGCTGAGGTGGGAAGGTTGCTTGAGCTCAGGAGTTCAAGGCTAGCCTGGGCAGCATGGCAAAAACCCACTTCTACCGAAAAGACAAAAATTAGTGGGTCGTGGCAGCACACACCTGTGGTCCCAGCAACTCGGGAGGCTAAGGTGGGGGAATCACTTGAGCCCAGGAGGACTGTGATCATATCACTGCCCTCCCGCCTGGGTGACAAAGAGAGACCCTGTCACAACAGAGAAAAAAAAAACAAAGGAAAAAGAGATTTGTATTCTGGGCAGTCCTGGCCTCGCGGCCTGCTGGCAGGCCCTGCACCTCCTCAGCTGCTGGAGGCTTGGCTGCTCCTCACTCTGCAGTTCCAAATCCTACAGACACACTGCAATGCATGTTTCAGTTTTCAAATTATTTGTACCTCTTTTATTAAAGAATCAAAATGAAATAAGGCCACTTAAAACAAACATTATATATAAAAGTGTTGCTATAAATAATTTGAAAACTAGATAAAATTTTAGGTGCAACATCACACTATTTCTTCCTACATTAGTGTTTTCTACATAAACTTTTACAGCCTGAATAGATTGGTCTTACTCATTTCAAATTATTTTTAGTTACAAAAGAGATGCATCTTTAATGTTGAAAATGTATACGTAAGCAAAGAGATGAAGGAATCTGCCATTATTACCACTGTTAATATTTGGTATACATCCTTCTAAGCATTAAAAAAGAGACAGAGGAAAATATGTATTGCATATTATGTTGTTTAAAATATTCTTTTTTTGTTTCATATAGTATAAGCACTTTTCCACATCACGTCTATATTTTCGTTATCAGTTAACTGTCAACACAGCAAAATGTGTCTAATGAATCACTTATATTGGCATTTAGAAATTTCCAATTTTCCACAATTACAAATAACACGTCATGTGTACACATGGACACACACACACACACACACACATATATATTAGACATATAATGTATTACCTGTTGTTGTTGCTAATACATTTTTCCTTTCTGTTTTTTTGTTTGCTGTTAATATCTAGGAAAGATGTTATTTTTGCACACATTCAGTACGTTTTTATGGGATTTACAAGCAGACATACATCCCCTCTTTAAATACCCACATTTTCTGTTCTCCATTCTACTGTCCATGCTCTCATTTAACACACCCTTTTACATTGCACTGGGTGGTATTCTCATAATTATATGGGCTTTTAGTGATGACGGGCACCCAGGCCTTACTCCGGATTTTAATTGTTCCTCATGCTTAGAATTAAGGTGCTGGTGTCTGATTTCAGATGAATATATTTTGTCATGTTAAGAAAGCTTGTTTTTATGTTTACTTTGCTATGAGCTTACAAAATCAATTATAAATATTGTAACATACGAAATGCACTTTTCACTTCTTATACACGTGTCTACTCAAAGTTGGTTAAAGATTTAAAGGGAAGACCTGAGACCTTAAAACTATTAGAAGAAAATGCGGGAAAAATGAAGGGAAAAGCTGTGTGACATTGGACTAGGTAGTGATAATTTTGGGCATGAACCCAAAAGCACAGACAGTGAAGCAAAAATAGACAAAAGAGGTTGCATCAAATGACGAGGCTTCTGCACAGCAAAATAAACAATCATCAAGTGAAGACACAACTTGCAGACTGTGAGAAAAATCTTTCCAACTCATACATCACACAAGGGATTAATATCTAAAATACACAAAGAACTTAAACTACTCAATAGTAAAAAAACAAATAACCCTACTTAAAAAAGGACAGAGGACCGAGTAGACATTTCTAGAAAGAAGGCAGAGAAATGGCCAGCAGATACTTAAAACAATTGCTCAACATCTCTAATAATCAGAAAGCTGCAAATTAAAACCGCGATGAGACCTTACCTCGCACCTGGACGTTGGCGACTACAGAAAAGATTAACTGTGACAAGTATTGGTGGCTGGGCGCAGTGGCTCATGCCTGTAATCCCAATCACCTGAGGTCGGGAGTTTGAGACCAGCCTGGCCAAGATGGTGAAACTCCATCTCTACTAAAAATTCAAACATTAGTTGGGCGTGGTTGCAGGTGCCTGCAATCCCAGCTATTGGGAGGTTGAGGCAGGTGAATCGTTTGAACCCAGGAGGCAGAGTTTGCAGTGAGCCGAGGTCATGCCACTGCACTCCAGCCTGGGTGACAGAGCCAGACTCCATCTCAAAAAACAAACGAACACCAAGTACTGGGGAGGATGTGGAGAAGGGGGGCTCCCTGCCCGCCGTTGATTGGAATGTGAATCAGCACAGACAATTTAGAAAACACCATGGATGTTCCTGAAAACACGGAAGCTAGAATGACCATATGGTCCAGCAATCCTACGCTGGGTGTGTGTCCACAGAAAATAACAGGAGCGTGGGGGAGAGATGTCTGCACACTACGTCCACGGCATAGTGATATGAAACTGTCAGAAAGTTGATCCATGGAGGAACGGATTTTTAAAATGTGGAGTGTGTACACATGTAAATACGATTTGGCCTTTAAAATACAGGAAATTCTGTCATTTGCAACAAGATAGATTAACCTAGAAGTGAAACAAAGCAGCCACAGAGAGACAAATACCATATGATTTCACTTATTTGTGGAATTCTGAAAGTCGGACTCAGAAGTAGGGAGTAGCAGGGCGGTTACCAGAGGCGGGGGTGGGCGCTGGGTGGGGAAAGGGGAGGCATCGCTCAACAGGTGCCGTTTCAGTTACACAGGAGAAATAAATCATGGTGTTCTATGGCCCAGCTCACTGATTATATTGAATATTCATGTGCTGTGAAAGGAACATACAATCTCAGGACCCTAAATTCTCTGTGTTAAAAGTCAACATAGGGAAAAGTTAAGCATGGAAGTGGAGTCACCAAAAACAAACAGAAACCCCTGCCTTTCCTTCTGTTCCTAAATCAATAGCTACAGGCAGATGGCCACGTCTCCCCTCCCGCACCCTGGCAATGCAACAGCTCAAGGCACACGGACATCACGGGTCTCCTTCCGTGTTATTCTTTCTTTTTGGGTGGCACATGCTGCTGTGAGCGTGAGGGCTGTTTGCTCACTCCGCAGACTTCCAGTCCCTTCTAACTGCACTGTCATCCACCTGTTCGCGAATTAGCACCAGCGAGCCACGTTTCCCTGAAACATTCACCTTCTCATCAAGACTTTAAACTTCAGACAAGTCACAGGTTCTTCCATGCAACTGGGGTCACGTCCTCTTCCTCACATCCTTCTGCATTTATTTTCTCTCCCTTTGTAATTGCTAATTTTGGAAAGTTTTGTTTTTATTTAGGTTAGCTCCTCAGTTTTATTAATTTTTGATTTTGGATTTCACCTTTGTCATTTAATTCCATTGTATTTGAGAGTATTTTCTCCCTATTCTTCTGAGCTAAAGACCTAGTTAATTTATTTGTATTCATACTTTTATTTTTTATTTATTCATTTCTGAGACAGCGTCTTGTTCTGCCGCCAGGTTGGAGTGCAGTGGCATGATCTGGGCTCACTGCGACCTCTGCCTCCTGGGTTCAAGCAATTCCCCTGCCTCAGCCTCCCGAGTATCTGGGATCACAGGTGTGCACCACCATGCCTGGCTAGTTTTTTGTATTTTGGTAGAGACAGGGTTTCACCATGTTGGCCAGGATGGTCTTGATCTCCTGACCTTGTGATCCACCTACCTTGGCCTCCCAAAGTGCTGGGATTGCAGGTGTGAGCCACCGCGCCCGGCCTGTATTCATACTTTAAAAAGTACGAGTATTAAAACCCATGAATGTTCTCTGAGTCCAATGCACCTTGTATTTCCTCTCTCCTCCCCCAGTGATTCAATTTTGCATATTTAACTCTTTAGCCTACAAAACACTTTTTAGAAGCACATTTTTTATTTTAAACAAGGGATAGTTATGGTGTCAGAAATGCTAAGTGCTGCAGAGAACTAAGAACAGAGGCAAGTCCAGGCCCATTTTGTGTTGAGCGGTGGAGGGGGTGACACCCGAGCAGAGGGACAGGTAGACAGGTGGGGAGTGCCTGGGCTGGATCTGGGGC
>NW_022436953.1:34317455-34399931 GCF_009761245.1 Sapajus apella | reverse complement strand
GTGCCAGGCGGAGAGAGGGACAGGTAGACAGGTGGGGAGCGCCTGGACTGGATCTGGGGCAGATGTGCCAGGCGGAGAGAGGCGCAGGAAGACAGGTGGGGGTGCCTGGTGGCCTGGAGATGCCAGGAGTGGCTGGGGTGGGTTGCGTGGCTGGAGAGAGGAAAACATTGGATAGTGCTGGCATCGCATTCATGGAGAGCTGGTCACGTGCCGGAAACTGCCCTGGGTGTGTCATGCACATAAACTTGTTCATTCTCACAGCTGTGCCATGGAACAGGTGCTACTGCGTTATCTCCCTTTTCAGACGGGGAGATCCAGGCACAGATCGGTGGTAGCTGGCCCAGGGTGGGGTGCTGGTCAGCAGTGGTCACGGCTGAACCCCGCAGCCTGGTCTCTGCACTTTGCCTCACGGTTGCACACTGGGCCTTCAAGTGAGAAGCTGTCAGTGGATCTGCAGGAGCCCTGGGGACTATGACCAGCCCCTGGCCTCTCCTCTCCGGTGGGAAATGGAGGGCAAGGAGAGGCCTTGTCACCGCCAGGGGTCCCCGGCTGGCTCAGCAGAAGCCGGAAGCTCCCGGTTTCCTTGTCTGTCTCCTCCGCAAACCTGGGGCTGCCTGGATGTCCCTTCTCTGGTCCAGACCCTGCGAGAGGCCCAAGGCCACAGCCAGTGCTGTTTCCTCAGCAGTGTTAAGCACGGTCTGGCTGCCCAGGGTATGCTCAGCTGCTGCCAGCAGCTCTGAGGGAGCCAGCAGGGGCCAACCCTGGGGTGGTTTGCACGGAGAGTGGGTTGGGCACGGGAGAAGCACTGTCCATGCGGGAGTACCTGACTGGCTCCAGGGGGCCACACCTCCTTTCCTAGCACCCCGAGGCTGGCCAGGGTGGAGCCCGGCTCTGTAGAAAACCAGCCTTCTTGGAGGTCATGGGACACGCCCAAAAGGGTCCCAGTGCACAGGATGCCAGGCCTGGAGGCCTCCTTTCAGCCCTGCATCTCATCCACTCATCTCAGCTCCAGACCTGGGGTCTAGAGGACATGGGCCCCCGGCCCTCCTGGACCCTGCCTGTGGCTGGCGGTGCACAGGAAGTCCTTGGGGATGAACCTTCTGGAATCTCGAGCTGAACCTTCACCAGGGAGCAACTGCTGCTCTAAAGGTGGGGCGCAGAGGGCTGCCTGCCTGCCCACGTGAGGCCAGTGGCAGGGGGGACCCCTCCAGAGGCAGGGCCCGAGTCAGTGCTGCCAGCTGTGCTTGGACCTGGGTTGTAGGCGGCCAAGGAGCCAGGTCGGAAGCTGGGAAGAGAGGTTGGAAATGCCAGGGGCATCAGAGTGAAAAACAAAGCTTCACAGGATCCAACTGACTATACCAAATGAACGCATTACTCTGGGCGTGCATGCCCAATCCGTATCTTCCCCTACATTAATAAGCTTTTTATTAGATTATTTATAAGACAACAATATTTGTCATTAGCTTCTCCATGAATCATTTGAATTATGCATGTGGTTACTGAGATAAAATTCAACCTTAAAACGCGTTGTGATGTATTTTTGCAATAAAAATATCAAGTTCATTTAAACAATTGCTTTTTAAAACACTGTCTGTCTCCCAGTAGGTTTTCATTGATCAGATTATGAAGAGACAAAGGCTGTATGGATTATTTCAATAAATCCCGAATATGAGGAGATAAAATGATCGTTACACTGACTCAGCGGCCAGCCTCAGACCCACACGCCCAAGCTGACCTCAATGGCTGAGAAATTGTGTTATGGGGCTGAAGAAGGCAGGTTGGAGCTGGCGTGGGACAGCAGAGGCTCTGTGTGGAGGGGTTTGCATCTGTCAGTGCTCTGCTCTGAAAAGGGGTGTTTGGAGTGTGAGGTGTCAGCGCCGCCCTCTCCTGGGACACCTGGCTCTCACAGCTCTGATCCCGCTGCCTGGTGCGCGCAGAGGCTGCAAGGCTGGGGGTGCGACTCAGATCTGCAGGGGCGTGGGTTTGAGGGATGGGTTGTGTTCCCCAGTTCTCAGCCATGGGCCTCGGTGCCATGGCAGGCTCCGCTCCTTCAGGCCTCGTGGTATCAAGGACAGGCCTGGATCACGCGCCTAGCCCTGGGGCCCTCCATCCGCAGCCCCCGCCAGCTGATATCTGTGACCGTCCAGGCCGTCATGTCTCAGCCCATGTTCGTCAGACCCGCTGTCGCATGCTGAGGAAATGCACAGGGGTGTCCAGGAGAGACACGGCCCCTGAACTCTGGAAGTGAGCCAATGTGAAGGGTATGGGGATGTCTCCTCGAAGGCCCAGACCTTCCCATGACTTGCAGTGTGAGCTGCCTACATGCCCCTGCCCTGCAGGTGCTCCACTGTGGAGTGGGACGGAGGTCAGTGCAAGCCTCCGGGTGACAGGGAGAGGGCAATGGGGTCCTACCCACGGCGGGGGAGGGGAGAGGAGTGTCCCCACATCTATGCGCCCCTGGCTCCTCACTGCATACCAGGTGGCAGTGGATGGGTGTCCCTGGGTTGCCTCACTCCAGGGGGAGCTTAAACCTGCAGAAGCTCATTCTCCCTGTTCAGGAGGCGGACTGTGAGACCAGGGCGAGGGCAAGGCTGCGCTTCCCCGGAGGCTCTAGGGGAGGAGCCTCCCTGCCCCTCTGGCCTCCGGTGGCCCGGGCTGTTTGCATCTCTGTCTGCGTCTTCACTGGGCGCCTCCCTGCGCCCCAGCCTCCTCTCTCTCATGAGGACAGCTGTCATTGGGTTTCAGGCTTTACTCAGGTAATCCGGGATTATCTCTTCTGGAGCGCCTTAGCTTCATCACATCTGTAAAGACCTTTCTTTCCCAATAAAGTTAAGTTCGCCGGTGCTAATAAATACTGTGATCCTCCCTCTTAAAGACGGGGAAGCGCCGGAGCAGAGGGGAGGACGGGAGCCGGGTGCGCACGACAGAGTGGCAGCTGCCCTGGGGGTCTGCAGCCAAGCCCAGGCTGCCACCTGAGACACACCCTGCCCTGGGGGTCTGCAACCATCCGAGACACACCCTGCCCTGGGGGGTCTGCAACCATCCGAGACACACCCTGCCCTCAGGGTCTGCAGCCACTCAAGACACACCCTGCCCTGGGGGTGCAAGGCAAAGCCCAGTCTGCCACCCGTCACACACCCTACCCTGACACACCCTGCCTGGCAAGCACATGACCCAGGCGAGGGCAGGGGACTGTTAAGGTCACACCTGAATGCCATACACCTTGTGAGCACAAGGGCCCAGGACCCCCAGTCAAGGCTGTGTGTTTGACACTGTATTTCCCTTCGCCAGGGAATCACAGGCACAGGTGAGAAAGACGAAGGCAGCCTCTGCTTGCAGACCTGAGCCCGGCCATGCTGGACCACGGTGTCCTCTCCCTGGGTCTGATGCGCACAGCGGGCCATGCTGTTCTCCGGTTGGACGTGAACACCCTCTGGGAACAATAGACCAGGTCACCCTGAGCCCTTGATAAATGGAAGCAACATAGGCCCACTTCATAATTTTGTCTAAGGCCCGACACAGACGAGGTCACAGTGCTCTCCCCAGCAGGTCCAGTCTCAGGCCCGTCAGGCTTCCTGGCAGCAACTTCCCTGGAACAAACCGCTCTCCAAAGCCCACAAAAGCCGCAGCCCTGCAGCAGGCTCCAGCACCCTCTGGGGACCACAGTGCAGCCTCCCCCGGGGCACACCAGCCCAGCCCACTCGGAGCCCAGCAGCTGTGCTTCTGTGGGCCTTAGGAAGACGGTGGTCAGCTGGTGGGAAGGGCAGGGCCACCCGGAGGATAGGGGGCCTTTGAGAGGGGCCTGACAGGGTGAGATCTGATGGGCAGGGCTGGTGGTGGGAGGGCAGAGATGCCCAAGGAGAATGACCAGGGGTCTGGGCGAGGCAGAGGAGGGGCCGGTGAGGCCAGGGATGCCAGTCAAGAGGGCCTGGCCACACCCAGATGTGGGAGGACATCCAGGTGTGGCAGCTGAGCAACGCTGGGACCAAAGGCCAGATAGATAGGCTTGAGGGGACGCAGGAGTCTGCTTGGGGCATTTTGAGTGTGAGACAGCTTGTAGGTGTCGGCATGATCCAGGCTGGACTGGGGGTGAGGGCTTGGAGTTGAGGAGATGGTGGTGGAAGCACAGACCCCATAGCGGCCACCATCCAGCTAGGGCCACAGGGTGCGGGGGTGGAGAACCCAGCTGAAAGGTCTGATGAGACCAGGCAGGGCGTGCCTCAGACTTCCGGTGGCAACACGACTTCCACCCTCCAGGCCTGGGGCTTCGGGACAGCCAGAACCTCTACAGGGTGGTCCCGGGGTAGGCAGTCAGTAACGCCCTGCACCCCCGAGGGATGCAGCCTGGGGCAGCTCTGTGAGTCCCAGACAGCAGCTGTGGGAAGGAGGGGCACCCTCGTGGTGTGGAGAGGGGCTGGGAGAGCCCTGGGCTGTTCCTGAGGGCGCTGGGAGCCGGGGCTGCTGCCGTACGGCTCTGCTGCCCTGGGCGTGGAGAGAAAACCTGGGCACCCGCCAAACCCACTTGCAGTGGACGTGGTGTCTGCGACCTCGGCGTGTGGAAGACGGGTTCTCCCTTTGTCGTCGGTGGCTGCAGGGTCCCAGGGTCCGCACCTGCCCCCTGAGTCTTGGAGCCCTTTTAAATGAGTCCCTCCTCCCTCCGCTCAGGAGCAGGTGACCAGAGGGAGGAGGGACTCATTCAAAAGCGTGGTGGGAAAAGCCTTCAGGGCTGCCGTGGGTGCTAAGATTCAATGGCCTGAACTTTTTTCTCTGCTTGGTACAAGATTTACAAAGCCTGGCACATGCTGGAACAAGGATTTTTTTTTAAAAGGAAGGTTTTGTTTTTGTTTCTGAGGCAGGGTCTCACTCTGTTACCCAGGCTGAAGTGTAGTGGCTCAATCACGGCTCACTGCGGCCTCAACCTCCTGGGCTCAAGTGATCCTCCTGTCTCAGCCTCCAGAGTAGCTGGGACGATAGGCACAAGCCACTATGCCAAGTTAATTTTTTTTTTTTTTTTTTTTTTTTGTCGAGGTGGGGCTTGCTATGTTGCTTAGGCTGGTCTTGAACTCCTGGGCTCAAGTGATCCTCCAGCCTTGGCTTCCAAAATTGCTGGGATTACGGGTGTGAGCCACCACATGGGACAAAAGAAGGTGTACACACTGACAGTTCACAGCAAAGCTTCCAAGGAGCTTACCCGCTTTCCATTATTCACTCTGCGGCGTGGCAAATAATGAAGTTGAATTCTAGGTGGGAGACGCCTGCTGTGTCCATGTGACTGTAAAACTCTCCGCGAGCCTTCAGTGATTGGCAGAATGGTGGGGCCCAGAGGAGTGTCATGGGCTGGTGACTATGTCCTCTGCTTCCAGGTCGGCCACTGGTGTGTGTGGCTTACAGAGAACTGTCCTCTGTTCTCTCTTTCCCTGGAGAAAGGCTGCTGACTCCGCTGCTGTCTTTAAACGATTGGCTGCCCCCCGCGATCATAACGAAAAGCTAATAGGAAAAACACAGGAGGGGCCGGGCGCCAGCCGGCAATCCCCGCTTGTGGTTCTGTGGGGATCCCGTGCACAGTTGGGGCCCTAGCTGTGACTCTTCCCCGGCTCTGACGGCACCTTCAGGAAGCAGGGGGTCTCTTCATCCTCTTTGCGCTCAGCACAGTGGCCTCCTGCCATGGCCCGGTCTCCTACTCCGGGGTTCAGCCCATCCTCCGTGTGGCTTAGGCCTAACATGACTTCCCTGGAGAATCCTCCTTGGGCTGCAGGTCCCTGGGGCTGAACGGGAGATGGGCCTCGGTGGGTGTGGGCTACTGCGTGGCACACGGCTGAGTCCAGCACCACGCAGCAGGGAGGGAGGCGTGTCCCCTGAGGGTGCTGGCCACGGGAGCAGAGTGATTTCCTACTCAACCACAGCAACAGCAGAGTCCCAGGCAAGGGCTCCTCTGCCCTCCTGTGTGTTCAATGCCTTGCAGGAGTGGGGCAGTGGGGAAACAGCCCAAGGTCATCGTCCCACGAAGGCAGCAACACCTGTGCTAGGCAGATCAGCCACGCGGTGCAGGCAGTGTCCTTGTGCAGACCCCTCCCCCCCAGCTGCCTTTTGACGCCCTGTCCCTCTCCTCATGGTCAGCCAATCGCTGGTGTTGCTTCAAGGTATCAGCTGGTCCCAGGGAAGACTGGAGCTTTTTCCGGCCTCGTGGGCCCCTGGTGTGGCCCGTGACGGGTTCCTGGAGGCAGGAGCAGAGTGGGCGGCTGGGTTCAGGGCCCTTGTCTTCCTTGGTGGAGCCTGAGTGCCCTGCCCCTCCCTTCCTCCTGCCTTCCTTGGCCCTAGGCCTTAAAAGGCAGCCTTCTCTTCCATTATTGTTAAAGTCAGGTTGATTTTAAAAATCAAAGTATTTCATTGATTCTGAGACTTCTTTTTCTCCACATTAACTTGTTTTACAATCTGTGACATCTCACATTTGCTACAGGCCAGGTGACAGCCACAGGCATCAGGTAAACAATCCCAAACCTCAAAGAACACTGTCAGAGGCTCAAAGGCGGCACTCAGAGCAAGGCCCCTGGAAAGCCTAGAGATGGGCTGGGGTGGGGAGGGCGAGAAGCGGTGAATTCAACACGTTTAGCAGCATTCCCTGAACAGGAGTCAAGCCAGTCTCGTTCTGCAGAACTGGATGCGGGTATTGGAGCCCACACCCCATGTGGGCAATCCCTCCCTCAGTGCCCCAGACCCCATGCGGGCAATCCCTCCCTCAGTGTCCCGTGAGAAGCCCTCCTCCCCAAGCCTCCTGACATCACAGAGGGGAATAGCATTTGGAAAACAGATCAGTGACTCTGATTTGAAAAAGATTCAGAAGGATCAGACTCTGAATATGGAGTTTTAGAAAATCTTATTCAATTTATATTATATATAATATAATCATAACATCATATGATATTGTATTATATGTAATATGAATTGGGTAAGATTTTTATATCATATCATATATGATATCATATATATGATGTATTTACTATATTATACTGTAGTATATTATAAACCATGTCACATTATGTTAAATGTAATTTACATATAGTTGAATACATAAATCTTAAGTTTGCATTTAAAGAGCATTGATAAATAGAGACACCCACGTAACCCACAATCCAATCGCAACATAAAATATTTCCATCACCCCCAAGGATTCTTCCTGCTTCTTCCTGGTCGGCCCCACCGCCTCCGCCTTGGAAGCCAACTCTGTGTGGCTTTCTGCCCACAGGTGAGTCTGGCCTGCTTTAAACTTCACGCGTGCGTGATCACGCACAGTCACGCAGGATGCGCGGTGTGAAGGCGGCACGTGCACCTGGGAAAGCGTCGTGGGTGAAACTGGTTGGTCACATCTTTTGCATTCCTAGTTTTTTCCTGCTTGTTCTGTTTTCAGGTTTGTCTCTTGTCTCTCAGTCTCTGCCAGCTTTCTCTTGCGTGTTTGAAGTTCAGGTGTTGGGAACAGACCCCTCAGAATTGTCTCCTCTTCTGGGTGATCGACCCTTTCCTTCTTCCTTTAGTTGTGGGCTCTGCCTTCCTGCCTGGCGTGGGCTCTGCCCCGACGCAGCACATGGGCTCCGGGGAGTGTGGCCGGCTGGGTCCTCACAGCCCTTCGCTTCTAGCCTTGGCCGAAGGGAAAGCTCAGATCCTGTTTTGTGCTGCCGTTGTTTGTCCGTTTTGAGTCCTGTCTGGGTGTCGGCCTGACTGGGGGTGCTCAGGTCATTTGCACTTAGCATCACCGTCGTGTGAAGTCGGCCACCTTGCTGCTTTCCTTCTTTTGTCTCATTTGCTTTTGGCTTCTCTGTTGCTCCTTTCTTGCCTTCTTGCACATTATTTAACCATATTCGAGCATTCCATGTTCTGTCTTCTCTTGACTTGTGTTGTAGTCGTGGCTGTAATGATTGTGATATGAACGTGTTTCCTGTGGGAGGAGTGGGTATCACACCACTGGTCCTGAGACGTAGGAAGCCTGCAGCACGGCGCCTCCGCATCTGCATCCCAGGGTGGTCGTTGCCACGGATTTTACTTCAACTAATTAAAAAATGGCTATTCATTGTTAACATTTCGCAAACAGTCACTTGTCATCAAAGTAATTAAGAAAAAAATGTTTTAACCCCCATATTTGTATTTGAGTGCTCTTTGTTTTAACCCTAGAAACCTGCTTCCTGCACTGGACTTCCTTCAGGCGAAGGGCTGCCTTCTGTGTTTTTTGTCTCATGGGTCTATTGGCTACACACTTTCTCCACCCTCATTTATTGAAGAATGCCTTCATTCCATTTTCATTTTTTTTCTGGATATAGAATTCTAGTTTTGCAAAACCTATTTTTAGCTCTTTGAATCCATTGTTTCACCGTCCTCTGGTCTGCCTGGTTTCAGATGAGAAATCGGCAGTGATTTTTCTCACTATCCTCCTGCACGGGTGTCTATTTTTCATTTGGCTGCTTTTTACATTTTTTTCCTTTATCTATATTTTCCATCAGCTTAACTCTGATGTGTCTAGATGTAGTTTCCTTCAAATTTATCACATTTGGCCTTGATTAAGCTTCTCGAATTTGCAGATTGCTTTTGTTCCTCATTTAATTTGGTAAATTTCTAACTAGTACATCTTCTTAGCTTTATTTTCCTACCTTATCCTTCTTTTGCTTTCTGGAAATTTAATTCTACATAATGTAGACTACACAAAATTTTCCATATGGTGCTGATTCTATGTTTGCCTTTGTCCAGCAATGTTTTAGATTTTTAAAAATAAACTGTGGATTTTACAGCAGTTTTAGATTTGCAGAATTATTGCAAGAGTAGTATAAACAGTTCCCGTGAACTCCACCTCAATTTGTCCCATTGCTAATATCTTACACCAGAATGATACGTTTGACAAAATTAATGAACAAACGGTGAAGTGTTATTATTAACTAAATTCATAGTTTATTCGGATGTCCTCTGTTTTCCCCTCATGTTTTTTTCTGCTCCCAAATCCTGTCCAGAATACTATGTCCATTTAGTTGTCACATCTCCAGAGGCCTCTCTTAGCTGTGACCATTTTTCACTTTCCTTGTTTTTGATGACCTTGATGGTTTTGCGGCACACTGGTCAGGAATTTGGCAGAATTCTCTCAACTGAGAAATGATTCTGTAATAATCAGACTGAGGAATGTGTTTTGGGAGGAGGAGCACAGGGATAACGTCCATTTTCATTGGGCCTTATCAAGGGCACGTGCTATCAAAGTGACTTATCACTGTTGATGTTGACCATGATCGTCTGGCTTGAGGTAGTGTTTGCCAGGTTTCTGCATCATAGCTAATCTTTTCCTTTTCTCTCCATTTTCAAACTGCTTGTTAGAGGAAGGTCATTTTCGGTGTGGGATTTACACTGTCAATGGGAGATCTTGCATAAAAAAGACTTTTGTATTTTCTCCAATTTATTTATCTATTCAATCATGTGTTTACATATTTATTTTTGTGCTTTTGGTGATAGAATGACACCATTTACTTTATTTTGTGAGAGTTCCTTTAGCTGATTCCTGTATTCCTCTGACATATGTCCATCTTTGTGGGTTTTGTTTGTTTGCTGGAGTTCTTCTGTAGTTTATGGCCCTAAAAGGCACTCCATGCTCATCTTGCATATTTTCTGCCCCCATCCTAGAAGAAGCCATTTCTCCAAGGAGGCTCGGTACCTTTTACTAGAAAATGGTATTAGAGACCAAGATCTGAGAACTGGGTGTGCTTATCGCTAGGGTGTTGTCACTGCTTCTGGGACTTGCCAGCTGATAGAGCAAGCAGATAGTGTCTATTCATCCTCATAGACGAACATATTTGTAAGTATTTCTATTTGTAATCATCTGTATCTATGTCAAGCTCAATGTGAGCTCGTACTAATGTTTCCATGTATGTTCACTTTTGTGCAATCTATTTCTTCTCTCTCTCCTTAAGCTTGGATGGTTTCTATTCACTATCTTCACTGATCATTGTTTTTCCAGTCTCCCAGCTGCTATAAAGTTTATTTTGTAAATTTTAGCTTTCAAATATTATGTTTTTAAATTGTAAGTGTCCACTTAGTCAGCTTTGGAGCTGTCTCTCTTGAAATGTTCTCTGTCCACCTATTCGATCCACTTTTCCTGGAAAAATCTGTAGCGTGTTTACACTAGGTGTTCTAATGCCATTGTTTGCAGTTCTAACAGGGTCATCGAGATCTACTCCTACTCACTGTGTCTCGTCTGACTCTGGGGAACACAAGGAAGGACGGCTTCCTTGCACGCCCATAATCGTCTCCGGTTGACTACACATTGTTTATGAAGCAGAGACTGAAGGGTAGCTTTTGGTTTTGCTCATTTCCCAGAGGGTTCTAGGTTGATTTTTCATGTTTTCAAGCTTGTAGTTGAGGTGGTGCTGGGTCTCTGCCTTAATGAAACTGAGCTCACTGTCACTATTCCACTTGTCACATACTTTTCTGATCTTGCCAGTATTTGATCCAGGAGGGGGTTGCTTGCAGCTCCAGATATTTTAGTCTCTGCTTTGGATTACACTGCAGAAGAACCATGGAATTCAGCCACTACAGAATGAAACAGGATTAGAAAGTTTCTCTCTGGCCAGCTGCTTCTCCACTGCCGTGTTTTTTGTCAAAACTCAGGTGGGAGGTGATTGGAAGGAATCACTGGCCTGAGTGATCTGTCCTTGCCTTTGGAGTTCTTGCAGGTGATGAATCAATCTTGCCAGCCTACCCTGCTCCTCAAGGCTGCACTGACAGCCCTTCATCTCTGCAAAATTTCTGCATCTGTTGCCACCCTAGTCAGGGAAGTGTTCACAGTTCTCCCATTTCCTGTGAAAGGCTCTTGGATCTTTAAATTCAGCTCCCTAAGCTTCCTTCTATTGCTACTATTTGTTAGCTCCATAAAAAGTAGAGTCCGGGCATGGTGGCTTCTGCCTGTAACCCCAGCACTTTGGGAGGCTGAGGTGGGCAGATCACTTGAGGTCAGGAGTTTGAGATCAGTCTGGCCAATACAGTAAAATCCTGTTTCTACTAAAAATCGAAAAAAAATTAGCCAGGTGTGGTGGTGGATGCCTGTAACTAGGGAGGCTGAGGCAGGAGAAGTGCTTGAGCCTGGGAGGTGGAGGTTGCAGTGAGCTGACATTGTGCCACTGTACTCCAGCCTGGGCGACAGAGCAAGACTCTCAAAAAAAAAAAAAAAAAGAGTATAATTTTTATTTCATCCTATTTTAAAGTTGTGCTACTTACTAGTGAAAGAATTTAAGTTTGAAGATCTGCCTTAAATTTAGAAACTAATTTACACTGGGGGATACATCTTTTGGCATCATAGTATCACTAACTTTCAATCAACACAAGTTTCAAGAGAAAATGCGTGAGGGTGAAGTAACTCACAGCTTTTCTCAGCTAAACCCAGCTTGTCTCAAACATGACCCATGTCAACCAGGAAACGCCAAGCTGCAATAAATGAATTAATGAACAAAAATTGCTCTTACAAATTGAATGTAATATGTACATTCAAGATGCACAATTTAATGTAGGTATAGTATATTACGTCATGATTTTTTTCCCCACATTTTTCAGATATAACTTTTGTAAGATCGATGTTAATGGAATACTGAAACCATCCATTAGTCTGTTTTCGTGTTTACTCTTAAAGTGCTGGTTTTCTGAAATCTGGTTGTGTGGTTCAGTATCTCAGTTAATACTGTGGGAAAGGAGTGTGGGGTCTGCTCTCTTACTCTGTATTAGTCTGTTTTCACACCACCAATAATGACACATCTGAGACTGGGTAATTATGAAGGGAAGAGGTTTAATGGACTCACAGCTCCAGGTGGCTGGGGAGGCCTCATAATCATGGCGGAAGGTGAAGGGCATGTCTTACAGGGAAAGAGGGAATGAGAACCAAGCAAAAGGGATTTCCCTTTATAAAACCATCAGATCTTGTGAGACTTATTCACCACCGTGAGAACAGTATGGGGGAACCCCGCCATGATTCAGTTATCTCCTGCTGCGTTCCTACCACAACACGTGGGAATTATGGGAGTACAATTCAAGGTAAGATTTGGGCATGAACACACGGCCAAACCGTATCATGCACCAAAGTTAAATAAGATTTTAAGTACTGAAGGGAGCCCAGACTCCACGGATTTCCAGGTAGTTAGGCATTTTCAGGGAAAAAGAAAGAGACGGGAAGAAGCATTATTCACATATATTTTATGGGGATAAAATGTATGTTCATAAACAAATTTTTTTCAGAAAACCTAAGTCACTGTGTGCTTAAAGGCTTAGTTGTGTTACATGGAACATATTTTTCAGTTTATGGTGGCCTAAGGGCCCGCTGGTAGGTGGATGTCTTGACAAATGTATCTTTACATCACATGTGGTTTGAAACATTTGTATTTTCTATGGTTACATGTTTGAGGAATTACATGTCCAAGTCACAGGAATGAATCAATGATACAAAAGCAGTTTATTGATCAGAAATTGCATGTATGCCTTTTGAGCGCATGGGGAGAAAAGACGGCAGTGTTCCTTTTTCATTCTGCACAGCTCACATCAGTTAATAGGGAGAAGATGCCGCTTGCAGAAGTGACCCTGGTGTTGGAGGCCTCGGGGCTGGTGCGCCAGGGTGGGACTTCTTGGCGGTGCACATAGAACCTGGGCTTTCTGAGCCTGTCTTGAGCCTGTCTGTGTGGGACAGGGTTCTATGTGTGGGGTTTAATGTGCAGGGTTGGATGTCCCAATGTTGTATGAAGACTTAGTTGGATCTTCGGTCATCAAGACCCTTTCTGGGCCTATGAGATTTCATTCACCCATTGGGAAAGCTGATGTGATGTATTTTAGACATATTTAAAAATTGTATGCCAAAGCTGCCACAGATCAAAAAGAAGAAGGTTTAAGTCTGATGTAAATAGGGAGTTTTGCAGAAATCCATGCATCCCATTCCTCCAGACTGAACCACTGTACCTTCTGGGAATGCCCCATTGAGCAATTTCTCCATTATCTTTACATTAATTCTTGAAAAAAATCTCAGGATGGTGGACAGAGGTGCATTTGCTGTCATGTGAATAAGCTGATGAAATGCTAAGATTCCATGTTTGCTTGTTTTTAAATCACGTGCTCAAGTTTTACTTACTGATTTGTTTTAGGATTGCAATAGATCTTTAAAAAATTAGAATCAGTGGGCTGTGCCCTCTATGTAGTCTATTTGGGCTAAAACTTTGGAAAACACTGCTGGTCTAAGGGACACGAGACATGATGACCCTTGAGCTTAGCAGCGTTGTTTTTATTTACTGACAGTAGTGGCAGTGACAGTGGCTGTGGCGAAGGTAACAGTCATTCAGATTACTAGGAGTCAGGCATAGATCTCAACCACAGTGCTTAACCTTTTTCATCACTGCTGTATCCTCATTCATAGGCCCTGTTTGAAAATATTGGGGAATGATTAATGTGGTAGGTATTTTTTCAGAAATTACAGATTAGGCAACCTCGGAGCTTTATTAATTGGCAAGATTACCAAGGACAAAACTATATTGTACTTAAGTACCGTTGTACTTTGTAAATCTAAGTCACTTCAACAAATAAAAATCATCCAGCAAGACTATATTTTAGCCCTTTTCCAAATGCAATAAACAATAGTGTAGAGAGAAAACTGAAAGATGGTAATTTTCTATACTTGAATTAAAAAATATTTCTAGTTATCCCTCTCATTCTCAAACAAAATATTAAGATTGATGGTCTTTGGATAAAATACACTACCTCTGGAAATTAGCCCAATTATAATAATTATTAACATTAAAGTGATGCTCATGAATACCATAGAGAAGAATTTTAGACAAGACATGACCATAAAAATGATGGCATTTCTTTTCTCACATACTCAACCTTGCAAATCTAAATTACCTTCATCTTCTAAATCAGTCACCTCGGGAACCAACATCTTTATTAAAACAATGTATTTTCTTTCCCCCAAGTCTGTTTAGAACAATTCAAATTGTATTATCCTTCACGGTAAGTTTATAATCATAGATATACTCACATCTTGTCATAGCTGATGTTGGTAAAAGAACAATTTTAAACCTTAGAAAACGTTAGTATTCCATGGTGTATATGTACCACCTTCTCTGTATCCAGTGGGTATTTCAGTTGGTTCCATGTCTTTGCTACTGTGAATAGTGTTGCAATAAACATATGCCTGCATGTATCTTTATAATAGAATTATTTCTATTCCTTTGGGTATATATCCAGCAATAAGAATGTGATCATATCCTTTGCAGTGACATGGATAAAGCTGAAAGCCATCATCCTCAGCAAACTAACACAGGAACAGAAAACCAAACAATGAATGTTCTCACTCATGTTCAGCTCATGGGAGTTGAAAAATGAGAACACAAGGACACAGGGAGGGGAACAGCACACACGGGAGCCCGTGGGGCCGGGGCGAGGGGAGGGAGAGCATCAGGACACATAGCTAATGCATGCACAGCTTCAAACCTTGGTGACGGGTTGGTAGGTGCAGCATACAGCCAAGACACACGTTTGCCTATGTAACAAACCTGCACGTTCTGTACGTGTATCCTGAAACTTAAAGTTATAAAGAAAAAAAAACTTAGAAAAATGCATGTTTGTATTTTGGGCAAATCAGGATATTCGCTCCTCCCATCTGTTTTGTGGAATTCACTCCCCTCTCAGACCGTCCTGGGCTGCAGTTCTTGCCGTCCCGAAGCCTGTAGTTCAGAAGTTAAGGTGGTTGCACGGGAAAAGCAAGACTTCAGTGTGGGTGGAGGAGAGCTGAAGAGCTGGAGACCCAGGCTCTGACCCGCCAGGGGTCCCTGGGACGCATCCGGGTGCCCAGGTAGAGCGTGGGATGGCATCGTCCCGCACCCCCACGTTGCTGCCCCAGTCCCTTTGGGACTCCTGAGAAGAGCCAGAGGCCCCTCCAAACACCTCCCACCATCTTCCTGGTGAGCCTGGCTGCTCCCTCCTGACTCTGTAATTGAGGCTCTAACTGCTTTACTTCCCAAGCTTCCCAGGGACATTCTGAGGGCAAAGCCTGGGGTCTGGCCATATTTCTGCTGGGCACCCACAGAGCTACGTGGCCCAAGTTCAGGATCCCAGCCCTACTCTTGGCCCCCATGCGTCCATGCCTTGTGGATTCCCATGAGTACCTCACCTTGTTCTTAACTGTAGGGGAAACAAGGTGCCTCCCATGCCTCTCCATGAGCGGCCCTCAGCTCACGTTTCCACACTCTGCACCCGTCTTTTCCCTCATCCACAACCCCTCCTGCAGCTGATGACACTGCCAATGCCATCACCAGTGCTGTGACTGAGCCTCCAGCCAGCAGGAAGGGCGCGGTGCTGGTGGCGTCTCCACGTGCCCTGTCTCAGGCAATCCCGGTGTTCTCCTCTGCACCCTCACACAGAAACACGAGATGCGGCTCCAGGAGCCTTCCCTTGTACTTTTCCACAGGGAAGTAAAGCTCTGAGGTCATTACAGATGCTGTTTAAAATGCAGGCTTTTACTTGAACATTTAGAAACATAAAATAAATGACAGTTACCTGGGGATTCACAGCAGAGCTTCGCCTCTGCGTGGGCCGTCATTCATCTGTAGATTCATTACTGCATACAAAGTCAAAGACTTCACTAGACATTTATCACACCTGTACACTTTTGGGACAAACAGGCACGTGGAAACAGGAGGAAAATGAAACTAATTTTTCAGGACACAAGTTGATCACGAGCCTTTGACTGACATGAGAGGCATGCCGGGCATAACGTCTGGCCGTTGTTAAAGCCTTCTGTGTTCACATCCACAGCACAGTCAGGGGTTCCACCATGTTCCATAAACCCACGATGCTCAGCCTGGGGTTTCAGGCCCCTCAAACCACGCCCTCAGGGGCACATCTCCTGAGCAGGTTTCGGCAGGATTTGCTTAGAAAAGCCACAGAAAGGGCTCAGTCCAGGCCCCTGTACATAGAAGGGGCTTCGTGAACCTGACCCTTATCATTTCCTACATGTGTTGTTTCCTCATAGACTGCACATTTCCCACGCAGGGGAATGTGCATGGGAAACTCATTCACCGTCGGAAGTTACCGCCCGGTTAGAACACGCTGCGGGCTGACAGGCTTGATGGATCCCGTGATTTGCATTCGCAGAACTCAGTGAAGTGCCCTCTGCAGCTCCCAGTTAGCAGATCAGTAGCACGGCCAGCATCCTCCTCCCTCCCCAGCCGCATCTAGAGACACAGGCTGTTGCTGGCTGGATGTAAATCAAAGCTTGGGTCTATGTGAATGTGACTTGGTTGGTGAAGTTTAGTGTCCCAGTTCCAGCCTATTTCTTGGGGAAAAAGAGGGAAGAAGATGTCAGATTCTGGAGAAAGGAGCCAGGCTCCCTGAGAGGCTGTGGCAGCCTCCACGTAATGCTTCACCTGGGTGGTTTTATATAATCATCGTGGGACCTCACGGTGAAACTGCTGCTATCATCCATGCCCATGGACAAGGAGACAGAGACTGGAGACATGAGGAACTCTGTCCAGGGCCATCCAACTCTGCTGCAGCTGGTGGGCTGTGGGTGAAACCTGGGCCATCAGTCCTAAGGGTCTGTGCTTTTCTCCAATGTTGTGCCTCCTGCCTCCCCCTGTGAGATCCAAGTGCGGGTCTGACCATCCCTGAAGCCCACCCGTCCTCGATTACCTTGTAGCACAGACACCTTCCACCCAGCCCACCAGCCTGGAGTGCTGGCGTGGCCTCTGCCCCCATGTGCTTGCTAAAGGTGCACTGGGCAGTGGGCTAGGCCGCCTTCTCCATGCCCCTGTCCAGCAGGTGCTGTGGGGAGCCCAAGGGAAAGGGGACTAAGAAGGAGTGTGAAGGCTTTCATCCTGGTCGGCTGGGAGAGGGCAGGCTGGGACAGATTCCGCAGGACTTGTTGTTGGTCTGGGTGTTGGGGTGTGACGAGGAAGAGGGGGACGTTAGGCATGGTGGCACCATTTGTGAAGAACGTAGGTCACAGGACCAGAGCCTGGTCCTTCTGGTCATTCAGGATTCCCTGTCCCAGAGCAGCCCAGGGTGGGTATGGCAACAGTATCGCTGAGTGTTCGTTCCGTGAATTACCAAGGATGGAGGAGGGTTGGTTTTGGAGAAGAATTCCAAGAGGTTAGTTTTGGGTGCTTTCGTTCAGTGTCTCCAGGGCATTTCAAAGTGGACATTGTCAGTGCCTGCTGGGGCTCAGGGAGACCTGTGAGTGGAAGCAGAAGTGTGAGGCTGATGGGCCTGTGGGCCAAGTCCAGGCTATGAGGGGATGAGATCGGCCCAGAGAGGGAGCGGAGTGAGGACAGAGGACGGCGGTGGGTGGAGAGCTCAGCCGAAGGGGCGGGAGAGGCGGGCACGTACCAGGGTGGCCACGAGTCCCCAGAGAGACACCAGCACCTGCTGTGGGGAGGACTCAGGAAGGCCGTGGCGAGAGCTGCAGGGAGAGCAGAGACGGCCCGTGGGTTTGGCACCTGGGCCACGGCAGCGAAGGCTGAACCACGCTGCGTGGGCTGTCGCTGCACAGACTGTGGGGGTAGAGGATGTCCTCCGGGAAAGGCTTCGAATCTGATGTTGGAGCTGGTTTCAGCCCAACACAAGAAGCCTATAGACTCTCTTGGGGGAATTACTTCCTCCTCCAGTCCTGTTTTCTCATCTGTAAAAGGGGCATTGGGCAAATCACGTCAATGCCGTCTTCCTGTGTTTGCTTTCTATGAGTTTTGTGGAGGGTCCGAGCAAGGCCTCAAAGGGAGTCTACTTGTTACCTTCTTCTATTCCTCTTGCTGCTGTGAAACCCATACCTGAGTTTTGGTGCCCCCCAAAGCCCTGATGAGAAGTGAGACATTGAAGGCTCCTGGGAGACCTGAGGTGGCTGCACGTCTCATCTCACGGGCCAGGCAGGGGGAGACGGGGAAATAACACAAGCCAGGCTCCCACCCAGCCACCTGTTCGTGTCCCTGCCCAGCATGCTGGTCGAGGGTTTGTAGTCGCCATCCCGTGGATGTCAAGCCTGAATTCCTAAACGACTTCCCCAATGTGGAATGGGGGACTCCAGATTGAGTTGGGCCTCAGCTTGCAGCCCCAGCCCTGTGCTTGGGAAGCAATCGACAAGAATAGTCATCCCTCTCGGAAATGCCATTGCAGACTCATCCTGGGGCCCACACCTGACCACGGCCCATGTGCCACCAGCCGGGCCGCTGTGAGAAGAGAGAACAGGAGCATCTAGAGGTGCAGATGAGAGCAGAGGACTGCACTTGGTTCCGAAGTCTGCAGAGCTAGCCAGGCTCAGCACTTCCTCCGTTAGTGAAGACACGAAAACGAACTCTGTGAGCACTTAACCTGGGAGTTACTAGTTATGTAGTTGACTGAGATTAGCTTCATGTGTTGAGCACGGTGGAGCTAGCTCTCTAACAGGAACGCTTTCTCTTGCTCCTGTCAAACCCGTCTCTTAAATCTCACACTCCAGAGAACATCCTTCTTGTGGATGCCCTGGCTTTTGTTTGGAGACACTCTGTTCCTTCAGAGCCAGGGGCCTTCTGGTCAGCGCAGTCCTGTCTGGGACCCGGACGTCACGCCACTGGCAGCTTCTGCATGGAATTGTTTTTCTACCACAGAAAGTTCTGATTATAAAAAGAAAATGGCCTGAGAAATTAGATGGAAACAAACATCAGTTCTGTCAAGGAACATGGGCTCGGCTCCACCTGGAGGCTCAGCTCACAGAGCCTGCCTGATTCCATTTTTATTAGTGGAATCTGAGCAAACAGGTGTGCATTTGCTAAAGGTGCACTGCTGTAAAAAGGAGGGTGCGATCTCTGTGAGTGCCTCTGGAGAGGAGGGGAGGGGCTCAGTGGCCACAGATGCATGAGCTGAGTCTCGGCCACCCATGGGCCTGATTAATTCCCTGACCACAGCTTCAGCTGGAGAGCACGTGGCCCTAAAGCAAGTGTTTTCTGCTTTCTGGGACTCTCCTCTCCCTCCCAGGGGCTCCACATTCTCCTTTTCTCTGAAGCACTGGTCTCCAAAGCCACGTGCTCTTCTCTGAATAACGAAAGATTTCCCTTTAGCCTTCTACAATTAATGTGAGAAGCATTTCAGCTAACTCCTCACAGAACTCTGAAAACCACAGAGCTTGTAACCTCAAACCTAAATGGTGCTGAAAGACATTTTAGGGACTCTGTCCTAATTTGCATTTTGTGCACTTAAATGTTTGCGTCAGGATGAGTCTGGGATGGTCTGAAAATAATGTTTCTGGCCTGGAGTAACTTCTCCCACAAGTGAGGCTTCAGACAGACTCTGGGCATTCAGACCGTTGCAGATGTCCCTCCTGGGCCAGGGGCTTCACGCATGTTACACAAATGTATGCAGTGAAACAGCTAGCAAGGGATCACATGTCTGAGTTGCTCCAGGCTTTTGATACTGCTGCTCTTTCTCTGCAAAGCCATCTCAGCTGCCCCCTCTGCCATTCGCTTCATTCAATATCTGCCTCATTTAAGGGAGACTCCGGTGTCACTTCTGAGCTGTGTTTCTAGAAGACCCAGCTTACCAGGGAAGGCAGAGTGAAAACACGGAGGTCATTAATTACTGTTTGGCAAATTCTTTTCATTAATATTTTGGAAATAGCAGTACCAGTGTTACAAGTATTTTAGAGAGATAAAACATAAATGAGATTATTAAATATAACTTAAATATTTTAAATGGAAATGTTACATGCTTCTTAGGCTCAGGAAAATTTCTAAAATGTCTCCTAATTTTTCTTTTCTTTTTTTTTTTTGTGGAAAAGATCAAAAACAGCAAATTCCAGAAACTGCATATTATTATTTTAATTTAAAACTATAATCTGAGAGACTGCTGAAATTAGATAGTAGTGTTGAATACTGGGTTAATATTTTCTCATTATTCATGCTGTTTGAAATGTAACAGCTACAGATAAAACACAGTTTTATGTTTAATTGTTAACATTGTTTCCATCACTCTCTTGCATAGACGATCAACAAGGTGGTAAACCAAGCACTGATTCGTGGCATTTACCAGTTTCTGTGGTGTAAATGCTCCCATGGTGACAGAACTCCGGGTTTAAACTGCACACCTGGCAGGACTGCGCGCAGAAGTGGGCGGAGATGCATGGGAGCGCAGCCTGCCAGAGCGCCCCCGCCACGCAGACACAATTGGCGTAAGATACTTCAAGAGCTCAGATGATAATAACGTATGGAAACATAATTGGAAATGATGGGTTTTGAACATTTATTGCCTTTGTTTTTAATAGGATTTATTTAAAAGTGAGTTATGTAATTTAATTTCTAGTAATGGTCATGTTTAACCAATGAATGGCAAAATTCACCATAGTTGACATTTTTACAAGCTGATACAAAGATTCAGGCTGAGGCAGTGCTAGATTTCTGGAGCATGATCTTCTCACAGTGGAAATCAGAATGTCAGAAAGGTTGAGTAGAGACACACAATATTTTCTACAGGCTTTTGCTCAGAACAGGTATACCCTCACTTCCTCTCAATTCCCGTTGACCAAAGGAAATCATGTGACCAAGCCCAAAGTCAATAGAATGGACTACGTAGTTCACCCTGAGAGGAGTGGTAAGGCGTGGAGCTGAGGAGAATTTTGAATGAGTGATAGCCTACTAAAACTCTGAATAATATTTTAGCTGGGTATAAAATTCTGGATTGACCTTAATTTTACTTCAGCATTCTGAAATTGCCATTCCATTGTCTTCTGACATATATTATTGATAATGAGAAATTAACTCTTGTTCTAATCATTCTGTAGGTAATTTCTCTTTCTTTCTAGTGGTTTTAAAGATAGCTTCTTTGCTCCTGATCTGTATTTTCACTACGATTAAATTAAGTATGTTTTTTTTTCCCCACTTAATATTTAAAGTTTGCATGTTTTTCATCAAATCTGTAAATCTTTCAGGTTTGCTTCTCTATTATTTTCTTATTTTGTTCTAAAATTTCTTTTAACTTCAGATTTGAGTCTTACTTATGCTGAATTTAATTTGAACTCCACAGTGCTGCCCTATAGTCCTCTTTGATTCTCACAAAGAATTGATAAATCTATTACAATTTCAATTTCATTGATTATTTCCAAGAGTTATTATTGATTCATTTTATACCCATTTGTGTTTGTTTTATTTCTTCTGTTCTTGTTTTCTACTTTCTTTTATTTTTGTTTTTCCACCTAAACAGTGTGCTGACACTTTATTATTAACAGACATTATATACCCTCATTTGTCTTTTTGAGCACATAAAATATAATTATTTTAAAGTACTGTTAGTCTCTTTTGTAGAGTGATTTTTCCTCTAGAGTAAATCTTTGTTGTAATTATTGATTTTGTTGGCTGTATTTTTAAGCCTTAATAGTCCTTCCATGTTGTGAGTTTTTGTTTGGGAGAGAATTTGTCTAATTGGCTCTGTGTTCTGTTGTTTACTTCTCTCTCTTTCTGTTGTTATCTTTCCAGCAGTGTTTTGATTGCCTTTGGATTCCCAATCGAGAACCAGATCTTTGGAGGTGGTTCAGGACCTCAGCTTTGAGACGGTATTGAGGCCACACCAGCTATAACCACCAAGTGAGTGAGTGAGTGAGCAGGTTTATGTAGCTGCTGGCTGGAGGGCTGCTCCAGGTCTTCCCGCCTCTCTGCTCATTTGCTTGCCAATGGCCTGGGGTAGCAGTTCACAGTGTTATGATGTGGAGACTTGGTGTATGAGCAGAGTCACGTGCCATGCCCCGACTTTACCCTGCAGCCTGATCCTGCTGCCACGTCTCATGGGGAGCGTTTTTAGTCACCTTTGTCCGGCATGAGCCAAACTCCTGCAGCCGCTGCTCCCCGTGCCTGGATGCCAGTGATGTCTGGTCACAGCCCTGCTTACTGCTCAACATTCTGCTATTTCTGCTTCACAACGTATGATTTATCTCACTTCTGAGCCCGCACTGCCTTTTCATTTTTTCTCCTTTTTATATTTCATCTATTATTGCTATGTTTTGGGGGCAGAGGAGATGCATCAAAGCATGATTTTACCATTATGCCAGCTTGACCAAAATCCCAGCCATTTGATCTTGGCTGCTAACTGGGCTGGAGGGTCCCTGACTCTAGAGATGAGTCTTTGCAGTGATGTGAGAACCAATTAACCCATGGGAAACCAACTCATATGTGTTTGACTCAAAGACGAGTATCTCACGAAACATCAGAGACACTGTGCCGAACCATACCGTGAAGAGATGGGACACAGTTGCTGTTTGCTTACAAACCACGGAAAACTTGAGGGAATTGAGGGAAAGTTCCATTTCTGTAGTCATTTGGAAAGAACAGGCGAGAGTTGTGAAGTTTAAAATATACCTCCCTGTGCTTGGCTACCTTATATGTCTGCATAAGTAAAGGGACCCACAGAATGACAGAATCTTTCATTTTGCAAGAGCAAGAAAACAAGGGTTTTATCTCATCCCTGCCTTGTCCCGTCCAACCACGTCCTTAAATTTCCTTTCTGGTAATTTTGTCTACCAAAGAGTAGAAGATCTGAAGAGACTGCTCCGCAGGGCAAGAGGAAATCGGTAGCTAAAATAGGTCACAAGGAACTGGAGAAGCTGTCTTGTCGCTGAGGATTTGTGAGGATCAGAAGAGGGAATCGGAGCCCATCAGCCAGAGCCCTAACAAAGGAGTTTTCAAACACACTCGGGCAAGACGGGAAGGCGTGCTGTCATGGCCGGAGACGATGGGAGGGGAGAGGGCACAAGAGCCCTGGAAAGTCATGACAAAATGCGATTCGATTGTGTCATCATAAATTAAGGAGAAAAAAAGAAAGTTAACCTAAAAATGTCACAGTCTTTCTTCTGAGGACAGCTTGAAAGAGGATAGTGACAACAGCGGTTATTAAAGAGAGATTCCACAAAGCATGTCGAAGAGGTGGGTTCTTGATGAGGCCTGAAATGCATGCCAAGGGAGAAAGCATTCTTCTAGAAGTTCTAGGCAAGCAGATGTATCATGCCTGCTCAAGGGTCCCGTTTGGAGCCACCAATGAGATGTTGGTGCATGAAAGTTCTCCTCTGTTCCTAGTTTGCTCCTATCGTTACTTAAGTGAATGGTCTTCAGACAGCAGGGAGTAACCTTGTCATTGGTAAAAGTGGTGCTGGATGTTCAGAAAATGAGGGGAGATCGTGTGGTGGCCCAGAGGACATCCTGGGAGCATTGGCCAAGAAGCTCCCTGCATCTGGACTAGGGACACGGGAAGGCTCCTGGAGATCAAGCAAAACACCAGCGGCTGAGCAAATGGCAGGCGAGTCCAGTTTCAGTGAGATGCAGGAGACAGATGTGGGCTGCATCCTTGAGGGTTTGATGGCAGTCATGGGCGAGGTTTAAGACGATGCTGTTAGATAGTTGCTGTGTTTACAAGTAGGAAAAAAGAAGCTATCAGGGAAACAAGCCTGAGGTGACAAAAACAAGCTTTGCCAGTTACTGTCATTTCTTCTTTGGCAGGTTTACCAGAAGCACAGGCAGGGAATGCAGTTGATGTGGCTTCAGAGACTTCTGAGCTGACACATGTGTCTACCTGCTGGCTGTGTTTCCGGCCTGGGCACCAGGCAGGGTCACGATGGGACAGGGCAGCTCTAGAAACAGATGCCATCTGCTCTGTGACTCTCCTTTTTCTGCCTAAACATCTGAAGTCCTTTCAAGTTCATCTACATCTGGAATATTCAGCCCTGAGCATCGCAGGGTAGGAGGTCATGTTTCCCGGAGTGGCGGTGCTCACGGCCACGGGATGCAAGCAGGCATCCTTCCAGAGACGTTCTCTTCTGTCAGGATGTCTGCCCGGGTGATGCCCAAGATTCAAGGAGCCTGGCAGCAGCCATGCCACACTGGCTCAGAGGGCATTTGGGGTCAACCAGAGTTCCAACTCCTTTTTTTTTACTCAAGAGCGACTTTCTTTTAACCTGCAAATTATTGTAGAAACATTAACTGATTAATCCTCTCAATTCATCTGAGAGAAGCCAACTGAAGGACGGGTTGGAGATTGAGTCTGGGTCAGAATACAGGCTCCTTGTTTGAGGCCTGGAGTTGCATCTGTGGCATTTTATTGGAGGTCGCAAGGGGAGTCAGTCTTCTGACATCCAACAAGGGACATTGGGGTGCTCCATAGTGCAGACACAGGTGCTATAGGAGCCCTCCCTTCAAAACAGGAGGATTGGCCAAGCCCATCTGCAGAGGGCTTCAGTGTGCGGCACAGCTGGAGAAAACGCCAGTGGACAGAGTTATTCTGAGCTTTCCCGTATTTACTGAAGCTGCCCATGGCCTGCCCTGCTCAGCCGAGAGAGCACAGGACCAGTCTCTGGATTTTTAATGTGAGGCAGATATAGTAAGCAGAAGAAGGGGAAGAGCATGCCCCCATCCCTCTCCATCTCAGGGAAGTGGACGCAGCGGTAAGGCTCGAAGGCTTAGTGGCTGGCATGCTCTGTGCACAGCCAGTGGGCGGAAGTCCAGGCAAGGGAACCTGCACATGGGACAGGCAACTCCTGGGCCACGGGAAACTGCACAGCCCAGCTCGAGGACGAAGACAGCCAAACGAACACTGAGAAGTCGGTCCAGCTCATGTGAAGACAATGCACGCGGCAGACAGGCCTGGCCACCCTAGGACCTCTTATGTGGAGACTGTCTGAGCCTCATGCCTCATCCATAAGTCTTTCCTTATCTTCTATGGTGTCTGAGGTGGTGTCATAGTTTGGAATCTCCCAGAAGCAGGCTCTGAGGGAAGCATTCCAGTGCAAGTAGTTTATTTATAGGAAGCAAGCATTGTGGGGCAGGGATCAGGGATCTGAGAGGAGGAAGGGAAGGATCCTATGAATGGGGCATTCTGAGCCCATCATCAACCGTGACCAGAGGGGAGCCCAAGGGAGAACTCTGGAAAATAGTGTAAAATGCATGGTCCATGGGGTCCCCTGAAGGTCAAGGGAGCTGGGGTATGTATACTGTAATACCTGTGAGCCTGTGGTTGTGGGCAGATCCCAGGATGGGAATACCTGGTACTGTACCTGGGTAGGTTAAGTCCAGTAGGTGTGGGTAGGAAGCCAGTGGCATCTCCTCTGCTGCCTATGTCCTGATGGCTCCAGGCTGATCTCTAGAGGTTTCTGTAGCCCGGAGCATCCATGCCCTTGAGGGACTGCCTGGGTGGCTGCTCCCCTGTGGCCCGTGGCTGCCTCCTTCCTGCCTGGTGCTTCTCCTCCCGGTGGACCTATTGGATCAAGAGGCTGGGTCCACCCATCTCCCTTGTCATTGTACTGTTGAGTTCAGCAGCACCCATACCCTAGAGAATTCATACATTCCAAGTCCATTCAGAACCTGCTATGTGCTGGGATGGCCATGGGGTGACCTCAGACAAGCTACTGCAAATAATTACATGCAAAGTACATGACGGGTCCTCTCCGAGTGATGTAACGGGCAGTGGATGTATCTGGTAGGAAATGAAGACACTTGTTCTAGTCATTCTCTTGTTGTCAACATAAATTCATGGGGCACTCACTGGCCATGTGGGGGACGCACAGGTGGCCAGCAGACAGGGGCCTGGTTAATGTGTTTCAGAGGGAAGCTGCAAATGCATCTGTATTTTTTTTAAGACAGAGTCTCGCTCTGTCACCCAGGCTGGAGTGCAGTGGCATGATCTCGGCTCACTGCAACCTCCATCTCCCAGGTTCAAGCGATTCTCCCGTCTCAGCCTCCTGAGTAGCTGGGATTACAGGTGTGTGCCACCACACCCAGGTGATTTTTGTAATTTTAATAGAGACAGGGTTTTGTCACGTTGGCCAGGTTGGTCTCGATCTCCTGACCTCAGATGATCCGCCCGCCTCAGCCTCCCAAAGTGTTGGGATTACTGGTGTGAGCCACTGAGCCTGGCCTGTATTTTTTGAAGGGCTCACTAGGCTGCAGTGTGGAATGCACCTTTATCGAGGTGTGGAGTGTGCAGGGGGAGTGTGGAGGAGCTGCACAGCGGAAGCGATCCTCGCCCTGTGTGAGAAGATACAACTCTCTGGTGTGTTTCATGGAACAGGAAAATACGACCTCGCAAAGCAGCATTGCTAAATCAAAAGGTTATTAATTATCTCAAAACGGAGATGACAGGGGAGGCACATAATTTTCTCACCAACATTGTAACTGGAAACATCACCCATAACTCATCCGAGCTCCATGCTGGAACTGTAGGAATTATTCTTGATTCATTCCTCAATTCCCACTTCCCTCTGGCACCAATCAATTTCCAAGTCCTGTAAATTCTGCTCCTCCACATTTGGCAAATCCACCCTGTTTTCTATTCCCTGATCTAGACAAGCACCGTCTCTCATCTGATTTATTCCCACCCCTCGTGACGCATCTTTCTGCTCCTGTGTTTTCACCCTTGGCCCTCCCCCACCAAATGTCCACCCAGTTCACCCCTTCACGGGGCTCTGGTGTCCGGGTGAAAGCAGTGAGGCTGCATTGGTCCTCAGTCCCACAGACTCCCTCAGCCCAGCTCCAGTAAAAGTGAATCCAGGTCTCTCTGCGATGCGTGGGTGACAGATGCCAGCGCACAGAAATAAACGGACACGCTCGCACTCTAAACTTTCCGGAATTCCAAGAAGCATCTTAATTTTGTCAGATCTTGCAAGGTGAAATTTCAGAATACATCTGCTTCCTGAGGGCTGGGCTTACAGGCTCATGGGAATAGACTTTTATGTAATCTGTGGTTTCTACTTCCAGTAGAATTGTGAGGTCATTACATTATCTTATAAGGTATTATTTCTGTAGTTCCAACTCTGACCAGGACTGATGAATGAATATGTGCCTTAAGTGAAAAATAATTAAAGAGATAATTGAACTGTTTTAAAATCTTAACCTGAATTTGAACTCAATTGTTTTTAGTTCAAAACATAGGCAGACTCAATAGGGGACGAGAATCTCCTTGCATTCATTTCTGAACTTCTATTTCAGGCAATTACCGTGGTTCTTGTTGGTAATTTATTTCCTTTTAGTAACAGATTAATAATCAAAAGTTGAGAGCTTTCAATTTACAGTTTCATTTGAAAGTTAGGAGCACAGAGTTTGTTAGCATGCAACGACACTGTGAAATCGCCATAATATTCCTGTTGCTGAAAGGGCATTTAAGAAGACGAGGCAAGGTAAGGAGAGAGAGACAGAGAGAGAGAGAGTGAGAGAGAGAGAGAGACAGAGAGAGAGAGAGACAGAGAGAGACAGAGTGAGAGAGACAGAGAGAGAGACACACACACACACAGAGAACAAAAGTAAATTCAGCATCCTGAATTTTCCTCCAATTTTTGCTGACACTCTAAAAGGGCTATAAAATGATTGGGGGCATTGTATTTTGAAGGGGAACACGGAGGGGGGATTTGTTGTGTGCTAGCGTGTGTGTGTGCGTGTGTGTGTGTGTGTGTCTGTCTGTGTGTGTGTGTGTGTGTGTGTGTGTGTGCATACATCTGCATTTGGGAACATTGTTGCTGCTGTTTAGTGACTTGTGCCTGGGAACAAGGAGGACAGCAGAAGCAGCTGTCCGATGCAGGTGCAGAGAAGGACAGAGAAGGTGGAGGAAGGGGCCATCTAGGAAACCCCGTGCCTCACCCAGTTCAAAGTTTCTGAATGAAATAGGCACAGTCTCTCTTCACCGTAGAGACACCTGTGAGGAAGAGCTAAGGACATCCTGGAAGGGCTGCCTGTGTTGGCCCAGGGCCCACGGGAAGCCAGGTGTCCTTGACGGAACACAGGCCCTGCCTTTGCGGAAGACACACAGTCCATGGCTTCTGCCTGTAGAATCAGCTTCAAACAACCCCATGCTTGAATGGCTCTGGACGTCTTCCACCAGGCCTGAGCGTTCATAAAGTTCATGTGTTCTGGGTGAGCCTCTGATTGCTCTGAATCTCTAGGAAAAAGCACAGCTCCATTTTAGAACCAGATTTAAGATTGTGTTCATGAAGACAAGGGATAGCCATGGAGCACCCCATGATGCCGCATGGAAACGCAGCTGATGTGCCCGGCTGAGTTTCCGGGCGGCGCTGGGCTCTTGGGCTGGGCCGCAGGCTCATTGTGCAGGTCCTGGGACTGTGTTGGATGCCAGCTGCCCCCCTTTGTCCCTTCTTTTGATGACCCTGGATCTGCTACGCGTCCACCTGCCCTGCCCTGCCTTGGTGTGGGGGGCACCAGGTGGAGCCCCTCCCCTCATGGCCTCAGAGATGCCAGCCACGGAGACCGACCTGAAACGCACAGAGGCACACATCGGTGATTTAGGCAAACTGTGATCTGTGCTAAGAAGCCAAAGACAGCATGCTACTCTAAGGGCTGCAGGGGAGGGAGCCCCTGGCTCCATGTGTGGGGCAGCAAAGCCTCCCTGGAGGCTGCTCAGGCATTCGTGATGGAGGGAGACAGCCGAAAGTGAAATTTTGGGAGAGCGATGGTGGCTGCACAGGCCGGGGTGGCAGCTGGGAGGGGCCTGCTCTCTGCTGCCATTCTGCTTCCTCAGGCCGCCTCCATGGCCCCACCCTGTCCTTGCCTCTGTTTCTGTCCCAGGCCTTGCTCTCAGAAATCAGAGCCTCCTACCTGCTTTTGGGGGTTGCAGTTTTGGGAAACAGGGTGAAGGCCAAAGGGAAGCTGCAGGAAGGAGTGGGAAGCTGCCGGCTCTGTCGTCAGCTGTACTGCAACGACCCTTCATCTCCCGCCTGCTCCTGAGAGGCCTCCTCTGGGGCATCCAAGGGCTTCATCTGGGATCACTCGTCAGGCTGGGAGGGGCAGCGCAGAGGCGCCTTGGGTCAGGACGTGCCCTGTAGTGCCTCACCTGGGTCACAGGCCTGGACAGGGGCAGATGAGTGTGGGCAGGGGAGGGGCTCCCGTGACATTTCAAGCCCCAGGTGAGACAGGGAGGCTCTTCAGGGGTGAGAGATGTGAGGTAGGAACTGTCAGGTGGCACCAGGTGGGGACGGGGCCCATGAAGCCGCCCCTTGGTGAGGACGGATGGAGCAGAAGGCAGGGTTGAGATGGGACGGGCATACAGGGCCTGCTGCAGCACCCCGAGGTCTCCCTTCCATAACACAGCCCGGAGGATGTCACCCGTCAGTCACACTGTGCCTTCCTTCCCATTGCTCTTGCCACAAACTCCAAACCATTGATCACGGTGCAGGTGACTGCTATGGATGGAATGTGTGCGTCCCCCAAATTCACATGTTGAAGCTGTAACTCCCAAGGAGATGGTGTTAGGAGTAGGGGCTCTGGGAGGGAGCAGGCCACGAGGGCAGGGCCCTCAGAAATGAAATTGGTGCTTTATGCAAGAGACACAGAGAGGTGATCTCAGCCACGCTTCCAGGTTTTCAGGATTCGTGGGCTCTGATTCCAGTGGAGAATCCAGGGGAATCACGCTGCCCCGCCATCATGTTCACCTGGCAGAAGCAATGCTTTCTGCCAGTCAGGACTCCTGGCTCCTCTACAGAAGCTTCGGGACTTGCAGGTGGGGAAGGTCCTTCCATGAATCCATCACACTCAACACCCAAGAACTGCAGGCATGAAGACCAACACCCATTCATCACCTTATCTTTTGGTGCACAAGACCATTCCAAAGAGATGCCACAGCAGGTCCTCAGCAGTGAGAAAGGCCATTGACCCAGCACTCCCTGTTGCCTGGAGGAGGGATGTTCAGAGGCAGGTGCCCAGCAGGTCTGAGGCATCCCTGGCGCATCTGGCAGGACCCCCTGTGCTTGGAGGAGTGAGGGGCAGTGGGATCCCCTGGGCACAGCTCCGGAGAACAAATCCTCCATAGATAGGGCCTGCCCGCCGGTCCAGCAGCTGGCTGTCAGCGTTGCAGGAAACACCACCCCAAGCTGCACCCCAAACTCTGGTGTGCCCCTTCCCACCCTGCCCCTGCTCCACTCCAGTCTCCCTGCTCCAGCGCCTCACACCCTGAGCCTTTCCCCGGACAGCTGGCTTGATTCCACAGCTGAGATCCTCTTCTTCAAGTAACTCGTGTCTCTGAACCCAAGCCTGTGGCTGGCGTTAAGTGTTGAGAAGGTAGCTCTGGAGCCTGGCAAAGCTGGAAGCACAGCTGGCTCCAGCACTTCCTGGCTGTGTGCCACGGCCGAGTTGCTTCTCCTCTCTGACCCTCTGTCTCCTTCTCTGTCTGGTGGGGGTGGTGAGAACAACGGCAGCCCAGCGTGTTTGCAGGACTGCAGGAAGTAATGGACATACAGCGCACAGGCCAGAGCTGGGACGCACCTGCTCTCAGACCCCTGTGGTGACCCCTGTGCTTGGCTTGGACAGCGCAGAAGCCGGGTTAGGGTCCCAGCCCTGTGCTTGCTTGCTTTGTCTCTGGAACTCCTGTGGCTCAGTTGTACCTGGGACAATGGGGATTGACCACGGGACCTCGCCCACAGGACTGCCACGAGAATTACAGGAAGGAAACCCTGCCATGTGCTTGGGGCAGCTCCTGGTGCCTTTGGAGAGTTCGATCTGTGCAAATGCTTATTATTTGTCCCTTCTATGATGCCCGCCCCCAAATGTGAGTCCCGTGCACTCCTGTTTACCAGCGCTCTTCAAAACCTATTGCCAAGGGAACCAAGTGAACCCAAAGTATGAAGCCCTATTTAGATTCCCAATAGAATCTTGAATATTACTCAAACTAAAAATGGTTTCGACAGGGGAGTACGTTCTGTTAATATGGGAAACTACAGCCTGCCTAGGATCGGTTTGATAACAACTAAAAATAGATGCAGGAAACTACTTCTGCAGAAGTTCACTAAATCCAGGAATCCCCTGGGTGCAGATAATGAATTTCTGCAGAGAAAATGAGGCCTTTTTCTCCTGACTGCATGTAGCCATCCACCTTCTCTCTGTTCGCTGATATTATCCTAGAAATTATCAGAAGGCTGATGGGAAACTCACCTGATGGGAAACTCACCTGCTGTCTACTCATTCCAGTTCGGTCTTCCAGAATTTCCTTCAAGTCCAGAATTGATGTTCACATTGTGTCTAGGACTATCAAATTCTTTATGAAGGTATAAATGGGGAATCGTTTAGATAATGGCTCTGAAATTTCAAATGTATTAATTCTGAATTCATGCTAGGAGTAAAAAACAAATTATACTCCCCAGAAATATTTATTAGATAAATCTATGCGAGTAGATAGGATTAGATAGCAGTCCTAATACTGTCCACACTCTTGTGTTTATCAAAATGTATCATCATCGTAAATGGTAAACCAATAAAGACTTCAAATACAGTCTTCAGCGTCTGAAATCCAGAGGGTATCTGCTGTTGTTCTCAGTAGCCATGTTTTTTTTTCTTTTCCTGTTGCCTACTTCCTATTTTCTAAATCAGTAAAAACTTATTGAATATGACTTGGGGGGTTGTAAGAAACTAATTGAAATAATGTTTTCTGTAATGACAACATTTTGGAAAAGCAGTAATGATAAAAAAAGAATCATGAACAAAAGACCACGTCTCCCAACTTCTCTGTGCGTCCTCGTCCTCTATTTTTAAATTGTTGATCAAAGCCGCCGCCTTATTGCTTGGGGGGGATGGAATAAATCTTTATATCCCCAAAGCTTTTTAAATTATTCACCGAGCTTACTACTTTGCTTCTGAAGGGAGATTATCCCTTTTAATTGGAAATCTTCTATTATTTGTGCCTGAAATGTTTCAAATAACAAGTTGAGGCTCAGCCACTATTAATACCCCACTGCCAGGAAGCATAATGAAAGACGAGGCCGCGTGAAAGCTATTCATCTCGAGGCATATTAGCCCCGTCACTGTCATTAATCATGCCTCAAACCTGCTGCACAAATGGCCAGGTCCCCTCCATGTTTTATCAAGTGTTTCATGATTCCAGCCTCTCTCTGACTGAAGGCAGCCCTGTCGTTTCCTCAGTGATATCACTCTGAGGATTAGGTTATTATCTCTCAGTGGCACACCAAGCACACGACAAACAGAGACACGCACAGACCACACCAACACACAGGGTGGTGGTGTCCTCACGAGGGGTGGATGTGTGGCTCATGTCTGTGCCTCGCTTCAGGAAGTCGGAACTTCGGGGGCATCGCCCCCCACAGTGGCAGGAGAGTGGCGTTCTTTCATGAGTGAGGACCGAGAGGAGACCACAGACCTCCAGTTGCAGATGGTAAAGATCACATTTTTCCGGGTCATGCACCCTCTCATTAGGAACAATGTCACACCCGTCCCTGGGAAGGTTTGCTTCAAGGAGCTTGACCATCGCTTTGGGTCTCGACTGCATTCTCTGTCAGCATCTAACACATCTAATGGGTACCCAGAATCTTGTTGCAAAGAAGAGATTCCAAAAGACATTAGGACTCATTGAAATGAGGGAAAGGCTTCTAAGGAAAACAGAAACGAGGCCAGGGGCACAAGCCAGCTCAGTGACTCTGGGAAGTCTGTGCACCCTGGAGCCTGAGACCTCGGCCCCCGCCCTGCTCAGTGGCCTTGATCCTCTCCTCCTCAGGCTGGGATAATGTGAGTCTAGCCGTAGGGGTTGTTGTGGAGGATGCACAAAGTCATTTACTGACGGGCTCGCTTGGCACGGCCCCTCACAGACTGCTCAGTTAACATTTGCCATTATTACACAACTGTCCAATGCGATGGAAGGGAATCACAATTTTTCTTTCTTTTCCTTCCTCTTTTCCTCTGTCTCTTTCCCCTTCCCTTCCTTCCTCCCTCTCTTTTTCTCTCTTTTCTTCTTTCCTTCCTTACCAAAATCTGAGTAGCAGCAAAACTGTACACACAGCATCTTTCTGAAGAGTGCCCGCTCCCCCGTCCCCCTCACACACTCACACGCAGTCCTCCTGAAAATTAGCACTGGGTTGTCAATGTGGAGGTGGGAATAAAAGGGAATTCACCCCCCATGCTCACGTGAAATCTTCTTGGTCAGGATGAGACTCATGCCCTTGGTTTGCAGGCCCAGGGCCCTGGCACACGTATGGCACTCCTGTGCAAGCAGAGGCGTGACTTTGCAAACCCATGGACCCCTTGCCTCCTCCGGGCCCTGAGCCCAGCACTCCGCAGGAATGCCGTCTGAGTATCGGCCCCACAGGGAGGGCCCAGCTCTCCCCAGAAATAGCATTGAGGACGGCTTCACACTGGGGGCCCATGTACAATAGGTCAGCCAAGGACATCGTCAGATGGCTCTTCTGTAACACTGCTGGAACGCTTGCCCATTTCACAACTCACAATTTGTACTAGAATTTAGCAGGAGGAAAGTGATACTTCCCCATTGGCATGGTATTTTCTTTGAATCAGACAGGAAGAATGATTTCCCTTTGAGTCATGAAGGCTAAGATGCTGAATTCCAAATTTAATACTTAAATGGAGTAACTACAGAGACATATTTTGCTGTAATTATCCAATTATTTCATCATATTGCAATGGCCTAATTTAAAAAATTATGCACACATACATACTTTCCTTTTTAAAAAGTACTATTGAGTTATAATGTACATATTTTACATTCACAGATTTGAAGTATACAATTCAGTGGGCTTTAGTGAATCTACAGATATGTGCAACTACTGCCATGGTCAAGTTTAGGCCATTTTCTTTTCTTTCTTTCTTTCTTTCTTTTTCTTTTTCTTTCTTTTTTTTTTTTTTTTTTTGAGAGAGACTCTTGGCTCTATTGCCCAGGCTGGAGTGCAATGGTGCAGTCTCCGTTCACTGCAAACTCCACCTCCCAGGTTCAAACGATTCTCCTGCCTCAGCCTCTGGAGTAGCTCGGACTACAGGCACGTGCCATCACACCTAGATAATTTTTCTGTTTTTAGTAGAGATGGTGTTTCACTATGTTGGCCAGGCTGGTTTTGAACTCCTTGACCTCATGATCCGCCCACCTCGGCCTCCCGAAGTGCTGGAATTATAGGCGTGAGCCACCACTCCCAGCAGAAGATACTTTTATTTTAAGAAAAAGAAACCCATACATCTTAGCTGCCACTCCAATCTGTCCATCGCCCATTCTGCACCTCCCAGCCCCTGGTGGTCACCCATCTAGTTTCTGGCTGTGCAGAATTTCCCTATTCTGGACATTTTGTATAAATGGAACCAAACAATCCGTGACCTTTTGTGACTGTCTTCTTTTACTTGTCACAGTGTTTTCAAGTTTCATCCGTGTTCCGGAGCGTGTGGGCACCTCATTTCTTCTTATGGCTGAGCCACATTCCGCTGTGGGGAGAGAGCACACTGTGCGTCTTTACCTGCTGATGGACAGTTGACTGGCTCCCACATTTTGACTATTATAAATAATGCTGCTGTGAACAAGAGGGCAAAGGTTTTGTATGAACACATGTTTTCATTTCCACCGAGTGTGTGCCTGGGAAGCAAGTTCTGGGTCATGTGATAACTCTGGGTTTCACCTTTGAGGAATGGGCAGGCCAGGTTGTTTTCCAAAGTGGCTGCTCCATTTCACACACGGGCAGTGCAAAGGATTCTAATGTTTCTATATGCTCAGCAATACTTGTTTTCCATCTTTTTGATTAAAAATGTTTGATTTTATTTGGGGCTTTCTTCACAGGTAGGGAAAAATAGTCTCTTCAATAAATGGTACTGGGAAAACTGGATATCCACATGCAGAGGAGTGAAATGAGACCCCTATCTCTCATTATATGCAAAAATCAAATAAAAATGGAGTAGACTTAAATTAAGACCTGAAACTATATAACTACTAGAAGAAAATACTGGGGACACTTCAGGGCATTGGTCTGGGCAAATTTGGGCGGTGGGGGAGAAAGACCTCAAGAGCACAGGCAGTGAAAGCAAAAGTAGATAAATAAGATCATTTCAAACTAAAAAAGCCCCTACATGCCAAAGGAACAATCAGCAGAGGGAAGAGGCAACGTGCACAGTGGAAGGAAATATTTGCAAGCTATTCATTCCAACTCCTGTTTCATAGCCATCCTATTGAGTGTGAAGTGGTATCTCATGGTTTGGATCTGCATTTCCCTGATAGTTAATCATGTAACACACATTTTCATGTGCTTATTAGCCATTTGCCTATCTTCTTTGGATAAAATCTCTGTTTATATCATTTTTCAATTTTAAAATTCGGTTACATGCCGTTTTATTTTACTACTTGGGTTAATTGTAGGTTTTGGATCTACCCTGAGTTATTTTTGCATGTGGTGTGAGGTGGGGTTTCAACTTCATTCTTCTGCATGTGAGTGTTTGGGTGTCCCAGCACCATTTGTTGAAAATACAATTTTTTCCTTATTTAATTGTCTTGGCCTTCTCGCCAAAAATTAATTAGACGTAAATGCATGAGTTTATTTCTGGACTCTCAATCCTTTTGATTTATAAGTTTGTCACTGTGCTAGCACCATGCTATCTTGATACCTGTCGCTTTATAATTAATTTTTGAAATTCAAAATTGTGAATTCTCCAACTATCTTCTATTTTGACTATCCTTGGTCCCTTGAATTTCCATATGAATGTTTGGATCAGATTGTCAATTTCTGCAAAGAAGTCTGCTGGAATTTGATAAGGAACGTACTGCATCTACAGATGAAATTGGAGAGCGCTGTCATCTTAACAATAGCAACCTTTCTGATTCATGAGTACAAGATGTCTCTCCATTTCTTTGTCTTCAATTTCTTTCAACAATGTTACGTAGTTTTCAGAGAGTGAGTTTTCCATTTCTTTAGTTACATTTGTAAGTACCACCTTCTTTTTGATGCTATTATAAATGGAATTGTTGCCTTAATCTCATTTTCAGCTTGTTCATTGTTACTGTACGGAGACAGTCTCCCGTAGTCTTACTAGACTCATGTATTAATTCTAGCAGTTTCTTGTGGATTCCTGAGGCTCTTCTGTACAGAAAAGCACGTCATCTACAAGCATAGCTTTACTTCTTCCTTTTGAATCTGCGTGGTTGCTATTTCTTTTTCTTGCATAATTGCCCTGACTACAATATCTAGTAAAATATTGAATAGAAGTGGTGAGGATGAAATCCATGTTTTGTTTCTGAACTTAGAGGGACAGCATTCACCCTTGTTAGTAGATACGGGGTTAGCTGTGGGTGTTCATAGATGCCCTATATGTGCAGCTTTATCTGTGGTGCACTGCACACCTCTCTTGGAAGTAGGCTGAGTGTCATTTACGAATAAACAGATCAAGCCACGCTGACACATTTTTGAGAATTATTAGTAGCCACTATTAGACACTTGAAGCTCATCTTAAGGTTTTCAGTTGTGAAAATCAAATTATTTCCCTGCATTAGGGAAACATACATCTCAGAATAAGTTGTAAGGGAAGACTTGATTCCTACATCTCTTTTCTAACAATATCCTATTTTTAAATTCTTTTTCCCGAAATTTTAAAACAATTCTTTTTTCTGGAATTAAAAAATAATTTTTTTAATCTTTAAAAATTTTAATTTTTAAATTCTCCAACTATCTTCTATTTTGACTATCCTTGGTCCCTTGAATTTCCATATGAATGTTTGGATCACATCAATTTTTAAAAATTCTTTTTTTCTGGAGACAGGATGGGCACTTTTGTACCATACACGGACTCAGTGAGGGCCAGGGGGGCCTGTGTGGACAAAACCCTTCTGGGCTCCCACTTCTCTGACTTCATGCCTACCCCTGATTTCACTATGTTGATTTATGGACTCCTTTTCCTTATGAAAAGAGAAACATTAAAAAATTGTAGTGTAATAAAGCTGAGGTGAGTAATAATGCTGTCTGTTAAGCATGATGGTTTTAATTCTTTATCTGAACTCTTAGAACTTTGTAGTGAAGGATCTGTGTTGGGGAAACACCAATGGTTTTGACCTTGGGTATATTCAGAGCTCAACAGACGCTTTAACCAAAGGGATGTTTTATCATGGTCAAGGGTGTGCCTCAGTTCTGGCAACTGACATCTGAACCTGCTGGTGAGGAAGCTGGGTCAGCTCCCATGGGTGGCCGATGCTGTGGCAGAGACCAGAGATCTCAGGACAGAGGGATTTTGGCCAAGGGGCTGTGGGGCCCAGGCAGGGAGAGGCAAGTCTCTCATTTCCCATAGGTGATGGCTAATTGGGCGTGCAGGCAGAAATACAGGCAAGCCCTAGAGTGTAAGACTTCCTTACACTAACTCGTTTTGCAATTTTTATTTGGAGCAAAGTGGAGGCATGAAATAGACTCTCTACAATGAACTCAAAGAGGAGTGGGTCTTTGACTTATTTATGCAAGAGAGTGCTCTGGGAAACTAACTAAAGCTCTGATTAGGCTGTGAAGATGTTTATAGCAGTCATGGGTGCATGTATGCACACATATGTACACATACATACACGTTTACAAGACGTGCATAGACAAATGCATATCTATGCTCATACACGTGAATGCAGACACACTCACAAATACACATAAGCACATGCCTATGCATGAAGACATTCAGGTGCACGCGCACACACCCACCCACACATACATGTAATGTACATATGTGAACACAAACACACAAATACACATAATGTACACACATGAACATGAGCATAAACACACATGCACACAGCAACACACAATGTATACATGTAAACATAAACACACATGAACACACCAACACATACAAATACACATAATATACACATGTGAACACAAGCATAAGCACACATGCACACACTAACACACAGAAATGCATGTAAGGTACACATGCAAACTAAACATGCATGCACACAGAAATACACACACAATGCACATGTGAACATAAACGCCCAGGTACACACCAACACACACACACACAATGTACACATGTGAACATGAGCATAAACACACATGCACACACCAGCACACACATACATGTAATGCACACACATGAACATGAGCATAAACACATCCATAGAAATGTGTGAACCATGTATACTCACATACATACTCATATACACCTGCCTTCATGAAAACAAATGCATACACCACTCTACATGTACATGGGAATACCTTCATGCACATATATGTGTACACATGTTAACACGTGCACAAATACACATATATAAACACATACTTGTGCACCATTTTGCCATCATAGACTTAATATGTCCTTATCACAGGTCACAATTTGTTATTGAAAAGAAACATTGAAATGCACGCATAATTCACACAGTTACTTAGTTGGCGTGAATGACACATTTTTCATACACATCACTTATTTGCTCCTGTTCTCTTTTACCAGGAAGGAGGAGGTTTGTCAGTGGTCCAGGAATTGTGTCTGAGGCCTGTGATATAGAAGAATGCCATCATCCTGCGATTAAGCAGTGAGCTTTGGTGACTTTTACTGTCATTTTCATTGGACACGTCAGTGTTTTTGGCACGAGAAAGCCTGGTGGAGTGAAGTTGAGCTTTGCCTCCTGTGCAAGAGGGGAGGAGAAGGTGCATATATTTCACAGCAAAGTCACATCTATGACATCAACAGTGGAATGTCCAGGCAAGTACATGTTGAAATAATGCCACGCTGTGTTAGTTGTGTTAAAAATCTCTGAAGTCTTTATGTTGTATTTTCACATTGTACACTTATTCTTTAGGAATGTGCACTTGCCTTCCTTATCTACAGAGTACAGCTCTGAAAGAGAAATTAAAGGCTGCTTCTTAAGTTTTCCCTTTTAAAAACAGATGATCCCTTAAACAAGGACAATCTCTTGAGTGCAGTGGCTGGTGTCAGCATTTGAATGCTTGTAATGAGTCTATGATTTCCAAGCTCCCGACTTACCCATTTCTCCTTCCACATAATTTTAAAAAATTGACAGATACTTTTATTTTAATTTTAGAACACTTATTTTTTTTGCTAAAAATGTAGGTCAGCTGTAAGAGCATGATATTTACGTGAATATCTCCTGTTATGATTTAAATGGTGGGACAAGATTTAGCAGAGCTGCCAGGACGAATTTAATGGGAAACACGTTTAGGGTTATTTATCATCTTCGTAACCTTGTTAGTTAGTTAGGCTTTTGGATACATTTTTCTGAGTGTCTGCATGGTATTAGTTAAAGAAATAAATTTAAGTAATCTTTCTCTTTTTATTTCTCTCATTGAATGTAGTTTTAGGTCTGAATATGTATTGTGCTAAAGATTTTATCATAAGTTCAAGTGTAATCTTTATTAACCTTCATTTTATAAAAAAAGCATTTAGACTTTTTCTTTTCACAGGTGTTATATAATACCCAATTATGTTGAGTGATAAAGTAATTTTGAGAAAAAAGAAGTGGGATTATTGGCAAATAGTTTTAATGACACATTTGTTTACTTTTTATAACAGGATGTGTATATAAAACCAAACAATAACATTCAGTATCACAGCATCAGAATAGATATTGAAAATTAATTTTTGAGATAGATGCTCTTAATTTTTCATCTTCAAATGAAGTTAATATAGTTAATATTTTATTGTTTTCTTTCTAAATAGCAAAATATGAGAGAAGGTTCCAGAATTTCTTATACTTGCACTCATTGTGTGGGTTGACTATTTTTTGTATATAAATAAAAAGCCAAATTGGCAAATCAAATCTACTTCTTAATTTTATTATTTTTTTCTAAATATGGACATATTACAATGTGTTAGAGAATTTGGAATGAATGATTATAATTTATGGGTGTGGTGAAGATCATCTTTAGGTAAATTTGTCAAATTATTATAATTTTATGTTCCTCTCTTAATTCTATTTCAATATTAGTGTTTTCTAGTTTACTGATTTTAATCAATGGTTCACTGCAGTCATAAATTAGACAATATAGTTTCACAAAACAATTTAATATTCAAAAAATCACAGTTAGAATTGTTCAGAGGCGTGTTCAAAAGACCAAGTTATCTTGCTTGACAGTGACCACTCAGGACTCAGCGACTCGTTTAAAACAGGAAATTAGAAACTGATCACTGTATTTGTTAACTTACAAAGTACAAATTTAAAATTTCTTAATATCTTTAATAAAGAAACCCCCATCATACCATGAGTTGTATAAATCCTCCTTGGCGGAAGCCAGTGTCAAAAACCCACAAATAGAGTTCAGAATGGTGTCATCACAAATGTTGCTTTCCAATGAGCAGGTGAACATGTTCTCAAAGCAGATGCAGCCACCCATCCATCCACCCATCCATCAACTCATTCTTTCATCCATCTATCCACCCATTCATGCATCCACCCATTTATCCACCACCATCCACCTACCGTTTATTCATCCATTCATCCATCCATCCACCCATCCATCCACCTGTCCATCCATCCATCCATCCATCCATCCATCCGTCCACCTATCCGCCCATTTATCCATCCACTTATCCACTCACCCATTCATTCATCTACTTATTCATCACTTCCATCCATCCATCCATCCATCCATCCACTATTCATCCACCCATCCATCCACTTATCCATCCATTTATCCATCCATCCATCCATGCATCCATCAATCCATCATACACCCACTCATTTACCCATCAATCTACTTATCCATCCACCCATGAATCCAACCATCTTTTCACTTATCTATCTATCCATCCATCTACCCGTCCATCAATCCATCTATCCGATCATTCATCCACTTATCCATCCACCCATCCACTGACTCATTCATCCATCATCATCCCATTCATCCATATACCCACCCACCATATACCCATTTGTCCACCCATCTAGCCATTCATTCACCCATCCACCCACCCATCTGTCCACTCATCCATCCATCCACTCATCTATCCATCCATCCATCCATCCATCATCCATTCATCCATCCACCCGCCAATTTGTCCATCCATCTAGTCATTCATCCACCCATCCATCCACCCATCTGTCCAATCATCTATCCATCCATTCATCCATCCATCTTTCCACTCATTTATCCATCCATCCACTCATCCATTGACTCATTCATTCATCCATCCACTCATTCATGCATCCACCCATTTATCCACCACCATCCACCTACCGTTTATTCATCCACTCATCCATCCATCCACTCATCCATCCATCCACCCAGCCATCCATCCATCCACCTATCTATCCATCCATCCATCCACCCATCCATCTATCCATCTATCCAATCATTCATCCATTTATCCATCCACCCATTCATCCATCCAACCACCCATTTGTCCACCCAACTAGCCATTCATTCACCCATCCATCCAATCATCCATCTATCCATCCATTCATCCATCCATCTTTCCACTCATTTATCCATCCATCCTTTCACCCATCCATCAAWCCATTCAGTCATTCACACACCCATTCATCCACTCACCCATCCATCCATCTATCTCCTATCTTTCCCTCTATCCCTTTCTTCGTAAACCAATTCATTGATCCTTCACCCATCCTTTCTTCCATACATCCACCCATCCAAACTTCTGTCCATCCATTTCTTTTCATTCATCCATTCATGTTTTCATCCATCCATCTATTCATTATCCCTTTGTTCACCCATTGCTTGATTTATTCATCCACTCACTCACTCATACATCTCCTCAAATGTTAATCCAGTGCTAGATAATGCCAGTCTTTGGAATGGACATTGAGAGGACACAGTGAAGTTCTGATGTCAACTGTCTTTCAAATGCAGTGCAACCATAAAAGACTTATCTCTCAGCCAGACACTGGGCTGAGTATCTTCCATTTGCCTGATCAATTGCACTGTCCCTCTTTTGCTGCCTGCCCATGCCCCAGGAAGCTGATCTGCAGTGTGGGCAACATCATCAGGCTTCATGTGCGCTGTCCTTCTTGTTGGGCTCAGCCAAAGGGAGCACAGCAGGAGACACAAGGTAAGGAGGCATGGTAAGGGTGACGGTACCCTGGCCCCTCTCTGAGGTGTCCTGTTTACTAGTTTCTTTACTCAAACCTTTTCTCTCTCTCACCCTCTCTCTCTCTCTCTCTCTCTCACTCTGACTAAATAAAGCAGAAACTAGAGAGTAGTATGTTCCTGCTTTCTTGCTTCCACATTTTCTTTATTGACGTGATGAGAGGACTGCTGCTCCCATTCTCCATTTTGATGGATGCGCAGAGTGTGAGCTGCAAAGGCCTTGGTGTCTTCGCAGCATTGCCCACCACGTCCGTCTCTCATGGATGCTTGTACAGAGCTAGAATTATCATATTCGTAGCTTTATCTGACTATCATCCAACCTAAAATTTACTCACTCTGTGTGCTCCTTGATTCAATTCCCATTTCAAGGAAGATTGGTTTATCATATTTCCTCCTTTTATTTAGAGATGCATTTTAATCGGCTACCTATATCTCAGCAATGCCAAGATCTTTGAAAAAGCACAGAAGTTCCTAATTTCTCTGGAATCGAGCCTCAGCTGGTTGAACCCTCATGTTCCTTAGCTTCTCTGCTGAGCATGTGTCTTGTACACTAAAATTATCAGAGTCATTTAAAACCTCCTTCTTCTATTTTCTTATATCCAAAATGGGTCTTCAACTACCAGGCTGCACAACTGTTAAGCAGCGTATTTTTCTCCACATGGTCAAATCACAAAAATAAAATGCTTTATACTGAGGACCCTTTGTGAACAAACAGGTTCAGGCTTAACCTCACTTTTAGGGACCTTTTTTATCGTAATACTGGTCATATGGGGCCAGATGCAGGTAACCAAAGTCCCGTTGGAGAGAATCCCTGTCCCTGAGGCCCCACAACTTAGCTGAGGAGGAGACACCTGTGCTGACCTGGGGAAGCTGCGTACCACATGGCCCAGCCTCAACCTCAGAGCTGCGTCACAACTTAAAAAGTGCAGACTGGCGATCACAATGTGACTCCAAAATCGTTCAAGATTTTCCTTGCATTTTTAACCATCGAAAGAGATCCCCCTTCTGCCCCGTTAATCACTCTGCTTTCATCCATTTATCTGCTGTGAAGTTTTTCTTCTCACATGAACTAGTGACATTCATATTCTTTTTCTCACTCCGCCTTGTCTGGCTCTCAACTTTACCAGTTTTGGCGTCTAGAACGTGTCTTTGTCTCTTAGGAGACGCTGCAGTACCAGTACAGATACCATTGCCAGTGTCGGGGAGACTCCAAAGGGCCTCTCCCCAGCCTGGCTGCTCAGCTTCTACTCGGAGTGACAGTGACGGCTCCTCAAGCCCAGGGGACAGTAAGGTTGGCGAGCGCTCAGGTGTCTCTGTGATCCTGTTGTCACTACACTTGTGTGCCCTGAATCAACAGGCCAGCACGTCGGCTGTGCAACATGTGCTTGCTGCGGAGAAGTGTGTTTCCTTCCTGGCTGCCTGTATCAGAAAACTGTCCGTCTTGAGCTGGCTCATCAGCCTGAAGAATGCTCCCGTGATGGACGTTTAGGCTGCATTCACTGAGCCATTAGCTGGAGGGAGCACCTCATTGCCAGACGCAGAAGGAGCCTCATCAATCGGCGAGCTGCTGGCCCTGGGCCACTTAAGGCTGTCCTTGTTCCTCTTAAATGATGTAAATCAAATACAAAACCCAGCTCATTATTACTTGAAATTTGAGAAATATGCAAATGAGCACTCCCTAAACAAGGAAAATGACAGTACCTTTCTCATCATCCCAATTTAAATGGAATAACACACTCCCATAAGCTGTGACATTTCCACGATGATATTTCAACAGGGCCATTGGTTCATCTCTGTGGGCTGTTGAGCTGTTAGTGCCTGCACCATTTTATAGCCTGGAAGTTAAGAGGAAAAAGCGAAGCCATCCTTTGTAGCTCAGTCAGGAAGCCACATTGTGATCGGAGGAGTTTTTAAGGCAGATTAAAATACGAAGAATTGGAACACTGAAATACGGTTTCTTGCATTTTACCTGGACTCCTCTGAGCTTTCTCGACATGGTTTCTGTGCCATATTCTTCCTTCCCTGACCCCATCTCCTTCCCTCAGTCTCTCCTCCTCCTCAAAGCGCATAGACGGCAGCACACCTTGGGTTAGGTTGGTTCACAATGTTTCTGTCTACATTTTAACAAGGGTGCCTCGTTTCAAACCCTGACCTGGCAGTAGAGGACGACAGTCAGTCTAGGATGAATGTCCCCACCCCGAATTTAGCAGAATGGGGCCCGAAAGCCAGACTGAGCACTGAGCAGCTCGATTTGCAGCGTTCGTATCTGCCGGCCTAGTCATGAGTTTGGCACTGGGAAGCTGATGGCTGCTTCGTCCAATTACCGGACTAAGTATCTGGAAGACTTGTATGGCCTCCGTGGAGTTGCGTGGATCAGGGAGGAAGAACAGGTAGATATGTTTTAAAGTAAATAAAAAGGCCTGAAAGCCAAAATGTCTAAGTTTTTATTTTTTGATTTTTGAGACAAAAAGGAGCTCTCATAAGCCTTCAAAGGGAGTGACATGTTCTCATTTCACTCCTTCCAAAAGCCTGAAAGTCTCACTAGAGAAAAGACCCGAGGCCAGGTGCGGCGGCTCACGCCTGTAATCCCGGCACTTTGGGAGACTGAGGCCAGCGGATTACTTTGAGCACAGGAGTTTGAGACTTGGCTGTGCAACGTGCTGAAACCCTGTCTCTACAAGAGGGACAAAAAATCAGCCAGGTGCGGTGCTGCGTGCCTGGGGTCCCAGCTGTTCAGGGGCTGAGGTGAGAGGAGCACCTGAGCCTGGGCGGTGGAAGTTGCAGTGAGCTGAAATTGCACCACTGCACTCCAGCCCGGGTGACAGAGTGAGACCTTGTCTAAAAAAAACCCGGAATTCATTAAAAGTGCTCATTATTATTCATTAAGTCATGTTAAAACTTAATCTAGTTCCGAATTCAACTTTGAGAACATTTGAAAACAAAACAAGCCATCCTCCCTCACACTGCTGGCTTGTGGTCTTGGAGACGGCAGCAGAGGAAAGGGAGTGGCAAATGGAAACGGAGGCAGGAGAGCTGCTCAGCACCACGGTCTCAGCTGCGTGGCTCTGAGGGGGGAGACGATGAACACATTTTACTCCCAGTTTAAAACTTGCAGGACGACCAGTGAGGCTTGTTTCATTTTAGAATCTTTCAGCTGTGAAGCGAGGGCTTTTAGACATCACCCCGTCATAGTCCGTCTGTTGAAATAGCCAGGAACGAGACGCTGTAGGGGTCGGTATTAGGATTGCCAATATCACAAAAGTTCAGGAAAGGGGCCAAATGAAGAAGAAATCTTCTCTCCCCTCCCTCCTGTGCCTTGCTCCCTCTCCCGGTTTTGAAGCTGAGCGTGCCATGTTCAGGAGGCAGAGGGTTTCAGGGAGAGAAGGGGCTGGTTTGTTGCGCTGCCCTCACGCTTCCAATGCCAGAGCTTGGAGGAGGCTGGATCTGGGTCATTCAGGCCATGGTGACGTCCTTCCTCCTCCCCAGGATCACTGGGTGGCATTGAGACTGCCCTGCAGAGATGCCTGGGGCTCCCTTGCCTCTCCCACTTTGCAGAGGCACACGAGGTGCTTCCACCATTTCACAGGGGATCCTTCTCCATCCCTCACTGAGTTGGGGAAGCCCCTCTCGCTGAGGTGGCTGACCGAGGACACCCAGGGTGCTGGTCGTGAATGTCCCGTCAGCTAGTCACTTTAAAGGACACTTTGGGCTCCCGTGAGCTGCTGGCTACAGAGCCCAAGCTGGGGCAAGGAGAGACAGAAAATAGCCAGAAAGTTCACAGGAAGGGACTAGCACGTGGGCAGGGCCATGCTCTTGCCTTTTGGGACTGATGTCTGGACAGCAGGGGAAGCTTCTGCCGTCCGCGGCGTCCATGCTGCTCTGGGCTCTGCTCCCATCACAGGGTCTGTGGTCACTGGGCAGCCTGGCAGAGGGGGCTGGAGTTTGCTGACCACACACAGATCCAGAGCCGGAAGGGGTTTCCGAATGCGTCAGCAAGGACAGCGTTTATTCTGCTAGATGTGCAATGTATTCTAATTGACGTCACTTAACCGCTATTAATTGTTGGCAAAACAGATTTCTTCTGCAAATGTTCAACGATAATCTTCCTGACAAATTTTAACAGTCGCAGATGGACACTGCAGAATACAAATATGTTTATTAGAGAAATGTCATTTTTAGCCACCTTGTTGCACATGCTCCAAGCATTCTGTTCCTGCTGACAGTGGGGATCACCGTGGCACCAGCGTTTGACAGAGAATGAAGGCATTTTAGCCAGTTCAGGGTGGGCTGTGTTAATTCCTGTACTTATAATTGCACTTGAAAGACAACGTCTTTTTTCCTTTGCACTTAGACTGTTTAGAGGACCGGATGAGCAGTGCGGGTGACAAGCAGTGTTTAAATGAAGTATGATCCTGTGATTTATTTAGGTCACAGTGCAGTTAATAATTAATGATGCCAGGCTCTGCTGATGTGAAGAGAAGTTCTGAAGGACTCACTCACTTTGTTTCAGACACTTGATATTCCAGACCGTCTTCCAGATTCAGCATCTCTAATGAGCTCTACCTTCCATGGCGCTAATCATGTTAGGTTGTAAAAGGCAGCGAGGAAGAGGAAACCTACATTAAAAACAAAAGCCCACACGCACACGAGAAGGAACACAGCACTCTGCACTGCAGCACACACGGCTACGCTGTTGCCCTAGCTGGGGATTCAGTCACTGTCGGCTCCTTGGGGTACGGTTTTGTCTCTCTGGTGCGTCTGGGAACTTGCATCATTAAAAGGAGGTCATGCCATCCGGTGGAAAGGCCCAGAACCTGAGGTCAAAAAGGCCCAAATTCAGGTCCCAGCCTTGCCCTTGAATAGCTGTGGGACCCTGAGCAAGCCACTTACCTCACCTGTTAAAGCGAAAAACACACAGCCATGCCTCTGCCCGACTTAATTGGCTCTTTTGGTTTTTGGGTCACGGTTGACTCACGTCAGCCTCACAACGCCCACAGGGTCAGTGCTGTTCTTTTGGTCTGTTTGGGCTGCCGTGATAAAATACCGTAGACGGCATGGCTTATGCAGCAAAGCGTTGGTGTCCGGAGAGGGCCTCTTCCTGGATTCCGGCCGGTACCTTCTCTCCGTGCCTCACCTGGCATTCCTCAGTTGAATGCACTGGAGAGAGAGAGATTTTGAGTCTCATTCTCTGTAAAAGGGAGCTAACTCCCTTGTGAGGGCCCCGTATTCATGATCTCCTCTAAGCCCGATTACCTCCCAAAGGCCCCACCTCCACACACCGTCACACTGCGGGCTGCGGCTTCAGCGTGAATTATTCTGCTGGGGACACGGAAATTCAGTCCACGGCAGCTATTACCTTCCTCTTTTTACAGAAAAGGAAACTGAGGCACAGAGAGGGTGAGTGGCTTGCAGGAGGTTTTGTGACCTCATTCCTTATTCTAAATACCACTGAGATTCCTGCCACATTTGGGGTACCAAGAACGCAGGGCACATACATACAAAGACACCGACGGCGCAGATGCCTGAAAGTGATCACCAATGGGAAAATCGACACCTGCTCTGCGCCAGTCATTCATAAAAGTTCCCAAGCTGGGCATTAGGATGGGTCCGGTGCAGAGAAGTCAGGGACGTCCACCTAGGAGCCCGCATCTGCACTGGGTCACTGAGTGGACGCAGCTGTCCCTTCACCACCACTCACAGCCGCAGCAGGAGGTCGCGGGGATTCTGCCTATCCTGCGATTTACACTGTTGTGAGGTTCTGTTATTAGTGACAGCTTTTCGAGGCTGCACGAAGTACTAAGCCAACACCATGTACGTGTATTTTTGGTGCCCAGGGCCCGTCGCTCTCAGAAGGCACTCGTGGGTCCTGGCTGCCAGGCGGCCTCGGGGGTGCGTGTCTTGAGTGTGGTGTGGGCTTCTCTGCATCCCTGGCTTCCATCAGAACTCAGCAGCCATCCAGCTCTGGAATGCGCAGGTGCTCAGGGCTGCCCAAGGGGGCAGTAAACTTGGCCCCTCATTCCAGGTGGTCAAAGAAAAATGTCCAGCAAGCCCGCCGCCAGGCCCATGCAGGCCTTCAGCGAACGGCCGATTGATTGAAAAGAGCCCCCTTCAGCCACCCCTTCTTCGTGGCCTTGGGCCTGGCAAGGGGAGGGGGAGACACGGTCCCTCTGCCTCCTGCCCTTCTGCCCGGCATGCTGGAAATGCATGTCTTGGCACCTTTGCCAGTTGGGAGCCTCAAGGGGCATTTTCAGGAAGAATTTGAGCCCGGAGAGGTCATGCGTCACCCTCGTGCCTGGAGTCCCGCTCCCAGGCAGGCCGCTCTGCAGTCTCCGAGCCCTGCTGCTGAACGCACCCTCGCTGCGTCTAAGTCTCTCTGTCAGCATGCTGGAGAGGAGCTGCACTCACAGGAGAAAAAAAAAACCAATAAAACCATACATTTTAGGATGAGTTTCAAGTCCATGGGCCAGAAACAAACAGTGTCCCCAGGCCTCCCTGAAGGAACCACCCAGCATACACCCCGACCTCCAGGCCTCACGTCTACACCGCACACAGACAAACCAAGATGCTCACTGGCCAAATAAATCAATACCGTTTTATTCTTGTAGAAAATTCTCCATAATTTTATGTGTGGGGCACCGTTCAGCAGGGCAGCTATGCAGGGAGGGCTGCTCTCCTTTCAGATTTCGGGCCAACACTCTCTTCCGAAGCTTCAGTGTCACTCAGTGTATGCGTTGGAGGCAATTAATCAGTGCCTTAATAACTGGGCTCTCCACAGCGCTGGCGGAGGTAATTATCTGCTTAGCTTCTCCAGCTGGCCTGTGCAGATGCTGCTGTGGTGTCTTTGGGAAGGCATCTTCCCTGAGTGCAGGAAGGGTCTGGCTCAGGAAGCCCCCACGAAGGACACCCACTGCTGCCGTGTGCACCAAGGAAGGACATGGCTGGATAGCTCTGCGCGGCCGCAGGCACCGCACTGCACTGCCCACGTGTGCCCAGGGCAGGCCTGGGGGTGGGTATGGGTATGTGGGTGGTGGGGACATTAGAACCTGCATCTAAGCTCTGCACGGCTGGAGTGCCTCCCGGACGTGACCGGGTGTGTCCTTCATCTTCCCATCCCTGACCCTGCCAAGGTTCCCGGGAGGCCTGCACTGCCTTCCTCATGGAAGGGTGTGATGGAGAATGTTGAGTGTCAACTTGACTGGATTGAAGGATGCCAAGTATTATTCCTGGTGTGTCTGTGAGGGTGTTGCCAAAGAAAATTAACATTTGAGTCCATGGACTGGGAGAGGCGGACCCACCCTCAGTCTGGGTGGGCACCATCTCATCAGCTGCCAGCATGGCCAGAATAAAGCAGGCAGGAGAAGCTGGCAGAGCAGACTTGCTGAGTCTTCCAGCCTTCATCTTTCTCCCATGCTGGAAGCTTCCTGCCCATGAATGTCAGACTCCAGGTTCTTCAGCTTTCGGACTCTCGGACCTTCGGCCACAGACTGAAGGCTGTGCTATCGGCTTCCTGACTCTTGAGGGGTTGGGACTCGGACGGGCTTCCCTGCTTCTCAGCTTGCAGATGGCCTATTGTGGGACTTCCCGTTGTGATTGTGACTCAACACTCCTTAATAAACTCCCTTTCACAGACACATCCGTCCAACTAGTGCTGTCCCTCTAGAGAACCCTGGCTAATGCAAAGGGCATTTGAGGTGACATTGGGGCCTGAGGACCCCGGGATGCTGCCTCCACCCTCTGCTGCCCCTTGAGCACCTGTCCAGGGACCACACACTCCTCCCAGAGCCTGGGAGTGTTTGTAATTCCTGAATTTCTAAGATGCTCCCCTTTGTTTCCTGCTGGAGAACACCCAGCACATTGGTTCCAGCCCTGCTGTGAGGTAGAGCCACAGGCTGCGTTTGTGTAGGGAGGGCTATGTGGGCTTGGAGTGGGTGGGGTGCGGGTGGGGGTGGGCTGGGGGAGGGGCGTGTGTGGCCTTCAGCTGGGGCATCTGGAAGGGTCCTCAGAGCTCCCTGCAGACCCAAGCCTGGCCTGCGCAGCCTGTGGACTCTGCCTGGGCTATCTTGGCGTGGCTCTGCACACCCAGGGGGCCCATGGTGATGTCCTTAGCTGCTGGTTGTCCTGAGTCACTAGGGGCAGAGACCTGGAGAACATACGGAGCCTGCTGAAGCCTCTGGACAGAGAGACTATGTCTCACCGCCATCGCTGAGCCTCCCTCCAGCCCTGCCATCCTTGTGCCCCTGCAGCTGGGGCTGGCTGCTCCGACTTTCAGGGAGACAGCGGCCCCTGGGCAGTAGCCTCTGAGACTTGGGCTCACCTGGGGGTGTGACACGGAACCTCATGGAAGGAGGGAGCTGCACTGGCCCACCGCCTGGCTCAGTGGCACCTGCCCCCCGTCCCAGAGGTGCTTTGGGACAGACAATCATTCTGTATTTGGGACGGGGACAGCTGGAGCCACTAGGAACAGAAGGAAATGCCCTCCTCTGCTGGTAGCCTCCAGTGGGAAGATGTCCTGGCTCCATGCCCTGGAGACAAGAGCCTGCCCTGTGGCCTCCCCCAGAGTCACCTGGGTGTCAGCATCATCTCTATCCATCAGCAGTGTGACCACCACCAGCTGCATCTGTCCTGGGCACAGGCTCAGTCTTGGCACCTCACTGTTCTGACGTCCGTGGCACAGGCTCAGTCCCAGCACCTCACTGTTCTGACATCCGTGGCATAGGCTCAGTGCTGGTACCTCACTGTTCTGACGTCCGTGGCACAGGCTCAGTCCCAGCACCTCACTGTTCTGACATCCGTGGCACAGGCTCAGTCCCAGCACCTCACTGTTCCAAAGTCCATGGCACAGGCTCAGTGCTGGTACCTCATTGTTCTGAAATCCATGGCACAGGCTCAGTCCCGGCACCTCACTGTTCCGAAGTCCGTGGCACAGGCTCAGTGCTGGCACCTCACTGTTTTGACGTCCGTGGCACAGACTCAGTCCCGGCACCTCACTGTTCTGACGTCTGTGGCACAGACTCAGTCCCGGCACCTCACTGATCCGACGTCCGTGGCACAGGCTCAGTGCTGGCACCTCATTGTTCTGACATCCATGGCACAGGCTCAGTCCTGGCACTTCACTGTTCTGAAGTCCGTGGCACAGGCTCAGTCCTGGCACCTCACTGTTCTGACGTCCGTGGCACAGGCTTAGTCCCAGCACCTCACTGCTCTGAGGTCTGTGGCACAGGCTCAGTCCTGACACCTCACTCTTCCAACGTCCGTGGTGGTCTTTCTGGAGCACCTCACTGTTCTGACGTCCTGGTGGTCTTTCAACCCCTTGGCCTGGCATTCCGACCTCTGTAACACAAGGTCACCTTCCACAGATTGCACAGTCTTCCCCAAGCGGGGCCTCTGGTGGCTCCCCAAAGCTCTACCCTGGACCTCGTCCAGGGGCTTCTTGGTTGCCACACAAAACCACCCACAACCTAATGACTCATAGCTGCACCAGTCGTGCCAGCTGCTCATAACCCTGCAGGCGGGGCTGACTTGGCTCTGCGTCTCCTCTGCTGGTGGTCGTGGGGTCTGCATGCAGCTGGCAGGCTGGATGGGGATAGGTCCTCTCTCTCCATGCCCCCTTGAGGTCTCTCCCGGTGCCTTGCCACGCCCCCTCAGTGGGTGGTCCCGCAGCAGGGTGGATGGACTTCATAGGCGGCTTCTCTTCTGGTCTTGAAAGAGCCAAGTGGGCATTTCCAGACCTTCCTAAGGCTTAGGCTTGGACCTGCCATTACATCACTTCCCTGGCATCCTGTCGGTCAGATTCAAGTCCAGAGCGGGCCCGGGATGGCTGAAAGAGATGGCCAGAGGTGTGGGCACCAAGACCTTCCTTGGGGGGCTGTGGTGGCACGGGGCTACCAGGTAAGCTTCCTGTGCTGCTCTCTCTTCCTGGGATGGCCTAGTCATGAAGTCACACTTACCTCTCAAGAACCATGCCTTGGATGAAGCCGGAAACCATCATTCTCAATAAACTGACACATGAACAGAAAACCAAACACCACATGTTCTCACTCATAAGTGGGTGTTGAACAATGAGAACATGTGGACATAGGGAGGAGAACATCACACACTGGGGCCTGTTGGGGAGCTAGGGGTAGAATAGCAGAGGCTGGGGGCATTGGGGAGGGATAGCATCAGGAGAAATACCTAATGTAGATGATGGGTTAATGGATGCAGCAAACCACCATGGCACGTGTATACCTATGTAACAAACCTGCACGTTCTGCACATGTGCCCCAGACCTTAAAGTATAATAAGAAAGGGGGAAAAAAGATGTCTTTGATATTGTCGTTTTATCAAACTTAAACAAACAAACAAACAAAAAAGAACCGTGACTTCCTGAAGCCTTTCCTGGGCTTCCAGTCAAATGTGCCATCTCTTTTCCTGGAATCTTCCAAGACCCGTGGAAGGTCGGCCTGCCCTCTGTGTTCGCGCTTGACCTCGGGCTCAGGTCGGTCCCCTCCGAGCACAGCGACTTGAGGCTAGTCGGCCAATCTCTGGAAGGCGGCTGTAACGGGGGCATACACTTGCTGCTCCTCCTGAACTCCCTGCACGGGCCGAGCGCTGAGCTCAGAGCCCGAAACGTCGCGTGTACTTGGTGAATATCACTATTTTTCATAGCCCTGGAACGTCTCAGCATTTGTCCCCAGCTGAGCGGCTATGCCTGATTCACATCTGCCCCTTCCTGGTCTCCAGTGGTGTCCTGGAGGAGGGGACACCGGGTCATCTCTCGGGGAAGTTACTTTGCTATCGTGTGTTATGCATAAAGAGGGTCAGGAAATGTCTGCTGGTTTGAGCTGCAGGCATAAAGGTGAAGATACCCTCTCTCTTAAATGCAACTCAAATCTCTGTCTGAACTTTAAACCAATTTCAAATCACAGGCAGATGGACTTCTTGATGGGAAAGGCATCAAGGCAGCTGATCTGATGCTGTTCACTGTTTTCTGCAGTCTGCCCAGCTCACGTTTCTCAGTGAGGTGAGACGTCTGCATAAAGGATTTCAATGTGGGCTGCAGCTGCGAGTCCCCTGGGACCCTGCTCTCCTCCATGCTGACGGGACCCCCCCGTGTGAAGTTGGGGTCCAGTCCTTTTTTGTGAACGAGGACTTGGTGGCACTCAGGTGGGAGGAGGCCTGCCCAGGTACGGTGCAGAGAGACTGCAACACAGACCCAGCTCAGTCACGGCCCTGCGGTTTCTGCTCGGGACCCTTTGGTGAGAGGCTTAAACTCACCAGCCATTTCTTATCTGTTTGCTTATGAAATGGTGCTAAATACACTGAATCCTTACAAAAACCCAGAGAGGTAGGAAACAATAGAGGCAAGTTGCTACTTTCACTCTCTGACCCAATAAATGCCTGTTATCACGACTCCAGAGATTACCATCCGTTGTAAAAGGGAGCTGCAGTGAGGCAATATCGTCATTTATTTTTAGACATAATTTAGAGATGGCCAATGACTCTCCAAAACTCTAAAAGTACAAAATTTTACATCAGCAAAAGCTTAGAGAAAGAGAGAGCATTAAGTAGGCACATCCCTTCTCCCCTTCTGCCTCCCGTTGAGTACAAAATCATGACGGGTCTTAGGAGCCAGGGACCACCAGTTGTTCACAAACCAGCACTCCTAAGCCGGGGGCTGTGTTTCTCCGTGGCGATGCTATCCCGTTACCGAACAGGAAAACGATCCTTTTCCTTATGGAGGAACAAATGCGATGTCTTTATTCAAGTTCTCCCACCAGCTCTCGCAATCCATTGCGTAACAGGCAATGTTTGTTGAACTCAGGGTGTCTGAGTGTGGACGGCTCACGGCTGCGATGTGTGTGATGCTGGCTGTACTTCAAATCACCTTCCTCGTGTTTTCTCGTGCCGTCTCTGCGAGTGGTGCCTGCGTTCAGGCCATGTGAGCTGCGACAACAGATGGACTCTCAAAGATGAGTGGCTTTAGCACTCGGGCCTTGGCAGCATCTGGATCCAGCTGACGGGGGAAAGAGAGAGTGGAGGAGGAAGGCCCGATTTGTGACGCCTGGGCAGGGGGTGAAACACATTTCCACTCATGTTTCATCAGTGGGGACGGGTCCTGTGGCCCCACTTACATACAGGGAGCTCTGGGACACACATCCTGGCTGGGCAGGTGCTTCCTACCGCGTGTCTGGCTGATGGGAGCCGGAGACGGGCAGATCCGTCTTTGGGTGCATTCATTCTGGTGAACAGTGAGCCGTTTCCTGCACAGGTGGAGAACGTCCTCCCATTCTGCAGTTGAGGAGACTGAGGCTCAGGAAAAGCAAAGCTGTGTCCTGATTCTGAACCCACAACCCTACAGGAGTCCGCAGTTGCATCCAGGGCAGGGGGCAGAGCTGCAGGACTCCTAGGAGAGACAGAGTTACAAAGTAACGGTGCTGAATCAGTACATAGACAAAAGGCAGCCTAAAAACCATATCGATTATCCAGGAGAAACCACTCCTACCTCTCAGAGAGACAGGCGTGTAGGGTTGATGATGTAAGATGCTGGAGAAGGTGTGGCAGCCTCCACATTTCTCCTGGACGGTACACATTCAGCAGGACGGGGTTCCTCTGGTCCTATCTTGTGCCTGTAATACAATACTTTGGGAGGCTGAGGCAGGTGGATCATTTGAGGCCAAGAATTTGAGACCAGCTTGGCCAACATGGTGAAACGCCATCTCTACTAAAAATATTTAAAAAAAAAATAGCTAGGTGTGGTAGTGTACACCTGTGATCCCAGCTACTCAGGAAGCTGAGGCAAGAGAATCTGTTGAACCCGGGAGGCAGAAGTTACAGTGAGTCAAGATCCCATCATTGTGCTCCACCCTGGGTGACATGGTGAGATGCTGTCTCAAAAAATAATAATAATAAATAAAAAATAAAACAACTATAAACCAAAACTAAAATCTGAAGCTCCCCAGCCAACTGGACAGATGCTCTCTGGGCCAAGGGGATCTCAGAGAAACCTGGAAAATGGAATTCCTGACCACGACAGAAAGAGAGGTCGGGCACACCTCATTACACCTGCTCCCTTCTGAGTTCAGAAGCATGACCAGCATCAACTTTCATGTGGAGAGCAGAAGGCCGACGAACAGACTCTGCAGCAATAAGATGCCCATTTCCAACCAGACTGTGGTACAGCATCACCTGGCAGCAAGCCCTGAAAGAAGTCAAAGCCCCAAAATGTATTTCTTTCACATATTTTGAAATGGCCTGCAACGCCGTCATCTGTGGGGAAATTTTGCATCTCCAGGGAATCTCCATTATTGCCTGAGGCCTTCCCAGATGTAGGAGGGATTAACTGAGAGGCTGACACCTTTGAAGATCTAAAGAGGCACTGACTGTTCTCAGAGGGCTGCCACCTCTGAGGCTTCCTCTGCTGAGCACGAACCCTGGCCGCCACAGCACCCCCTTATCTTAACTCAAGCATTTCTTTCTACTGACTTCAGGTCTTTAGACAAAGTTTCACTTTTAACCAACTGCCATCCAGAAAATCTTTGAATCCACCTGTGACCTGTAAGCCCTCCCCAACCCACAGCTTCAAGAATCTTGCCTCTTCAGGTTGAACCAATGTACACCTTTCATGTATTGATTTGTGGTTTTATCTACAATTCTTGGCTCCCTACAATGTATAAAACCAATCTGTTACTCGACTGCCTCAGGCACACTTTCTTAGGAACCCAGGCCAAGGTCACTCATATCTTGGTTCAGAATCAACCTCTCTAAATATTCTACAGAGTTGGGTTTTGTTCCCATGATTCAGGTATGATTAAAATGCTAAGGGCTCTGATGGGTAAAACAGGCAGCATTTAAGATCAGATGGGCAATGCTAGCAGAGAGACAGAAGTTCTGAGAAAGAAAACAAGAGACAGAAGAGATCGAAAATACAGGAGCAGAAATGAGCAGGGCTCGTTAGTAGACTGGACACCGCTGAGGAGAGACCATGTAAGCTTGAGGACGTGTCCACGGAAACTCTGGAAACTGAAAAGCAAAAAAAACAAAGACTGAAAAGAACAGAACATAACATCAAAGCACTGTGGGACAGCCACAAAAGGTGTAACGTAGATTAATGAGAATGTCAGCAGGAGAAGAAAAAGAGAAGGAACAGAAGAAACACTGGAAACGATAGTCTCTGAGAACTTCCACAAATTAAAATCAGACACCAAACCACACAGCCATGAAGCGTAGAGAGCGCCAAGCAGGGTCTGTGACCCCAAGTCCACATCTTGGCACGCCATTTTCAAACACAGAAAATCAAGGATTAGAAAAAAGTCCTGAAAAAAGCTAAAGGAAGGGAAAAAACACCACCACTTTACCTGCAGAGGAACAAAGATGAGAATGAACTCTGTCTTCTCCTCAGAAACCAAGTAAGCAAGAAGACAGTGCAGTGAAATATTTAAAGTATTTAGAGAAAAAACACCCCAGCACAGAAATCCGTACCCTGCAGAATTACCCTTCAAAAGCAAGGAAGTGATAAAGACTTTCTCAGACAAACACAAATTGAGGGAATTTTTTGACAGTAGACCTGTCTTACAAAACATATGTTGAACATCCTTTAGAGAGGAGAATAAAAAGACCAGAATCGATCTCAGATCTGCATTAAAAAAACAAAGAACGCTGAAGAAGGAAGAAGGGACGGTAAAATGGAAGCTTCAATTTTTCATAACATTAATTGACCTGATAGGTAAGTGTATTCAAAATAATAACAGCAACAATGCACTTGATCATGCATTTTTATGTATGTATTTAATGTTTTATGTATATTTGCACACACACTTATGTCTGCTGATATATCAGTGAAATGAATGACAGCAATGACACAGGGACTGAGGTGTAATTAGGCTTATTAGGTTGTTTTAAGGTATTCGCGTTACCTGTGAAATGGTGTAGTATTTTTCAAAAGTGGGCTTAGATTAGTTATAAATCTATATTGCAAGCTCTAGAACAACTACTAAAAAAACGTGAAAAAAAGAATATGACTGATCTGATATGAAAGGAGAGAAAATGGAATTATATAAAATCTCAGTCAAAATCAATTAAAAGGTTAGAAAAGAGTGGAAGACAAAAATAGGAGCAAGGTATAAAGGCAACACATAGAATACAGTATCAAATATGGTAGGTATTAAACCGACTGTAGCAATCATCACTTTGAATGTCAGTGGTCCAAATGCTCCAGTTAAAAGACAGAGATTTTCAGAGTGAATGAAAAAGCAAGACCCAACTACATGTTATCTGTAAGAAACCCAGTTTAAAGAAACATATAGATTACAAGCAAATGGATGGGGGAAATGTATGCCATGCTACCGCCAATGAAAAGAATCTAGAAGATGTACTAATGCAGGCAGAGCAAGCTGAGAAAAATTACCAGAAATAAACAGGGCATAACATAATGATAAAGGTATCCATTCCCCAAGTATATATAACAGTGATTAAGAATGGAGTCAAACCAATGAGGCAACAGCTAATAGAACTGCATGGAAAAATGGATGAACACACTGTTGTAGACTTTAATACCCTCTATCGGAAATGGACAGCTCCAGCAGGCAGAAATCAGTAAAGACGTAGTTGAACTCAGCAACACCAACAATAAACTGGAAATAATTGGCATTTTAACGTGAGTAAAAAAAGAAACCTTAAGATAAATTTTTATATGTTTAAACAAAATAAAAATGAAAACCAACATACCAAAACTGTGATGCAGTGAAAGCTGTTTTCAGAGGGAGATTCATAGTATTGACTTCATATATTAGAAAAAGAGAAAGATCTAAAATCAACAATTTAAGTGTCCAACTTAAGAAGCAAGTAAAGAAGAGCAAATTAAATCCAAAGTAAGCAGCAGAAAAAAGGTGGTTAAAAATTAGAGCAGAAATCAATGAAATCAAAAACAGGAAATTGACAGAAAAATCAACAAAACCAAAAAAGAGAGAGGACACAAACTACTAACACCAGAAAAGAGAGAGATGTCACTACAGACCCTGTGGGCATTAAAAGAATCATTTTTAATGCTATGAACAACTCTATGCCCAGAAATTTGAAATCCTATGTAAAATGGACCAAATCCCTGAGAACACAATTTGCCAAAAATCACCCGAAAAGAAATAAACAATCTAAATAGGCCTATGTCTATAAAAGGGATTAAATCAATAATTAATAACCTTCGAGATCAGAAAGTCCCAGGACCAAATAGGTTTATTCATGAATTTTACCAAACATTTAAGGAAGATATTATACCAGTTCTCCAAGATCTCTTTTAGGGAATGGAAGCAGAGGGAAAACTTTCTAATGCATTATGATATGGTTTGGCTGTGTCTCTACTAAAATCTCATCTTAATTATAGCTCCCATAATACCCATGTGTTGTGGGAGTGGCCTGGTGGGAAGTAATGGAATCATGGGGTGGGTTTTCCCATGCTGTTCTCGTGATAGTGAGTAAGTCTCATGAGATCTGATGGTTTTATAAAGGCAGTTTGCCTGCACACACTCTCTTGCCTGCCGCCATGCAAGATGTGTCTTCCTTCCCCTTTACCCTCTACCGTGATTGTGAGGACTCCCTAGCCATGTGGAACTGTGAGTCCATTAAAGCTCTTTTTCTTTATAAATTCTGCAGTCTCAGGTATTTCTTCATAGCACTATAAAAATGGGCAATTACACCCTAATACCAAAATCAGGCATTATAGAAAAGAAAAACTCTAAATCGAAATCTCTCATGAACATAAATCCAAAATCCTCCACAAAATATTATCAAAAAAAATTCAATAATAAATAAAAAATATATATATATCATGTCCAAGTGGAAATTATCCCAAGTATGCAAGACTGATTCAACATTCAAAAATCAATTAATGTAATCCATCACAGAAATAGGCTAAAAAAGAAAAAAAAGCAGCAAAATATGGCAAAATACAATACTCCTTTATAAGAAAAACTTTTAGAACTAGAAACAGAGAAGGACTTCGTCAGCTTGATAAAGAATTAGCTACAAAAAACCTACAGTTAACATCATACTTAATGGTGAGAAACTTGAAGATTTCCCACTAAAATCAAGAGCAAGTCAAGAATGTCCCTTCTCACCACTCCTTTTCAAACCCTGTACTGGAAGGCCTAGTTAACGCAATAAGAAAAGAATAAAAAGGTAGACATACTGGGAGAGAAGAGAGAAAACTATATTTGTTTTCAGATAACATGATCATCTATGTAGAAAATCTAAAAGAACTGAGAAAAAAACTTGAGAGACTATTAAGTAATTATAGCAAGGTTGCAAGATACAAGGTTAATACACAAAAGTCAATCACCTTCCTACAGACCAGCAATAATAAAATATAAAACTTAAAAATAGTATTAGTTACATTAGCACTCTCAAAAAGGAAATACTTAGGTGTAAATCTAACAAAATATGTACAAGATATATGTATATATATATATATATATAGAAAATTACAAAACTCTGATGAGTGAAATAAAAGAGCTAAATCGGTGGAGAGATTATTAACATTTATGAATAAGAAGATTTGATATTGTCAAGATGTCAGTTCTTCCCAACTTGATGTATAGCTTCAATGCAATCTCAATCAAAATCCCAGAAAGTTATTTCTTCAGATATCCATAAAATCAGTCTAAAGTTGATGTGGAGAGGAAAAGAACCCAGAATAGCTTAAACAACATTGAAGAAGAAAGTTGGAAGATTAACACTACCCAGCTTCAAGACTTATTGTAAAGCTACAGAAATCAAGACAGCATGGTATTGGTGGAAAAACAAATAGATTAATGAAATGGAGTAAAGATTTCAGAACTAGATCTACACAAATATAGTCAACCGATCTTTTACAGTTCCTGAAAAGGAGAAAAGGCTATTATACAATGGTGGGCAGGTAGTCTTTTCAACAGATGGTGTCAGAACAACTAGACATCAATATGCAAAAAAAAGAATCCAGATATCTTACACCCTTCCCCAAAACTAACTTAAAATGAATCGAGACATAAATGAAGGATGCAAAACTGTAAAACTCCTAAGAGATAACAGAGAGGGAAACCTAGGTGAACTTGGGCGTGGTGATGGCTTTTTTGATGCAGCACCCAAACCATGATCCATGAGAGAAGTAATTGATCAGCTGGACCCAGTTAACCTTAAACACTTCTGCTTGATGAAAGACAATGGCCGAGAGAGATCCAAGATGGCTGATCACTAGCAGCTCGGGATTGTAGCTCCCAGTGAAAGCGCAGAGAACGAGAGGACGCCACACTTTCAGACGAATTTTTGTTGCTCACACACCAGGAGATTCCCAGCGGAGGAGCCCCACGGGTCGCCAGCGTGACTCTTGTGGCCGGTGAGGTGGTTTTGCCACTGCCTTGGTGCGGCGGTTCTTGGTGCAGAGTCAGAAAAGCACCATCAATCTTAACGCTGGTGTTTTGGCCGGTGCAGTGGGTTGCTCAGATTTTAGCGCAGGGAATCAACAAGTTGGACGTCCACTCAGAAACCCAACTATAAAGACGGTAATTATAAAGACCACAGATGGATAAATCTATAAAGAAGGGAAGAAAACAGGCTAAAAAGGCTGAGAATACCCAAAATCAGAACACCTCTGCCTCTATAGGGGATCACAGTTCCTCATCAGCATGGAACAAGGCCTGATGGAGAAAGACTGTGTTCCATTAGCAGAAGCAGGCTTTAAAAGGTGGATGATAAGAAACTTCTTGGAATTAAAAGAGTTTGTTTTAACCCAAAACAAAGAAACTAAGAACTTCGAAAAAAGGTTTGATGAAATGTTAACAAGAATACACAATTTAGAGAGGAATATAAGTGAATTAATGGAGCTGAAAAACACAACACAACTTCGTGAAGTATGCACAAGTTTTAACAGCCAAATCGATCAAGCAGAAGAAAAGATATCAGAAGTCGAAGACCAACTTAATGAAATAAAACGAGAAGACAAGATTAGAGAAAAAAGGATAAAAAGGAACGAGCAAAGTCTCCAAGAAATATGGGACTATGTGAAAAGACCTAATCTACGTTTGATAGGTGTACCTGAATGTGACGAAGAGAATCAATCCAAACTGGAAAATACGCTTCAGGATATTATTCAGGAAAACTTTCCCAACCTAGCAAGGCAGGACAATATTCAACTCCAGGTAATACAGAGAACACCACAAAGATATTCCTCAAGAAGACCAACCGCAAAGCACATAATCGCCAGATTCACCAGGGTTGAAATAAAGGAGAAAATACTGAGGGCAGCCAGAGAGAAAGGTCAGGTTACCCACAAAGGGAAGCCCATCAGACTCACAGCAGATGTCTCAGCAGAAACCCTACAAGCTAGAAGAGAGTGGGGGCCAATATTCAACATCCTTAAAGAAAAGAACTTTCAACTCAGAATTTTACATCCAGCCAAACTGAGCTTCATAAGCGAAGGAAAAATAAAATCTTTTGTGAACAAGCAAGCACTCAGAGACTTCATCACCACCAGGCCTGCTTTACAAGAGCTTCTGAAAGAGCCACTACACATAGAAAAGAACAACCAGTATCAGCCTTTCTAAAAAATACCAAAAAATAAAGAGCATCAACATAATCAAGAATTTACATCAACTAATAGGCAAAACAGCCAGCTAGCATCAAATGGCAGTATTAAACTCACATATATTATTATTAATTCTAAATTTAAATCGACTAAATCCCCCAATCCAAAGACACAGACAGACAAAAAAAGCCAAAACCCATTGGCATGCTGCATCCAGACCCATCTCACATGCAAGGATACACAAAGACTCAAAGGGATGGAGAAATATTTACCAATCAAATGGAGAGCAAAAATAAATAAATAAATAAAAAGCAGGAGTTGCTTTAAAGCAACAAAGCTCAAAAGAAGCAAAGAAGGACATTACATAATGATAAAAGGATCAATGCAACAAGAAGAGCTAAAGATCCTAAATATATACGCACCCATCAGATATATAAGACTTATAAAGAGACTTAGACTCTCACACAATAATAGTGGGAGACATCAACATCAATATTAGACAGATCAATGAGACAGACAATTAACAACAATATCCAGGATTTGAACTTAGATCCGGAACAAGTAAACTTAATTACCATTTATAGAACTCTCCACTTTAAATACACAAAATATACACTCTTATCAGTACCACATCACATCTATTTACAGGTTTAAATGAAATATTGGTTGGCTGCTTGTTTGTTATTTTCTTCCCTTATTTTTTTTTCATGTCTCTATTATTAAGCACAATTATAGGCATACCCATTTTTAGGCTGCATTCTAGCCCGGGCAGTAAAGCAACACCCCCGTTCTCTCTCCCTCTTCCCCTTTCTCTTTCTTCCCCTCCTTCATTCTTTTTTTTTCTTCCTTTTTTTCTTTTTATTTTTTTAGAAAAAAAAAAGACAATGGCAAGCGAATAAGATGAGAAGCAACAAACTTGGAGAAAACATCTGCAAATGACACCGATAAGAAAGGACTCTTACTCAAAATATACAAAGTCTTAAAATTAAGCAATAAGAAAACGACTTGATTTAAAAATCGGCCAAAGATATCAACAGACATGTCACCAAAGACCTACAGATGGCAGATGAGCACATGAAAAGATGCTCCATGCCATATATCATCGGGGAAATGCAAATTCAAACAACAATAGGACACCATTAGAACGGCCGAAATCTGGAACACGGACAACACCAGATTCTGGTGAGGGTGTGAGGCAACAGAACTCACACTCATTGTACATGGAAACGCAAAATGGTGCAGCCAGCTTGGAAGACAATCTGGGGGCTTCTTACAAAACAAAATATACTCTTGTGCATGATCTAGCCATTACACTCCTTGGTATTTACCCAAAGGAGATGAAAACTTATGTTCACATAAACAGCTGCACATAGATATTTACAGCAGCATTATTAATAACTGCCAAAACTAGAAAGCCACCAAGATGTTGTTCAGGAGGTGAAGAGATAAATGAACTGTGGTTCATCCATACCAGGGAGTGCTACTCAGCACTGAAAAGTAACGAGCTACCAAGTCATGAGAAGACATGGAGGGCCTTAAATACATGTTGCTGAGTGGAAGACGCCAATCTGAAAAGGCTACATGATGTATGATTCCAAATGTAGGACATTCTGGAGAGGGCAAAACTGCGGAGAGAGTAAAATGATCGGTGGTTGCCAGGGGTTGGGGAGGGAGGGATGAGCAGGTGCAGCAAGGGGGACTTTCGTGGCAGCGAAACTGTGTGTGATACTGCAGTGGTGGATACGGGTCGTTAGACATTTGTCCAGACTCACGGAACTTCAGTACGAAGAGTGGACCTAAGGTGAGCCGTGGAGTCTGGTTGGCCACGATGTGTCAGTGCAGATTCTTCAGGGGTAACACATGCCTGGCTGTGGGAGGGAAGCTTATCATGGAGGGGCTGTGCACGCGTGGGGGACAGATAGAAGAGAAACCTGCACCTTCCTCTTCATTTTGTTGTAAACCTAAAACTCCCCTGAAAACTGGTCTTACGAAACAGGAAGGGGCTAATCTCTGTGTTTCCTCCCCAAATCATAAAACTAACTGACCACAGCCCACAAGCCCTCCGTCTAAATATCATGCTGGGAGCTTCTGCTGTCCGCCTACTGGGGGGATCGTATGGTAATAAAAAAGAAAGCCAGTGAACAGCATCAAATCTCTAGTTTAGAACCTAGGGCAGAAAGCACATAGGATTCTGAGGTAGATGGCAGCCAGGAGAGGCCATCTGCGCTACCTGGGCGGGAAGCGTAGCCTGCGGGAGGGTTTCAGCCAAGGTCTGAAGGACAAGCAGGGACTGGCCTGGGGGGATGGCAGGTTACCAGGAGCAGCTGCAAAGAAACCAAGAGGAGCCAGCCAGTGAGGCCAGGGAAGGGGCCTGGGTTACAAGGTCAGAGAGGTGACCACGCAGGACACGCGGAACACAGGGAACCATGGAAAGGAGCTCTTGGCTGTGAAGAGAACCAACAAACAATTGATCTGATTTATGTGTTAAGCAAGCCATGGGTACTGGAACGCAGAGGACAGAATAAAAGGAATTGTGCTAGACTGGATCGAGGAGAGTCCTAAGAAGTCGGGCTCAGTAGCTCAGAGGGGGTGAGCAGGCCTCGGGCGCAGAGGTGGGGGGATCCAGATGCCGGGGAGTGAGCACTCAGGGCCTCCTGATGGCTCCATGGAGGAGGGAGAGTCCGGACCCTGAGGAACGCTCCCAGGCCATGCATTTCTAAGCAAGATTAAAGCACATTCCCTGTGACTAATGACTGCAAGAGCCATCCTCCCAGGAGCCGTCCTCTCCCAAGTAGGAGGCCTGTAGCAGCATTCCGCAGCGGTCTCATCAAAGAAACACCTGCTTCTCCAGGGGAAGTCCCAGCTCACGCACGGGTGATGTCAGCCACAAACAATTCTGTTCCTTAGCTTTCAGTCTCCCCGGCGGCAGCAGCCCGCGCTCATCACTTGAGGCAAGCTTTGGAGAGGGCCCTTGTGATAGGACAGGCTGTGGAGCTTGTATATTTCACTCCTCTCAGCCCGTGGCATGTCAGGTCGGAAGCCCCTCTGTAGGGCACAGTGTTCCCCAACGATCCCAGCAATTCCTAATCAAGCCCTCTGTTCCGGGCACCCCAAATCCCTGTTTCGGGCACCCCAAATCCCGCCTTTGCTTCAACAACATTAGTCCTGCATTTCTTTGAAGAATGCCTCTGGGAGGGGATGGACTTCACCTTTCCATGCCCCAAGGAGCCTCCAGCTGCAGCTCTTCCCCAGGTGTGTGGGTGATGGACCCGTGGCCGACCTCCCCAAGGTATTAAAATGCTGGAGAGAGAGCTGGGGATGAGAAAAGGTCTCATGAGTCTGTCAATGTCAATGGTGCTAAGTGCACCAAGCATTTGAAAAACAAACTTTAGATTCCCTAAAGGGTTCGTATCTAAAATATGTAAGGAATTGAAACAACTCAAGAGCAAAAAGCAGTAACCTGATTTGAAGGGCAAAGAACCTGAACAGCAACTTTGCCAGAGAAGACACACACATGGCCAGCAGGTCTATGCAAACGTGCTCAGCACCACTCATGGCTAGGGAAAGGATGCTCACCTGCTAGGATGCCTCTTATTGAAAAGCCAAAATATAACGCATTCTGGCGAAGGTGTGGAGAAAGGGCGCCCTTGCACGCCAAGGTGGGAACGTAAATCAGTGCAGCCATTGAGCAAAACATTCTGGAGTTTCCTCCGCAAGCTAACAACAGAGCCACCACATGAGCAGCAACCCATTTCTGGACATATATCCAAAGAAAACAAAACCACTATCTGGTAAAGATCTCTGCATTTCCATGTTTATCGCAGGGTTATTCATGAAGCCAAGATATGAAAACAGCCTAAAGGGCTGTCACAGAAGAACATTAAAAAATCCTGAAAGACGAAGGTGTGTTCCGGCAGTGAGCGGAAAACCTCAGACTGGCTGCGCTTCAGACTAATTAACCATTTCCTGCAAACCACGTGAGGGTGGTTTAACACGGCACACATGCATTCTAGCAGATCAACTTGATGTAAAATACCAAAATATAAAATTTAAATTAAATTCATAGTATGAGTCATATATCCAATTAAAAGATAGACAGATAGACCTTATAAACATCCAGAGGCAGCTCTGAACGCTCCTAATGGATTGTACAACGAGTGAGTTACATGGAACTCGTTAACATTTTTTGTTTTTTTGCTCGGTCATTCATGCGTACAGTCAGATTATAGTAGTAAAATCCCTGTGATGGCTAAAATAGGTCCTCAGTGAGAAGCATGAAATGTAGTCAGAGGTGAGGCTGAGGCTGCTGATTAGTTGAGGGGAGCTTCTGAGGCGTCGAATCAAGCTCTGTCATTAGCATGAAGCCACTAGACATGGCTTGTTCTACTCGTCGGTGTCCGTCCATCCATCGTGAGCGGGAGCGGGTTCATGTGAGAGGCAGGGAACAGGTGTGACACAGAAGAAGAAGGCAAGAACCAGAAGCCAGAAGTGATGGGGGAAGGGAGAAGAGTGGGGAAGGAGGGGAAGAGAGAGAGGGAGAGAGAGACAGAGAGAGTGAGAGATGGAGAAAGAGAGGGAGAGAGAGAGACAGAGGGAGAAAAGAGACAGAGAGTGAGAGATGGAGAGAAAGACAGAGAGAAGGAGAGACAGGAAAGAGAGGGAGAGAGATGGAGAGAGAAAAAGAGACAGAGGAAGAGAGAGAGAGAGAGGGAGGGAGAGACAGAGAGAGTGGAAGATGGAGACAGAGGGAGAGGAAGAGAGAGACAGAGGAAGAGAGAGACAGAGAAAGAAAGGGTGTGAGAGAGACAGAGTAAGAGATGGAGAGAGATGCAGGGAGAGAAAGGCAGAGGAAGAGGGAGAGAGAGAGACAGAGACAAAGACAGAGAATGAGAGGGAGAGACAGAGCTGAGACACTGTCATTGGACATGAGGACTCTCAAGCTGCTGTCCCTGTGCAGAGACAGGACACACCCACGTCATCATGGGTGCAATAACATTCTCATGACTAAGTTTTGCAGCCATCAAGCAAAAGTAAAATAAGCTCAGGAGAGTTCAGCCCATAAACCCCAAACGTGGGATTACTGCTAGAAAGATGGGATTTTCCCTCCCTTCCTCTCTCCCTCCCTCCCTCCCTTCCTTCCTTCCTTTCTTTTTTTTTTGACAGAGTTTCACTCTTGTTGCCTAGGCTGGAGTGCAGTGGCGTGATCTCGGCTCACCGCAACCTTCGCCTCCCGAGTTCAAGTGATTCTCCTGCCCTAGCCTCCCGAGTAGCTGGGATTACAGGTGCGCGCCACCATGCCCAGAGACATGGGTTTTTAGCAGAGACAGGGTTTCTCCATGTTGGTCAAGCTGGTCTCGAATTCCCGACCTCAGGTGATCCTCCCACCTCAGCCTCCCAAAGTGCTGGGATTACAGGCATGAGCCACCTCATCTGGTCACAAAAGATGGGATTTTCTAGCAACCCGGGATGAAAGCAGCGCTGCTTCACATGTGCATAATTGTGGATTAAATACAGCAGGGAAAGAAGGGCACATCCAGATGGAGACAGTTTTGAGATGGAAGCAGAGGGTAAGATCTGTATACGCTCTCATCCAGAAGAAAAGATACGTGTTCTCATGATCAAGAGCTGAGTGACTCTGAAATATTTCGTGGAGTTGAATTTTACTGATGAACAATCCGCACGTTGGATCCCTTGAGTGAACGGGACGTCAGAGCTGGCTGTGGACGTAGAGGTCCCTGGATCAGACCTCCTCTTTTTCATCAGCAGAGGCAGCTCAGGAGGAAGGAGTGTGCACCCACCACAGGCTGGCTCAGAGCTGAGAGGGAAACAGAGCAGCTCTGCTGACACCCAGCTGGGGAACTGACTCAGAATGGACGTGTGTGAGACAGGGGTGTCCTGGCATGGCGGAGGAGGAGCCTCCAAGCCTGCTGTCCCTGAAGCAGTCGCTAACTGGACAAGTGACCACAACCGCCATTCCAGTGCCCTGGCCGTGTACCAACGCCTTCCACGAGGCTGAGGTGCACTTATTCATGACCGAAGGCTGGGCTCCAGCTAAGGGCACTGGGGCTCTGAGGTGACTCCTGCCTGCTCCCAGCATCCCTGCCCGGGTCTGGTGGTCATCAGACAGGCCAGAGCAGCTGTGAATTGCCGACAGCTGTGCTGTTGAAGGGGCTGGCTGGACACTGCCTGAAGTTGACACTGTCTGGAATTGACACTGTCTGAAATCAGCAGCCATCCCGGTGGTCAGTGTGCAAGTGTGGCCAGCTGTTCCATGAGTCTGAAGCGCCTGGTCTGGGTGGGAGCAGCGACACATTCGCCGGACATTTAGCCAGGAGATGATACAAGAAAGAGTCCCAGGGATGCGCCTCTCCCTGCAGCCCCGCCTGATAGGAGCCACATGCAGGATACCGAAGACAGAGGCAGGCTCCATAGACAGCAAAATCAGAGCAGGCTCTAAAGCTCCCTGAACTTTGAATGCACCTCTGAGCCCACACACATCCGTCCAGTGGGTAGGTATCCTCAGGGGCACGGTATTTGAGCACAAATTCTCACCAATCCTTAGCTGACCACGAAACTATGTAGATGCAGGGGTGACCCCAGGAAGCTAAGCTGAAAAAGACATAACAACAATAAAACCCCAGACAAGACGAGTGAGTTCTCACCAGCTGCACCCGTCGGGGCAACGCAGGTCCCAGAGCGGGTCCAGGCAACACACTCAACCACCAGCAGCAGCTGCCCTCCTGGGGGAAGTCAGAAGCCAGCAGTGCTGCCATAGACAACCTCACAGACCTGGAGTTACCCTTACCAAAGCTGGATAAATCCGGCACAAGAACAGAACACGGCAGGTCAGCACTCCTCACAACATAAATGCAAAAAGCCTTCATGAAATTTTTGCAAACTGAATTCTGCAACATGTAAAATGGATTGGTGACCAAATGGGGCTCATTCCAAGAGTAGGACATTGGTTTAACAGCTAAGAATCAACTAAGGATGTAAATCACATGAATGAATGGAGGGTAAAATCCACGTGATTATCTCAGTAGATGCAGAAGAAAGCATTTAACAAATCCATCATTCATCCAGGACTAAACCAGGAATAGAAGGGAATTTACTTAAGTTGGTAAAGTTTGTTTACCGAAACTTCTCCAATAACACCATAATTAATGCTGAAAGACTGATGGAGGGACAAACTGAAATGTCCACTCTTGCCATTGTTCTTCAACAAAGCACTCAAGGTTCTAGACAGCACCGTCACACAGCAGCAAAATTAAAGGCGTCAGGATTGACAAATAAGTGAAACCACCTTTATTTGAAGATGACATTGTCTTGTATAAAGAAAATATTAAAGAATTCATTTAAAAAACCTACTAGGCTAATAAGCAAGTTTAGAAATGTTATACAACATGATATCAATATAAAAACAAATTGCATTTCTATATATGAGCAATGAACAATCTGAAAATTAAATCATGAAAACGATTCCATTCACAATAGCATTGAAGGAATAAAATATTTGGGAATAAATCTAACAAAGGGCATGTAAGACTTGTACACTGAAAACCACACAGATTGCTGAAAGGAATTAAAGGAGACCTAAATAAAGACACTCTATGTTTATGGTGAGAAGACTCCACATCGAGGTGGTGGTTCTCCCTAAACTGCTCTGTAAAGTCAAGGCAATCCCTATCAAATTTTAAAATAGAAACTGACAAGCTAATCCTAAAACCGAAGAAAACGAAAGAGCATAAAATAACCAAAATAATTTTGAAAAGAACAACGATGGAAGACTTGCTCCACCTTATACAGAAATTACTGCAAAGCTTTAGTGAATAGGACAGCGCAGTCGTGGTGTAAAGGGAGACGGAGATCCGGGGAAGAGTTTCACGTCTAGACGTAAAATCTGACATATTTAATCCAGAGATTTTCAACAAAGGTGCAAATGCAAGTCAGCAGGGGAAAGACAGTCTTTTCAACAAATAATGCCGGAACAATTCTACAAACATATGCAAAATATATATTTTCTTATTGCATACCACTCACAAAGATGAACTCAAACTGGATTATAAACTTAATGTAAGAGATTAAACTAGAGATTCTAGAGGAAAATTTGAGATACATTATTCATAATCTTGGGTTAAGCAAGGAGCTCTTAAGTACAAAAATAGAGACATGATTCATAAAAGAAAAATGGATAATTTAGACTTCATTAAAATCAAAAATTTGTGTGCTTTAAAAGACGCCATCAAGAAAATGAAATACACAACACGGACTTGGAGGATATATTTTTAAGTTATATTTTGGGTAAAGAACTTGCATCTAAAATACTTAAAGAACTCTTACAACATGAGGATACAAAGACCTGAATTTTTAAAATGGACAGAGCTCTGAACAGCCACATCACCGAAGAAAATATGCAAATGGCTGAAAAGCACCTGAAAAGATCCGCAGTGCTATTAGCCATTAGGGAGATGCAAGTTAAATTTGCATTTGTAAATTCAAATTGTAATATGATACCACTGCAAACCTACAAGACTGGTTCTGATAAAAATAAGACAATACAGTGTTGTCAGGAGTGAGGAGAAATGGGCCCCACGCATTTCCGGTGAGAATGCAAAATGGTATAGTCACTTTGGAAACTTGCTGGGCAGTTTCTTAGAAAGTTAAACATGTACTTATAATATAACCCAGTGATTTACCCGCTAGAACCCACCAAGAGAAAGGCATACCTGTGTCCACACAAAAGCTTGTACATAAATGTGCACACCAGCATTATTCCTAATTTCTAAAACTGGAAACAACATAAATGTCCATAACATAAATAAAATGTGCATAGTCGTATAATGGGATATTGTCCAGCAATAATAAGGCATGAACTGCAAATACATGCTAAACTCAAACACGCCACCCTCTCATACAAATGCGGATAGTCATATAATGAGGCGCTGTTTAGCAATAAAAAGGCATGAACTGCTAATACATGCTAAACCTCAAACATGCCACCCTCTCATACATTATGGGTGAGAGTGTAAAATGAAGACAGGAAGTCAGAGGTCAAATACTACATATGTGATTCCACTTCTAGATATGTCTAGGGCATCACGTGTGTAATTTACAAAGACTGAAGGGAAGGTGAAGAGGTTTTCTGGGGCTGGGTTGCGGAGCCCACGATTGACTGGAAATAGGCCTGAGGGATCTTCTGGGGTTGCTGGGAACATCCTAAAGCCAGCTTGTGGAAATGGTTAGATGAGTCTGTGGGTTTACTAAGAATCGTTGCACTGTCCACTTTCAAAGGTGATGCAGACGCTACATCAGTAGCGCTATTCACATTTGGACAGCGTCAAGGTCTCTCCAGCCACGAGGTGGACACTGGGGACCCAGGCTCAGTTGCGCTGCAGTAGCCCATCTGTGGCAGCACTCGGTGGTCTAAGCAGAGTCTGGCAGCTTCTTGGGACTCCAGCACCTCCTATTTGCCCTTTCTCCTTTTTCCTGGCACAAGCCACACGTTTCCCGTTGTCTGAGGTCAGCACCCCCTGTCTTCCAGGAGGCCCTGCCAGAGCCCCCTGCCTCCCTGGCCGGTGTCCACCAAGGTTTCCCTGACTGTCCTCCCTGGCGTGGCCAGAGAACAAGGCCCTCAGCTTTACCACAAACCCTCTCACCTGCTTGCCTTTTCTGACTTCTGTGTCTGCCACCCACTTCCATATTCCACTGGTTCTCTAAGGAAGTGCTGCCGATGTTTTCTGTTGTGGAACATGTGCCACTATTTCTACACACTGGGTAGACAAAGGAGGCATCTCTTGGCTGGAGGTGACCAGCCAAGGCATAGGTTCCCCATGTCCCACTGGTCTGGCCCATCTAACTCCAGGAAGTCATGATTACAGCTGGGGCATGATGCCACTGCGCCAACAAGGGTATCCTTCAGGACTGCCCCCCGCCCCCACACAGGGGTGTCCTCCGCCTGACAAGTGACTTGGAGCCCAAAGGGAGACTTCTCAAGGGACATGGACTCCCTTTAGTGTTAGAGCGAAGTCACTTTGTGAGTCAGACAGCATTACAGACAAGGTACTATTGTTCACGCTCCATCTTTAAGTAGAAACCTCTAAGATGCTATGAAATAAACAGCTGCAGGAGGAGGTGACACATCAGCAAAGCCCAGCGTGAGCTGTGCTGGGAGACGCTCGAGAAACACTTGCGATTTCAGGAAGGAAATGAGTCTGTTCCCACCTTGGGTAATACACGCCCACCCCGCACATACCTGGAGAGTCGTATGTGTCAATGCAGGCGTCAGGCTGCAACACACCCAGTCCATTCAGCTAGACAGTCCCCAGGGCCACGTGAAACTCACCGTGCACCCTTATCATGAGAATCACCGCCAGGTCGGCTGGGCACCCTGAAACCTTTCGAAGAGGGTAATGACATTTTTTTGTTTTTAAATATTAAAAACACTAAGACTTAAACTATGCAAGAGCTAAAATTCCTCACCTGGATTCCCCTAGGATTGCTCTTGGTCACTTTTGTATTTAAATTGAATCTTCAAACATTGCAATTATTGGCTTCTCCCTTCAAATTTAATACATTTTGTAAAAGCGGCCTTTACAGAATACAGATTCAGAGGAGATGGATTTTCAAAGCCCAAGATTCAGCTAAGTCTAGACAGTGTGATATTTTGACATAAAAGCATTAACATGCAGTTGTACATTCTGAGAGTTCGGTCATTTTTCTTTCTTAAGCACATTTTAAAGAAAGTCATCCATCCGGGGGAGTTTGGAAGCAAGCCCTCGGTGGCGCAGCAGATCGGAGTCTAGGGGATGTCCGTCTGTCTATGCAGCAGCCGTGTTTTGGGTGGACCTGACCCCGGGGGCTTGCTCCTGGCACAGCTGAAGACATTGGACCACAGATCACAACAGGGGTGTCAGAAACAGTTAATTTCACAGCCCTCACTTCTGAGTCCCCAGCTGCCGCACGGGCATTGATTGGCGGTTCCTGCGCTGATGTACTCCTCTGCAGGTCCAGTCCTCCGAGATTATTGACCTCCCAGCACCTGAACACATCTGAGCTCCATTTAGTGATGCTTTCCAGTATGTTCGATTTGAAAGGCCCCTGTCAGGCGTGGGATAATGTGCTGCTGCAAAATTGATCCAGTTGCCTAAAATACTGGCTACTTCCTCCAAGGAGGGTCACATTTCACAAAGGCAACCTGGTCATCAGCAAGACTGCATCACTTTTATATTCAAAATAACGAGTGGAGGTTAATCACTTCCATGTGTCCACCTCGGAGTAAGAAAAACCATTTGAATACAACATTTTGCCAGAATTTTTAAAGATAAACAATTGAATATATACAAATCTATGTCCTGATTTAGGAAAGCTTAACACTCAGAGATGTAAACTCAGAAACAGTTGTGCTTTGCTTCATCTAACAATGCTTTGGACTAATTAGGACACCACCAGTAGAAACAGCCTTAGTGGAACAAAGTATCTGTTTAGAGAATTATAACTTTGACAACCTTGAGGCTGGAAATGACACCAGCCTGTAGGGAGCCCTTGTTATGAACTTTGAAACAGAGAGAGAGAGAGAGAGAAAGAGAGAAGGCCAGTCTGAAGTCACAAATGATGCGCTGCAGCTATCAGGGCTGCACAGGCCAGCCGTCACGCGCCGGCCCCTCTGTGGGGTAAAACAAGAGGCTGTGTCGCCTCTGGACCACAGCAACCACCACAAGCCTCCCATTCTCTCCCATGAAGAACTGCAGTGGAGGTGACCTCTGGGGCTTCACCCCTGCCACTTCCTTGTCCCCTGTCTCTACCCTGAGCCCTCCCCAACATTTCTGCAGCTGCAGATCATCAGCTGCTTCTGCAGGGCGGTTAGAATGTGAGAGTCAGCTCCTGGGTTCCCTCCATGGTCCTCCTCACTCTCCATCCCGGGCATCTGTACAGGCCTTTTAGCAAGAAGCATGCGACTTTTTCTGCCAAGCGTTTGTTTTAGTGAAATTAATTGAACCCAATTATCATCTGAAGTGCAATGTTTAGCCACAGTTTACATTTCTGCTGTTGCTTGCAATGGAGACATTTATACTGAGACAGAATGGTGGGGCTTGGGATATTTGACAGTTGGTTAAAGATTTTAGAATAAGCAACTTCCACATCGGCGAAAGCACGTTAAAAGCCAGACAATTATGATAATGGGATGCATATTCATATTCCAGAATGCCACTCAGAAACGAGCACAAAAAGGTTTTTTTTTAAGGCCAAGAACAGGCAGGTATTTAAATCAAAGTAAAAAGTGCTCTAGGAACCATCTGTACTGGGGAAAAGCAGGAATGGGTTCCTGGACTTTGCATGATTAAAGGGTTCTCAGCATATGGGGAGCCAGTCACCGAGGGACCCGCTCTGCCAGCGGCTGCCACGTGGTGCAAATTACAGAAGCAGGCGAGGCTGGGTAGGTGAGCGTGGGCTGTGCTGCTCCCGACGCCCTCAGGAAATCTGGGCCAGGTGCTGCGGTTCACACCTATAATCCCAGCACTTCAGGAGGCTGAGGCAAGAGGATTGCTTGAGCCCAGAAGTTTGATATCAGCCTGAACAACATAGTGAAAACTTGTCTCTACAAAAAAAAATTAAAAATTATCTGGGAGGGGTGCCACATGCCTGTGGTCCCGGCTACTCGGGAGGCTGAGGTGGGAGGATCACTTGAGCCTGGGAGGTCAAGGCTGCAGTGAGCTAAGATCAACCCACTGCACTCCAGCCTGGGCAACAGAGCAAGACTTGACTCAGTAATAACAATAAAAAGGAATTTGAAGAAAGACCATGTTGACTATAAACCAAACACCGAAATGAGTACTTTGAGCTTTTAATCCCGACAACACCTTCTTGACGTGGGCCCCACAATCCACACGTATGGGAGTTCCAACTGAGGCCACGGGAGGGAGAGGCGTGAGCAAGCTGGCACAGCTCTTCTGTAACATGCGGGGCTTGCCTGCAGCTGGGGGCAGCATTGCTCTTAGCTTCTGGCTGTCTAGGGTCCAGTGAGTCTGACATATGCATCTCAGAGCTAGAGACGGGTCTTCACCTGCGTCAGCCCAGCTGGATTGAGCTCTGCTGTCTTACCTCCCCGTAAAGCATGATGCCAGCTTTGGGATCCTGGAGAGCAGATATCCCTAGGGGCAGCCCCAGCTGTGGTGGGTGAAGCTCCAGGAAGGGGGGAGCACAGTGGGTGGTGAGCACCCCCAGGCTGGGGAGACTGTGAGAGTCAGGGCTGTGCATTCGGGAGACGCAGCACTGTGGGGGAGGGGAGCGTGATTGGCAGCGGGAGGTCACATCCTGGCTGGCAGGCTCCAGGGGGTCCCAGGGCACAGGACATAGGTGGAGCAGGAGCTCTTTTCCTGGCGCTTCCCTCCACCTGGAGGCCTGGGCAGCATGGCGGGGGTCAGTGAGCCTGCGCTCCATCCTCCGGCTGTCAGTGGCTGCTTCTTCCCAGGGCATGGAAGTGCCGGGGGGCCAGAGCCGACAATGGCAGCTGGTACAGAGGCCAGTGGGGCTGGGGAGGAGCACTACTCCCGAGCTCAGAGCCTGGCTCTGCCCCTGGCCTCCCCTCGGGACCAGACCGCTGCAGCCCTGCCTGGCAGGGTCCCATGAGAGTAATGGCACCTGCAGGGGAAGGCGGAGCAGGGTCTGCCCACTGAGTGACCAGTCGGGTGGCGTCCGTCGTTGCCGGCCTGGCTGCTGCTGCCCCGACTGCACCCCTCCTTCGGTGCCGTCCACCTCCCGCTTCTCTGCATCCAGAGCAGCCCGTTCACCACACTCTGCGTCACGCCATGGCGCCAGGCCACTCAGCTTCACTCGCTGCGATCTACGTGTGAGTTCTGGAACTGCCTCAACCCCACACAGGCGATGGGGCTGTCCTCTTCCTCACTCTTGACCAGCATGTGTCCTCACAGGGACACCAGCCTGCCTCTCCTAAACATGCAAGGCCCTCTGTGCTCACAGCTGCGCCTCCATTGGCTTCCCCGATACAAACAGGAGACACGTGGCCCGCACCTGGACACCTGGATGCTGCCTGACACGCTTTGGCTGTGTCCCCACCCGAAATCTCATCTTGAGTTGTAATCCCCATAATCCCCAGGTATCAAGGGAGAGAGGGACCAGGTGGAGGGAATTGAATCCTGGGGGTGGTTTCCCCCATGCTGTTCTCCTGACAGTGAGTTTTCAGGAGATCTGATGCCTTTGCACGTGTTTGGTTGTTCCTCCTGCCTTCATTTTCTTTCCTGCTGCCTTGTGAAAAGGTGCCTGGCTTCCCCTTCGGCTTCCACCATGGTTGTAAGTTTCCTGAGGCCTCCCAGCCACGCCTCCTGTGCAGCCTGCTGAACTGAGAGTCATTAAACCTCTTTCCTTTATACATCACTGAATCTCAGGCAGTTCTTCAGAGCAGTGTGAAAAGGGACTAATACACTGTCTCAGGATGGCATCCAGGCAGCAGGGACATTGAGGCCTCAGTTGGCTCCAGGAGGACCCAGAAACTTCTTTGTTTTGCCATGGCTGAAGGCAAGGGATCCACCTGCAGGGCTCAGTGGGGGAGCTCACCCCAAACTTGGAAAATAACATAATGTGGTTGGCACACTGCCCAAGAGGAGAGACACCGGACTGATCGCATCTTAAGAAGTGAGAATACAAACATACACGGCACGATGTTTCTAAAAAACTACTGAAGTGCTTTTCTTCTCGCCGTTTTTAATGCATAAGTTTTCCTTGGTGATCCTAAGGCATCTCTGTCTTGCATTGCACTGAAGGGTAGGGGAATTCGCATTTTTCCAGAAAGAATGTAAAGAAAGCACAGCATGAATGCACAGCTTCAGACATTCAAAATAAAATTGTGCAATTAGACACGGTGCTTGAAAGCCATGAATTTCCAGATACAGCGAGGATTTTCTAATGTTAGCTCTGAATCCATGGGGGGCAGGGCCCAGGCTTCCTGGTGCAGGCTCCAGGATTCCTCCCATGCCTGGCGTGGGCATTCTCTCCGCTCTTGGTTCCTGTCCTCCTCCCGGAGGAAGTCGAAGGAAACCTGCCTCTCTGGATGGGGGTTGTGATTAAGAGAAGGAGCCTGTGGGGGTGGTGGAGGCACCGAGCTGGGGCCTCACGAGAGGAGGAAGAGGTGCATGCCATCCACAGGCCTCCTCTTGGGCCTCCAGGCAGCCCACAGCTGCAGAAGTTGTCAGCTCAGGGAGCAGAGAGCTTGCCTATCTGTGCCTTCCTCAGCTCATGGTCACTGCAAATGGCCTGGAGAGGTGGCCGGCCTTCTGTGGGACCTGCTGCTGGAGTGGGAGGAAGGAGGCCCTAAAGCAGAGGCAGTGGGGGGTCCCTGGGGTGGTGGGCTCTCAGCATCGTCTCTGGCTGAGATAGTTGAGGGAGCCACATCATAAATGAAGGGTACCCGGGCACTGGGGAGCCCTCCCCAGCAGTGCTGTGAGGTTAGGAAGGCCCTGAGCCCCAAACACCCAGGTGCCACTTGGAGAGGAGCAGGGTAGTTTTGGGGCTGGGACCCAAAATACCTGCATGGCCTGGAAGGGCACTTCCATCCTTGCCTTGGGCAGCTTTACCTTCATTGAGTTAAACAAGATCATACTTACGCCCCTTTCTCCAGCAGGGGCTTCTGAGGAAGGCCAGCCCAGCCATGGACCACTCTTCTAGATTCTAGGAGAACCGAGGCCAGATGCCCTATTTTAGGCTGTAGTCCGTCAGACACCGAAGCACATCCAGTGACTTTTATCTCTCCTGGGGAAAGGACAGAAATAACAAATTAGAACCGTCAAGCATTAGTCTTAAGGAGCGCCACCAACACACGCCCTTTACTTTTTTTGTTGTTGTTGTCATTTATTTTTGAGATGGGGCCTCACTCTGTCACCCGGGCTGGAGTGCAGTGACGTCATCACAGCTCACTGTAGTCATGGCTCCTGGGCTCAAGCGATTCTCCCACCTTAACCTTCTCAGTAGCTGGGGCCACAGGCGTGCACCATCACACCTGGCTAATTAAGAAAGAAATTGTAGAGATGGGGTCTCACTGCGTTGTCCAGGCTGGTCTCAAACTGGTAGGCTCAAGTGATCTTCCCACCTGCCCTTCCTCTCCTCTCCTCTCCTCTCTTCTTTCTCTTCTCTTCTCTTCTTCCTTCTACTTCTCCTTCTTCTCCTTCTTCTTCTTCCTTTCTTCCTCTTCTTTTTTTGTTTTTGATGGGGTCTCACTCTGTTGCCCAGGCTGAAGTGCAGCGGAGTGATCTCAGCTCACTGAAACTTCTGCTTCACGTGTTCAAGTGATTCTCCTGCCTCAGCCTCCTGACTAGCTGGGATGACAGGTGCCCACCATGGTGCCCAGCTCACTTTTTGTATTTTTAATAGAGTTGGGGTTTCACCATGTTGGTCAGACTGGTCTTGAACTCCTGACCTCAGGTAATCCACATGCCTCGGCCTCCTAAAGTGCTGGGATTACAGAATGAGCCACCATACCTGACCCATTCTATGGCATTTTAAGATCATTTGAGATTCTTATAAAACAGATTTTTGTGTTTCAAAGACCAGCAAAATTTCTAATAAAATTTGAGCAACAGCAGGATGTATGGTGTTACCAACTTTTATTTTCCTCAGGAGGAGTAAGCATTGAAGACGAACTGGACAGCCACATGCTCCTACCATTCCACTCACTCCGATGAGACCTGCAGACCCCACAGAGCAGAAGTGACGTGGGCTAGGAGTAGGAAACAGCTCTCCGAATGAATTAAACCCAGCGTGAAAACAACAACAACAGAAACAGTGGAAGCGCCAACGTGTCCTTATCTTCCTGTTCTGGAGACGGGAATCTCACCAGGGACTTCGGGCAGGATGTCCCATAGCACTCCCTCCCGCTAACCAGGCTTCAGGGCACCCAGCATCCCCCTGCCCTGAAGACCACTCTCACTGAATGTACTCTGTAGCCAGGTGCACGCAGAAGGCTTGGTGGACATGGCGAGGAGGGGGCAGAGGGGGCCAAGGAATGGGGCCTGTGGGTGCCCAAATCCTCCAGTGATCCTGGAGCAGAGAAGATGGCAAAGCCCAGCACCCCAAACCATGGGAAACCTGGAAACCAGCCTGAGGCCAGGAAGCAAGGCTGCCACTGCCCCTGCGTGGGCTTGCCATGCCCTGCAGAGCACCCCTGGGATGGGAGTGGCCTGCCTCGTGGAAAGCCCCAAGAGCCCCTGAGTGTCCCACACCCTCCCCGGGACACGCGGTGACCAGGTCTTGGCTGTTCACCGGGAGCTTTGCCTTTGGGTTAGAATAATCTTGTGCTTTGTCGTTTCTTCCCCTTCTCCTCCTCCTCCTCCTCCTCCTTCTTCCCTTTCCTGTTTTAGTTTTATATCTGGACAGGTGAAGAAAAGAAGGCTGGGAGCCTATTGGTACCCCCGGGGCGGAGGGCGCACGTCACAACCTCCACGGCCCCTTGGGCACAGCGACATCGGGACTGGCCCTCCCGAGGATCTGTTTATTGAAACCAGGGTTGGTGACTCCCAGAGAACAAGTACACATGTAAGTAAACGCGATGTGTTCCTGCGGGGCAACCCCGCGCTGCGGGTGTGGAGGGTCAGCCAGCAGCAGTGCTGGTGTGAGCCGGCTCCTCCAGCGGCTGCGACAGCCGTCCGTGATTCCACACGCGACTGCAAGCTGTATCATGTCTGCGTCTTCACTTCCACTTTATTTTTAGGAAAGTATCCTATTGCAGAGAATTTAGAAACGTAGGCTTTGAGGAACATGGAGTTTTCCCTACGTCGTGTTTCATGTTAAAAAATAGAAAATTTAAAAATCAGCTAAATTCTTGATGCTGCACTTAGCTGACACGTTCCTATCAAGACTCTCAAAGCTCGATGCCAATATTTAAACATAGGGTTTTTTTAAATCACTTAGTAAAGTGTGAACGCGTGTGCAGAGGCTTGCGCCGCGCCGCTCCTCTGCTGCTTATAAGACCATTCTGCTGTCACTATTTCTGTGGGACATTCTCGCTGTTTGGGATGTGAGAAAGAAGCCGAATGGAATTTCGGAGAGACAGCGGAAGTCCTGCTCCAAGTCAAGCCTCTGTGAGCGTTCCCAGAAAGACAGCACCTCGTGCTATTGACTGAAGGATTGACTGATTCCTTGATCTTGACGTGAGGTTTACATATCTAAGCTGCAAGGCTTAGTCAACAGTAGAGGCCAAGGCCCTTCGGAATTAGAATGAGTCTTTTATATAATTTACTTTTATGAACACAGCACAGCACAGCAGATCCATAAGCAGCTTTTCCCTAGGACACAAAACTCACTAGCAGATTATAGAAATTCAATATAAATGATAAATAATAACATACTTCTTTTAACAGTTGTAATTATGTCACTTTATATTCTAAATTATATATGCAGACAATGATAAATTATATAAAATGCAGAGTGGTTTATGCCTTAGGGTTGGACCTCCTTCCTTTCCTCCCTGACTGACTGTAGTGTCCTCAATGCTAAAACAGGGCTTACTGAGGTAGGTGCTTAAAACTATCTGCAAAATGTTGGATGAGGCCTCCATTCTGTGGCAGCCTTCAGTCCACACTCGATGACGTACCACTGAGTCACCAGCTCTGGAAAGCAGATACCTCTTACTAATAACTTCCAGCATCATGGACGAGGACCTCACATTTGTGACCTGGGCCTGTTTGTCCAAGCCTTTCTACAAACATGGTGATCACCAAACACTTTGATTATATTTCAGTCTCTATCTGGAACTTTGTTAATTCTTTTTCCCTTTTCTTTTCTTTTTTCTTTCTTTCTTTTTCTTTTTCTTCTTTTTTCTGAGATGGAGCCTCACTCTGTCATCCAGGCTGGAGTGCAGTGGCACAATCTTGGCTCACTGCAACCTCTGCCTCCCAAATTCAAACAATTCTCCACCTCAGCCTTCTGGGTAGCCGGGATTACAGGTGCCCGACATCATGCCCAGTTAATTTTTTTTTTTTTTTGTATTTTTAGTAGAGATGGGATTTCACCATGTTGGCCAGGCTGGTCTTGAACTCCTGACTTCAAGTGATCCACTTGCCTCAGCCTCCCAAAGTGTTGAGATTACAAGTGTGAGCCACTGCTCCTGGCCAGTTAATTCTGTTTCTTGTTAAATTGCAGTTTCGTGATGATGAAAGGGGTGGAGGCATGTTCTGCAGACGGCATTTCAGTTTCCTTTAGAGGTTCTGCAAAACCCAGGAACATTCCAGGCGTCAGCCTGTCCAAATTTCCTGTGAGTAACGTGAGGCTTGGGTTTACTAGACAGAGAGAGAGGGCTAGAACCGGTGAAAGTTGTGTGGTCACACAAGGCTGGGGGGTTTCTAACTCCGACAATAATCTGTGTGTCACGTTGCCTCCCTGTGCATGCCAGCACCACACACACACACACACACACACACACACACACACGCACGTGTGTGCACGCACACACAGAATTCTTAACACCTTACCAAAAACTCTCCTCCATCTTTCTATCATGCTATCTATCTTGATAATTTTTTTGATCTAACGTACACAGCCTGAATCCCCAAATGTGCTTTGCCAGCTGGCATGGCATGATTGAGCCATCCATCACGATGGTGACACTGCGACTAACTAGCAGCAGCTGCAGATGGTGCCAATGCCCAGAGACGCGGGCCAAGCAGATGATACCACACTCGGTGTTTTCACGGTCTTTCCTTACCTGGTTTTGAAAATGACAGGATATCAACCAATGTATTCTGTAATTCCAAAGGCTCATAAGGTCGAGAGGGTTCATCTTTCATTAAAGATGAATGGCATTGACATTTGAGCACATCACTTCCGCTAGGTCCTCAGGACTTCACGCAGGTGAATATTAAAAATCTTTTCTGGCACACTGCAGTCCAGCCACACCTGTCTGGATGTGTGATTTCGGGGGAAAGCTACCCTCGTGCATTGCTTCCCCCTTTGCTTATGCTAACACAGGAAGCCATTTTTCTGTCCTAGCCTCTTAAGGCAGCTGCCAGGAGCCAGGGTTGAGGTGGTCAAGGTTCTGGTGAAGGTTTTCATGGAGATGTGGAGAAGATTCCGCATGTGCTCAGCCCTCCCCGGACGCCCGCTGGCCTCCCTCTCTCCATCCTGTATTATCTCCTAGGCCGTCTTACCACCCAAAACCTGTAGCTCCAGGGGACCCACCCACCTGCATGGAACAGCCCCCACATTTCCCGGGCGTTTGAGCCTAACCTGTGTTGATGAGTCTCAGAGGCCGAAGGACTACGGTGAAGGGTGATGGCATTATCCATTCCCTTTAGAGACATTTATTGAACAATATAATGTCAGCTGGTTTCAAGAACCAACACCTATTTTAATTGCTGCCCCAGAGGATGCTGAAAGTCCCTATGACGTCTTGGGAGCAATACCCCGGTTCCCCTCCCCAGTGCTCGGGTTCCAGTGCCAGAAGCTCTTTCTGCTCCACTGTGTCTGTCTGCAGTAGTCCCGTGGCTGCTGTGACGGTGGAGAAATGAAACAGCATGGGAAAGGGAGCCGAGGCACTCCGTGGGGTCGGCTAGTCACACGGATGCCTCATCCCGCAAGCCAGGCCCTCCGGATTCTCCACGCTCTGCAGCAGGGAGAGAACTGAAGCTCTGGTGGCTGCTTCCCCGGTTTCCTGAACTTACAGCCTGTCACCTATCCCAGGGCCTGACTCCTCCATGCAGCCCACCGTCCTGGAACCTCAGCTGCGCTGGACTCATTACAGCCGGGAATGCCCTCTGTTTCAACCGAGTAAACACTCCCCAAGCAGCATTCAAATTGGGCACCTACATGGGAAGGCTCTTCCATGCCGCGATGTAAAAGTTCTCAGAAGAGAGATCTCACCCACAACCCGATTCCAGCTCTGCACACGCCCACTCTCAGATCCCTGCTTCCAGCCAGTGCTCCGCTGCCGCCTGTCCTGAGTTCCAGGGTCATCAGCCCCTGTGATTCCCTCCTTCAACTCAGGCTCCACAAACACGTGTCATATGATTCTGTGTGCTCTCCTGAGTGCGGGTCTCCACCTCACATGAGTGCAGGTCTCCACCTGACCCCCATGTGCTCACCTGAGCGTGGGTCTCCACCTGACCCCCATGTGCTCACCTGAGCGCGGGTCTCCACCTGACCCCCGTGTGCT
>NW_022436953.1:34284746-34317445 GCF_009761245.1 Sapajus apella | reverse complement strand
GCTCACCTGAGTGCAGATCTCCACCTCACCCCGTGTGCTCACCTGAGCATGGGTCTCCACCTCACCCCGGTGTGCTAACCTGAGCACGGGTCTCCACCTCACACCCGTGTGCTCACCTGAGCGCGGGTCTCCCCTACACCGTGTGTGCTCACCTGTGCAGCCTCTCTCACAGTGCTCTGTGCTCACATGTGTGCAGGTGTCTCTGTGCTGGTAAGGGTCAGTCCCCTGTGGGTGTTTGTTGAGTGGAGGACACAGCCCTTCTGTGGGTTTGCGGTTGTGCTCCTCCTTGATGCTCTGCTGGGCACAGCAGGCAGGGAGGGGCCTTGGGTCTTCCTTCTGCCATTGGCAGCCTTCTAGGTGGAGGAGTGTATGCATGAGCGGGCCGGGTAGCCACACCTGCAGCCCAGCCTGAGAACTGCCCCGAATGGCAGGCATGCCTGATCGAGGTTTAGCATTCTCAGTTAAGGAATCCAGGAGTGACCAGCCTGGATGTTTGTCCTTACCTGTAAGGAACATTTCACCCCCCAACCTGTCCTGTGGATTGCAGGCTGTCCAGGGGATAGAGACCCTTTGTTTTGTGGTAAATGAAGGCTTCGGGGTGGAGGTTGTTGGGGAAGGTGCTGAGTGGTCAAGGTTCTCCTGCCCAACCCATTGCTTCTGGACTCTCTCCTCTCTGCTGCCCTCAGTGAAATACTGTGTCTCCTTTCCTGGACCTGGACCTCTTCTGCAGCCTCTTGAACCTGGTGCCATCCCTACTGGAGTCGATGGGGTCACAAGAGTCTCTCACTTTTCCATTCATGAGAACCGTGGTGGGGATTCAAAAGGTATGTGGAATGTGACCGTGCCACCAGGAGTCCACGGCATGGTGTGAAAGTCAGGGGCTTCTCCAGAGAGGGAGGAGGACACGGAGGAGAGGGAGGCAGAGAGGGAGGAACCAGAGGAACTGTCCACGACAGGACGTGGTATGGTCAGCCTTGCCTCAGGCACCTGCCCGGCTGCTATGGGCTGAGGGTTTGGCCCTCTGGGCCCTGCGGGCTGCACACCATAGCCCCTTCTTACAGCCTGCAAGGAGAAATTCAGTAACAATGTGGTGGGGACACAAGGTTTCAAAAGCGCTTGTGGAAGAGGTGGCCCCATCCCACCTGAAGAACGGGGAGAAGCAGGACCCCGATCCCAGGGCGGGGGGCAGGGGCAGGGCTGCTGGACCTCAGAGCAGGGCTTCTGCTGCAGAAAACAGCTCGGCCTCTGCTCTGAGACTTCTGTTCAAAAATGCAAACCACACAGATTCCATTACCTGAAACCTTCCACTTTGCATTAAAAAGTATAATCAAGGTTTTTAATTAGTTCGTGCGGAGCCGCAGGTGAGCGTCATTAGCTCTGCTCCGGGCTGCAGCTGGAACTTTTAAGCGAAAATTTCTTTCTTCTGCACGGGGTCTGATCAACCATAGATACTAATTTTTTTCCAATTTAAAGTTGAACTTCAAATAATAAAATTAGCTATGTTTGTTTTTAACACGAGGAATTCGAGCTAGAAGTTTCGGATCAGACTGAGGCTCTGATAATCAGTGATGGGCATCACAGGCTCTGCAGGAGAGAGGAGAATGTGCATGGCGAGGCAGAGCAAGCAGGACCCAGGGGCACCGAGGCCGCTCCATGGGCTCCGTTGACGTAAGGTCATATCTATACCTATAATCGGTAAAGAATTCAGAAATCACTTCTGGGGAAGGGAGATCGATGCAGGCTGAGGGAGGCGCTCTCAATGTGGGGCCCTGACATTTTATGTCTTAGCATCTCACACCCCAGCATGACCCTGCTCAGCCGACAGTGTAGGCACCACCCCACCAGCAGGGACAGGGCTCTCAGAAAGGGGTCGAGCCCTCCCAGAGAGGCTTCCTGTGCCCGGGCCAGGCTTCCCGTGTGGACTGGAGCATGCTTCCCAAATCAGGCAATCTCTTGCTCTCACACTCACACACACATACACATACAAGAAATCAAGGAATCAGGAAATCAAGTCAAAAATACAAAAGATAGCTGAATGTGCAAGAAGACATTTGCAGGTAAGAACTCGAGTTCGGGTGACTTTGTATTTCCTTCCCTGTTTCATTTTCAATCTCACTAGCATCAGGGGAGCTGCCCTGCGCAGCCGGGCAGCTCCCCTATTGGTGCTTCAACTCTGAGATGCCTCTGCCCCTCCCAGGGTCTCCAGCCTGGCTCTCCGCTCCATGGGAGCCTCCTCTCCAGTCTATGCTGACACCAGGCTCTTCATCTGGGCCCCTCCCACCCCTGGATGTGTTTGGGGGCAGATCCTGACGACCAATCTGCATCCTCGTCACTTTGCACCATGCCTGCTGTCCACTGAGCCCTCATTAAATGCTGCCTGAATAATGGCTAGGACAAGTCAAAGGATGCGGAGCCCACACAAGTGCATTTTCCATGCAGTTAAAGCTCTTTCCTTATAACTCAGGCTTATGCACTTAACCATCATTATTTTTTGTCTTACAACTGCAAAGGAAAATTTCAGACTTTTCCTGCCTTCTTAGGAGAGCTGCCTAGCTTGTTAGACACCTCCACCTGGATTCCAGCATAAACCTGATTTCCATATGCACAAAACTCACTCCCTCACCCTCTTCCTCCCCCCACAGCTGGCTTCTTCGCCCTCTCTGCCTCCACCTCCCAACCGTCTCGTGGAGGGCCCACATGACTTTCACCACCAGAGGTGGGGCGTGGGGCTGCATCCCCATGATTCCTGCCTCCAGCTGCGGAGGTTTAGCCAAGGTCTGGCATCAGCAGGCAACGGAGTGAGAGGAGAGGAGAGCTGGCCTTCCTCCCTCTCCCTCCTTTTCTTCCTCCTTTCTTCCCTCCCTCTTCCCTCTTTTTCTTTCCTTTTCCCTCTTTCCTTCCTCTCCTCCTTCCTCCTCCCCTCCCTCCTTTCTTCCCATCTTCCTTCTAGCTGGGTTAGTATGGGTGACTCAGCTCCCATCCCAGAGGCCACAGTGCCCATAGGTGAGGCTCTCCTGGCAGTGCCCAGGACAGGAGGGACCCAGAAGGATCTGAGGGGCACATCCCATTGTCGCTGACTGGGCGGTGCTGGGTAGATGGGAACAGGGAGAGGGTGGTGCCTGCAGCCCAGCAGAGTGCCTGAATGAGGGCTCACGGCAGGGTGGTGAGGGTGGGCGGGGCCAGAGGCATCATCTCGACAGGTGCAAAATGACAGCTTGGGGTCTCCCATTCAGACATGGCTGAGACTTTCCCGATGACGCACAGAGCTTTTGGTCAGTGGCGGGCATCCTGCGCTCGGGGCCTGGCTCCACCACAAGGGTCATGAGTGCGTGGGGCCAGTCCTGCGGGCAGAACCAACAGCTACTTGCCAGCAAGGTGTGGGTGTGGGGGTGAGCAGGAGCGCCGGGCCTGGGGTGGAGGGGGTGTCTGGGTCAGGCCAGGCCCCTCCCGCTTCCCTCCCTGCTGATCGGTGACGACCCGCAGAGATTCCCGGACCTGCTACCTCCCTGGGCATCGCCTCACAGCCAGGGTCTGGGCATCCTGGCTGCCTTCTTCAGTCATGGGGCACATGCAGACGACTGGCCTGAAGCTGGCCCTGTGGTGACCTAGCTCCCTGGCTCTTGGGTCACGTCCAGGTCAGGCCCCGGATGCCACCTGTGCCCTGCCCTCGGGGGCCCACAGTGTGCGGCCGTCAGGCAGAGCGGGAGCTCAAAGCACTGTGCCCAGCTCACGCTCTGTAATTCCCACTCAGCTTACGTCTACGGTGGACTCTGAAAGCAACTGTACGTGAACTGTCACTTCTCCATTTTGAAATTTATTGCATTTTAAGCCACTTTTTGATTAAAAATAACTCGTTAGCACTTCACGGTGGTGAAGCTGTAGATCAAGAGGGTGGCCGCATATTTCTAACGTCCTGGGAAAACTAGTGGGTGACTCGAAGAGCCCTGATGACAAAGGCAAGAGTTTGCCTTCTTACAGAGCGGCATAAAGGATGCGACCCCGGGCCTGCCGCTCCCACAGATGAGCCGCGAGTGTGGGTGGCGGGGGCTCTGGGCAATTTTCTGGTCGTGGCTGTGGGTTTAGGACTCACCTTCTGATGGTGCTGGGGCTGGGCGCCATGTGACCAGGATGGACACTCAGCTCTTTCTCTCAGATGATATGTCTCCCATTTTCTGATTTTTTAAAAGCCATTTTTAGCCGTAGTTTGGGGCTAGACACGTAAGAAAAGCGAGGCCTGTAGAGGAGACGGCACCACCCTCTGCCTGTTCCCGTCTACCCAGAACTGCCCCGTCAGCGACAATGGGATGTGCCCCTCTGATCTTTCTGGGTCCCTCCTGTCCTGGGCACTGCCAGGAGGGCCTCACCTATGGGCACTGCGGCCCCTGGGATGGGAGCTGAGTCACCCATACTAACCCAGCTAGAAGGAAGGTGGGAAGAAAGGGGGGAGGGGGGAGGAAGGAGGAGGGGAAGGAAAGAGGAAAAGGAAAGAAAAACAGGGAAGAAGAAGGGAAGAAAGGAAGAAAAGAAGGGAGAAAAGGGGAGAGGGAGGAAGGCCAGCTCTCCTCTCCTCTCACTCCGTTGCCCACTGATGCCTGACCTTGGCTAAACCTCCGCAGCTGCAGGCAGGAAACGAGGGGATGCAGCCCCACGCCCCACCCCTGGTGGTGAGGAGGCCCTGGTGATGTCCCTGCAGGACCCCGTGCCTGCCCGGCCCTCAGCTGCACCCAGCCGCTCTCGAGGTGGGAGGGAGCCCTTTCCCTTCTGGATGGCGCCGTCCACCACACGGGCCTGAGAGGTCCCTGGAGAAGCCTCCTCCCCAACCCAGACACGGCCACTGTGCTGGCCTGGGGAGCTGTGTCCACCACCAGCCAGAAAAGGAGCTGGGCTTCAGGGCCTTTAACCAATACTTAGTAAAATCTAAATTTAGAGGTGTTACACTGTTGAAGTGCCCTTCAATTGGACTCTAATTAAACACACATTTAAGTGCCAAGCGTGGGAAGAGTCTTTTCCAGGGTCTGCTTCCATCCCCGCAAGAGCTCCATGGGGCTGACTTTGCTGCCTTCAGTGGGCAGCGGAGGTTGCCAGGATTCCCAACTGGGAAGCCCGTGTTCTTCCACCAATGGAAACTCAAGGATGCTGCTCCAGGCAGAAGGTAGAGGCAGGTGAGGGCAGAGCAGGCTCCGCTGGGGGCACTGAGGCAGAGCGCGCAGGTGGAGAAGACCCTGCGGCCGGGCGAGGAGCTCAGGCTGCAGAGGGCACCGCTGCTGTCACCCCAAGGAAAGACCTGAGCCTGTCGCCCTTCCAAACACCCAGAAGCCTGACAGCAACGTGAGCCCCAGGGAGTCGCCCACAAACAGAAATAAGTCAGGGAGGCTTGCAAAAGTGACATTGGAACCAGCACTGCTGCCCAGCCCATGTCCCAGCACCAAGTCCCCACCAGGAAAAGCACCAGGCCTGGGTCCCAACCAGCTCTCTGGGAATATGCGCTCAGTGTATGCATTAATGAAAGAGCAAAATGTTGAGCATTCTGAGAATGAATAAAAGGATAGAGGAATGAGTGAAAAATCATAAAAAGAAAGTGAATAAAGGGCTGTTTATTGATAGATAGAGCATAAATCAATGCAAAAAAGAAAGGAAGAAATCAGGAAGGGAGGGCGGATGGAAGGAGAAGGGAAGAGAGGAGGGAAGGAAGAAAAGAAAGGAAGGAAGGGAGGGAAAGAAGGAGGGAGGATGGAGGAGGGAAGAGAAAGGAAGGAAGGGAGGAAGGGAGGAAGGAAGAAGGAAGGAAAAGGGAGGGAAAATGAAAGAAAGGAGAAGAAGGAGAGAACAGGGTCGAGGAGCACTTCTGGGCCCTGCTCAGAGGAGCTGGGTGGCTGTGGAAGGACTGCCTTCAGCCTCCAGCCTCCCTCCAGGGGCACGGGTCCCTGCAACAGCACCCCACCTGTGATTCCCACGAGGGCAACTTGCTGGAGTGTCTGCAGAGCACTTTGTCCTTGGGCAAAGGCGGGAGCAGTCCCTTCTCTGAATCTCGCCTGAGAAGCCAGGCTCTCCTCACTTCATTGGTTCTTTGTGGCAAGAGAGGGTCCAGCCGTGGACAAGCAGCAAGTGCCAACTGCCTCCCTTGCCCAACGGCTAGGCCTGGGCATTCATTTCCGGAGGTCCCTGGGGAAGATTCTGGCAGGACTGAGCGATGCAGGCGGGATGCCTCACCCACCACCATCTGGCTTTGGCTCCATGCTCCCTGTTGAGCAGAATTCGAGTATGTTCCTAGAAGCAGATTCACTGCAAACGTTCTTATTAGCCTGGCGCAGGCAGCTGTGTTCATGGGCATCAGGTTCACAGACTTCCGGCCACGAGCATCCCAGCAGAGTGCAGCAGGGACTCCCTTGCAGGGCAGGGAGCTCGGACCCCCTGCAGCAGCCTCTCCGCCTTCGAGAGGCAGCCCTTGCTGGCAGGACCAGCTCCTTCTCTCTAAAGGACTAGGGAACCACAGAAGGTTATCAGCAGAACAATGACCAAGACTGTCTTTTTCCCTGAGAGAAAAATGGAGGCTTGAGGAGGCAAGAGACTTGTCCAAAGCCAGAGATCAAAAGGGCAGTCTCCAAGCCCCTGCTGGGCTTAGTTACCAGGGTGCAGGTTCAGCGGGCCAGGGCAGTCTTACCTGGCAACTGCACCTCTAGAGGGAACAGAAATGACTGCTCCTCCCCTGCGATCCAGGAGGCACAGCCCTAAGCAGAGGAGGCAGCAGTCGGGACAGACAGTGGCCGCTGAGGTGCGCCCCGCCTGGGAGGGTCCCAGGGACAGGCGGAGTGAGTCGGGGCAGAGGTCTCACCGCCAGGCAAACTCCGACCATCATTCATTTCCACCCCCCCACACCTTCACTGGCATGGGGCTCTTGTATTTTAGTTGAAAACTATCCACTGATCTATTTAATGGTTCTGCATTTGTTATTTAATGGTTTCACATTTGTTATGAGCAAATATTTGCATTCCAAATACGAAACCAATACAGAGCTTCTCAGTTTATTCGAAATGGAATTTCGAGGTTCTATATCCTGCAGTTTCTCTTGCGGTCCAGCGTGCTAGTCAGGGTGTCAGCATTTCATGGGCTTCCACCTTCTCTGGGGTGGAGAGAGGCTCATGGGGTTTTGCCCTCTCCCCGGACTTGCTGGTTTTCTTGTTGCTGGACAGGGCCGGGGCCCCGGTGAAGTCTGGGGCCTGCTCAGTGGGTGGTGATAATAATTTTCTGTTTTCTATGTGATTGACACCTGCCAATTGGGCGAGAGGGTGGGCTGGGGTGGGGCCAGGTTGTGGGGGATGGGTGCTCCACAGGTACATGGACTGGGCTGTGGGCAGTGGGTGGAGGGTGTTGGGGGTGGGAGGAGACCCCCCTCACTTTGCCCTCTTCCTTCTCATCCACTGACTCTCCAAATCCTTGGTCATTCCTCTTCTGAGAAATTTCCAAATTTAGGTAATTTTTAGCTTAGGGTTTGATGAAGATACCTGTAACATCACAAAAATTATGATGATTCTAGTGTTCAGCAAAATTTCTCCTTGCAATGGAGATAAATCAAATACTTAGCAGAGAGCCTTTGAGGGCAGGTGTCTCAGGGTTTCCCGAGTGACACTGACGTGTCCTCGGACAGGTGAGTGCTCTTTCCTCCACCCTCAGGGCTTCCTCCTCTTCCTCACCCACATGTTCAAGATCAGCCTACTTAGTCTGATGACAAGCCTTGAAAATGGAAAGTTTGGCAGACATTTCAGCCAAGATTCTTTTCACTGGGGTTGCCTCAAACATTAATCAGTCTTCTATTATAAATGGCTCAGATGCACAGCAGAGTTGGATGGATTTCAAAGACTTCTCTCTCTAACAAGCATGCACGGAGAGTTTCCTAAAACTAAAAGGATCGTACGTGGCAGAAGAGGAAAAAATCATTAGAGTCATTAATGGCTGTGGCTTTGCGCTACAGGCTGCTTGGATGCTGGCCGCGGTTGGCATTCCTCTGGCATGCTCGGGAAGTGATTCCCTTCTTTTATTCATGAGCCCGTTTCTCATTAGCTGCCCGGTATAGATCTCAGAAACTTGGGCAGGATCCTGGCCTCAGAGGACTGCTGGCCACCCAGGGCCCAGGCAGGGCCCTCGCTTCGGTTTTTGATGTTTAAGATAGAGGTTTAGGCCACCCTTTGTTCCCCGCTAGCAGAATCATGGCCTTCCGAGAAACCGGCAGTTTCTGGAAGGAACCTGGAACTGACAGCACTTTTATTGTTGATGATGAAAACACAGTGACCTGGGGGTGCCCTGCTGGCTCCAGTCTCACATCAGCCACCCCTGTCCTCAGCCCACAGCTCCAAGGCTGCGGGTTCAAGTCAGAACATCCAAGGAACCTTCTGCTGCTTAGTGCCAGGCTGGCCTTGCCTGGGTGGGGTGGGGTTAGTGGAGCCAGGCCCCAAATAGATCTTCATCTCTCCGGGAGGGCGGGCACGATGGCCTTCGTGGCTTCAGAGCCGTTCCCAGCCTACACAAGCTTCGCCAAATGAAGAAAAGTCAGGAGCAGAAGCTCAGTGGCTCTCTTTAGTCCCCGGCCAGAGAGCCAGGGGCTCCTGCAGAGCCTGGAAGTGGCGGCCCTCCCCAGGCACCTGCCGTCATCTGGACAGCAACACTGCAGCAGAGCGCACGCAGGCTCCTCCTCCACCGACAGGCCGGCTGCCTTGGCCACGTGGCTCCTGCCCTGCCCTGCAACCAAAGAGTCTAAGGAAACAGACAGTGACAAGCAAACAACAACATTGGCCATTTAGACCATGACAGTTGGTCCCGTTCCCAGCTTTAGGATTCATTTGTGGTTTGCTTTGTCCAACAGACAAAGACACTTAAGAAACTTTTATTTACAGGGAAACCTTACACTTGCAGAGAGGGTCCCTGGTCACATCTGTACGAGAGTTGCGTTGTCAGAAGGAGACACGGTGGGTGGGCTTGCTTCTTCCATACTGCCTGTGCCTGGGCCTGGCTGCGGACGTGTGTCCGTCCCGGCCCTCGGGGCTTCCGCTGCTTCTCGGGCTGTGGAGACTCAAGGACAATTCCAGGCGTGGGGTGCCGTCACCAGCCCGCATGCCAGCCCTCACCGCATGGGCGCATTCACCTTGGAGCCTGTTGTGTTCAAGATCTTTTGATAAGGCCTGCTGCTTTCTCTTTTCTTACTAGAAAACCTGCTTTTAAACCATCTCCTTGAAATCCCTTGTAATACATATGGAATTACAAACTAAAGTCAGACGGTTCAAAATGAAATTGTGCGCAGTGGTTGAGACTTACTTAGAGCTGGATGTTGGTAATTAGGTTGACAGGATCACCGCAGAGTCTTCAGACAGGCAGTGCACACACTCGTGCACAGATGTAGACACGTATTTCTTTTACCGAAGTATGCACACAGTTTTTGCTGTGACAATGTTCAATAAGCTGTCATTTCATATCATTTCCACATTTATGTGACTTACGACTGCCTGACCTAAATCAAAGGTTTACTGGTTCAAATCTGCCCACTGTCAATTCTGTGCACATATGAGCTTCTCCTTGCATGCTCAGCACCTTCCAGAGTTCTTACAAGTTCACCAGGAAACACCCCCCTCCCGGCCCCCACGCTGCATGAGGCCGCCATTTCCCCGGTGGGCCTTTCCATCCTTCATTGGTCAATGACCCTAGGCTTCAGAGCTCTTCCTCTGAGATGGTGGCAGAGAGGGGACCTGGGACACTCTGCACACGGTCACAGGGTCCTCATTCACCTGGTCACTGGACTTTATGCACCTGGCACACATGGTCCTCATCACCTGGCTCACTGGGACGCTCTGTGCCCAGCACACAAGGCCCTTGTTCACCTGGCTCAGGGCCTTCCAGAAAATGCTCTCTCTTGAAGAAAGATCATACCGACCCCAACTCCCACTGGGGGAGCTGGCCGCCTGCCATCCAGACTGTGAAGTCAAGAGTGTTGCAGGCAGCCTGGGGGTCCTGGTGGGGATGGTCCCCCTCAAGGGCCCAGGACACTTTAAGATTCAGCAAGAGGCCCACCTCATAAGTCCAAAGTGTTTCAGGGCTTTGGGTTCTGGGATGTGGACAGAGACAGCCACACCATGTGATTGCTTTGGGGTCCAGGGAAGAGGTGATTGATGTCAACCGGGCAAGCCGATGGCTCTGTTATCTGAAACTGGGGCATGGCTGGGCAGCCGAGGGGGCCGACCTGCAGAGCCGGGGCCATTCTTCATAGCTTGCTTCTAGGCATTTGGGTTGGGGCAAAATGGTGCACTGTCTGTTCCCTTAGATTTGTATCAGTTCCCATCTTTCTGCCTTGAAAATAGAGCTTACGCTTTTTCAAACTCTTGTGAAATTGAACAAGACTAACTTGGTTCCCACGGAGGGTTCCTTTTGTGCTGCCACACACCAGGTGACTGCCAGTTACCAGCAAGACTGGACCTCTCTGGACCTCAGTTCTCCCAGACGCAAAATCAGGGTCTGCCAATTCTCCCTGGAAACCGAGGACACAGTGTAGCTCACACCCGGGGCTTGCTCGAGACTCCAGAACTCTGAGTTTTGTGTCACATAATTGTAAGAAACTTGGAGACTTCCAGGCTACGGTTGTGTGTGACAGGACATGTGTCTTGTGGTAGAGGAGGAGATGCATTCCCACGGTAGGTCTCCATTAAGCCCCTGCTGCAGTGCAGGGACCACAGAGAGAGCAGGTGTGAGGCAAGCCCCCGCTCTGTTCATGCAGCCTCCAGGCTGCAGCTCCCCAGGTGCCCGGTTCCAGCAGGCAGCCCAGACGAGCCACAGCCTCTTGCCTCCCTCCTTGGCAGCGGCTGCAACTGTGGGTCCTCACTACGGCCCCGCACCTGCCCGTGTGCCTGTCATCCCCACTAATCAATCCCTACCTGCTCAGTCTCCTCTCATTGCAATCTCTGTCAGTGCTGAGGTTTCTGGAGCTTCCCTGGAGGGTGGAGGCACCAGCAGGCATCCCCCCACTTCAGCGAAGGTCTCACAATTCCCGAAGCTGAGCAGGGGTCTTCAGGGCCATAAGTAAACTGAGTCACCCTGTTCTAAGTCCTGGAAGTCTCGCTCAGCCCTGGTGTGCAAGCTTTTCTGGAGTAATATGTTTTTACAGTCTTGGCTTTATTTTGAATGAGATTGGGTAATTTTTGAAAATCAATATCCTCTGTATTCAAGCAGACAGATCCACATACAAGTGCTTAGTTTGATAATGTCATCCAGTAACGGAAATGTTTTCCTTTCATGGCAGTTTAACATCTTTATCTAATTTTAATATATTTATTTAAACAATGATAGCTCTTTGGCAAACATCGTTCTCCTGTTGTATTGCATTTTGTTTCTATTTTGAGACAGAGTCTTGCTCTTCGTCCTGGCTGGAGCGCGTGGTGCAATCACAGCTCACGCAGCCCCAGTCTCCCGCAATCAACTGATCTTCCCCTTCAGGCTCCTGAGTAGTTGGGTGACAGGTGTGCACCACCACATCCAGTTTTTTGATTTTTTTGTAGAGATAAAATCTCCCTCTGTTGCCCAGGCTGGTCTCAAGTTCCTGGGCTCAAGCGATCCTCCTGCCTCAGCCTCCCAAAGTGTTGGCCTCACAGCATGAGCCACGGCGCCAGCCTTTCTCTCTTTCTGGATGTGAGCTGAAACCAGGAGAATGAACCTCTCTAGCCCAGATCCCAGGTCCTGACGGTCACATGCCTTTCAGTTCTTACGGAGGCAAACAAGCACTGCCCGTTTTGAACCTTCCCGACTCTGCTGTGGGGAGACTCGGCTCTTATCCACATCACAAAGTCTTCCCTGCAGCCAGGTGGGCAGTGCCCCTCCTTGGCCTCCATGTGTGTGACCCTCCTGCCTTTCCAGACACATGTTCCTCAGATCCAGGGGCATCGCCCAGGCATCCCCCCCCCCCCCCCCCACACACACACACACACACACACAGGATGCGGCCCTTCTCTTTCGCAGGGTCTCTGGCCCCCGAGACCTCCCTGTGAGCACTGTCAGCTTCCAGCCTGGCAGGCCTCTCCTCTCTGCACTCTCCCAGTGGGATCTCCCTTGGGCACACGGCCTTGGCCCCTGCTGGACACTGGAGGTTTGCAGGCTTCGCTCTCCAGCCCAGGCCTCTCCCCGGCAACCCTGCCCACCTGCCCCAGAGCCCCCCACATCTGCCCCATCCCAGCAGGTTCCCACCCTGGTGGGCCTCATCTGAAGACTGAGACCTAGGAGCAGATGTGATGCTTTCTTGTCACGCACTCCTCAGGTGTGGACAGAGGTACGTAACCCCCACTGGCTTTTTCTGTATGATATGCCAGCCTATGTCACTGCTGCCTTCCTACTTCAAGCCAGCATGGCACATCCCTCCCTGGGCCCTGGCACTGCCCTCCCAGCATGGCCTGGGCTTTCATTCTTGCTCCTCTTCCGCCGCCCTTCTCACCGCAGCCTGGGAGAGCTTTCCGTTCACAAAGCCTGTGCATCTTTGGCCCTAAAGATGCATTTGGCTCCTCCGCTTCGGTTCATAGCGAGGCCAAGTGCAGGGCTGGGGTGCAGCCTGCGCTTGCCCCTCCCAGCTCCGGCTACTGTCCCCTGCCTGGTCGCTCCACTCTGCCCCGGCGCATGGCCCTTCTCTAGCTCCCTGGAGGGTCCCACGCTCCTTCTTGCCGCCGGGCTTTTGCCCTCTCTGTTCCCCCTGCCTGGGATGCTTGTTGCTTTTGTCTTTTCACAGGAGGTTGCATCATTTAAGGCTCAGCTTCCATGTCCCCTCCTCAAGCCAGCCTTTCCTGCCCGCACCAGGTAAGGTCAGTCTGTGCGGCTAGCCCTGGCTCTCAGCCCTGTGCCCCTCGCCTGGCGCTGTGCTCAATGCAGAGTAAAGGCTCAACATGCCCAGAGGGAACAGCCAGCCCCTTAACTTAAGAGTGATTTTCATCTCTGCAGGAACTTTGAAGAAAGAGGGGCCGTCAGACTGTGTGCTCCTTCCTCTGTGTGATCTGGCTTCTGCATCCGATAAAGACCATTTTTAAAGTTAGATTTGATGAGAAAAAAGATTCCTTAACATATTTAATGCCATCATTTCCAAATCTGTTAGCAAACATTAAAAAAAATCAATTCTAGCCCTTAAAAGGAAGGGCATTTCATTATATGTAGGGTTAATGATTTTCTAGTTTCAAAGTATACTTACAACACAGGAAATTATGCAGGCTGCATGAGAAAGCAAGACACATTTTTAAGGACCCACTTTTACGGAGCCTGACTTCTCTGTGCCACGGGCGCAGGCACCCAGCCAAGTTGCCCATGGCAGCCGCGGAGATAAATTCCTTTTTACTTAGAGCTCATTAGCAAAGAAGCAGCTGTTGGTTCATCCAGCATTAGCATTGGCTGTTGCGGAATGGGAGAGCTGGGTGTTGGTTCCACCTTCAGCCACCCCTGCTGAGCTTCCTGGGGTGGTCCAGATGACCAGACACTCAGCGGTCGTCCTTGGTGAAACGGCAGAGGGATGGTTATGACGTTCTGCAGCCGTTCCTTCTCTAGGGAATACTATTGTGCTCTGTAATATTTTGGAGACTAGATGAGAGCACTGCATTGGAAGCTCGCGGCACAGGCGCAGACCCGCCCTGAGGGAGGTGGGGTCTCGGGCAGGTGGGACTGTGTGCTGTCACCATAAGGCAGGCAGTGGCATGAGATCCAGCACAGAGGAGGCTTCATCACACCTGCCACCTGCAGTTCCAGTAAAAGTGAACTTTTGCCAACGTTTCTGAATATCAGCGTATTAAACATCTTCCCATCTAGTTTAAGGACTTCTAAAACTTTTTGGCAGAAAAAAATACATTCCTTAACTTAAAATGTTTTCTGTATGTGAAATCGGGGAAAATAATGAGAAAACTTGTGGAAATATGACAAATTGCAGTAGGGCCCATGTCTTCCTTAGATATGTTCAAATTCTGGGGTGAATGGAGATGTTCTCCGGGAAAGAAGTAGAAATGGGGTTTAGGAATAGCACATGGGAAGGAAAAGCCTGAAGCAGCCTCACAATTTGGGTCATTTTACTTGTTTTCTGCACATTTGGCCTTGGTGTCCACAGGATGAAAAACAAGTTTGATCTTCATTATTTATCCCGAGTTTTTTTAGTTAGTCTAACAGAAAGGGATTTAGCTGGGGTTATTTCTGGGGATTGGAGTTGAGAATCACGTGGCTTTCTGCAGAAATGGATGAGGAAGCCTCAGCTCATGCTTCCTCCAAGTGGGCAGAGAACAGTGCCTTCGGGACCCACCTGCTTCCTCACCGCCAGAGAACTAATGACCAGACTCAGTGGTGCTGGCCATGGGGGACCACATGCCTCTAAGGACTGCACTTGCTAGGAGGGAACCACTGCAGCTTGAGCATGGCCTGGGCTCCTCCCTGCCTCCAAATCTCGCCTGATCTCATGGAGGGGGGATGCCAAATCGCACCCACCGGAAGAGGCCCAGAAAACGCTCTGCTTTGGCAGTAGTGAGAGGCACGTGTGGGGAAAGCACCCACCAGCACGTCCCCTGCAGTGTCTCCAAAACCCCTGTCTCCCTCCGCCCTCTCGTGCCTTTGCCCCGGAGAAGTCCCCTGACCTGGTGGAGAGCTGGATTGTTGCTGGGCCCTGTACACTCTCACAGCACATCGCAGATGACCTCCTGTTCAACAGCTGGAAAGTATTTCCTCCAAAGTTAAATTTCAGAATCACAAATGCCCTGCTCCCGTGGGAATCTACTGGCCTGGTCGTCCTGGACTTGGGTGTTAGTGGCCAGTTCCATGGAGTGAAAAGGCCTCCTATTCATCTGAAGAGAAGAGGCGGAAGGAGAGCCTTCCACGTGAGCTGCTCTGGGCCTCCCCAAACCGGGTGCACTCGCCTCCCTGCCTCTGTGCCCACCCTGGGCCTTCCTAGTCACCCTGGCTCTGCCACCCCTCTCTCCACAGTGTGACATGGAGCTGCCCTCAAGGCTGCTCTCTGGGAGTGAACTGAAGACTGCATGCCCTGCGCTGGCTCTCCAGGTGCCAGAGGGACCCGGCTGAGCAAAGATGGAGGCAGAGCTAAGAGGGGGAGGCCAGGAAGGAGCGGAGTGGGAGCTAGGGGCGGTGACCGGAGCCCTGGGAGGACCCTCCGTGCTCTGCACTCCTGTCTGTAGAGTGGGAAGAGGGGATGAGATGAGTAGCTATAAACCCAGGGCCCAGGCGGCCGTCCTGTGGGAATGGGACTACCAGGTGAGATGCAAACAGAAGCAACCTGGGAGTCCAGATGTCCCCGTGTGAATTCGCTCGGCTTCGGAATGCAGACAGCTGATTCCCAGCGAAGTCCGGGGTTCTAATGAGCGGAGCTAGGGGCCGTGCACAGCCTCCGGTCTCAGGTGTATGCCTCTGGTTGGTGAGCTCCTCGTTCAACCTTCCAGATCCTTCTATCAAAGCAGAGGAGAGGCCAAGAGGCTTGAGGGAGGCTCTTGTTTCTTTAGTGACTGTGCTTAGTGCCTTTAGTGAGGCCACGTTTCTCCTCCTTTCTGATTCCTTCGTGAACTTCTCTGGCTGAAGCCCCAATTTTTCAAATATCGAAAAAATAAAGTGGAATTGACATCTAAGTAATTTTCCATATTCTGATGATGTTTTGTAAAGATCACATTTTTGGCAATGTTTTCTCTTCTCTCCCTTGTGTAAAGGAAAGTTGAAGGTGAGCGAAGCAGGAACTGGAAGTAGAAACAGTCATTCCAAGCCAGGAGGTGTAACCGTGTGAATCAGGGCCGCCTGCAGAGCGGAGGGCTCTAGGCTGATGGGGCTGGGAGCGGCTTCTCTGGAGCAGGGAGGACCTCTGGCTGCAGACCCTTTGCTCCTCTGGGTCCCCAGTCCTTCCATCCCCGCCACACCCACAGTCAGGCCTCCCATGCATGCATTTGGGAGCTTCTGTAGCTTCGGACAGCAGCCGTGCATGAGTCTCCTGCTGCAGAGAGCTGGCTGGGGTGTCGTGGCCAAAGCCAGCATTGGGTTGGTGAGATAGGCTGTGCCATCTGAATGGAGGGACCAGGTCCAGGGAGGAGTGCGGTGCTGGGGTCGTCTGTTAGTGTGAACCCACGCAGGCTGAGACCTGTTCTCATCTGCTGGAGTGTGTCCACGGCATCTCCATTTAATCCATTGTAGACACTTGCTGTAATCAAATCCGATAGAAAGAAAACAAAGAGAAGAATGGCTAGGATGTGAAGAGGCAGTAATGGAATTCTGGTGAGAAAATTTATTGGTAACAGCTAACATTATGCCCATGGTGAACACACTGAAATATGCCCAAATTAATGTTCATTCATTCCAAACTCACGTGAATTAAGCTAGCTATAGTTTAATTTTCAGGTTCTGGAAATGATGGCTACCAAGCTGAGACAGACTCGATGTCTAGAAATGCCAAATGGAGTTTCCTTCGTGTTATTTACCATATGTGTTCAGAGAAAATGCCCCCCTCCTGGCTTGGGTATTTAACTGCTGGAAGAAACATCTCTCCAGGTAATAAGAATTTTCTTACTGATATTGGTCATTCATTTTTACCTCCAATAAAAGGCAGGAAATAAGGCCATAGTTTGGGGTAAGTTTAGTTATGTGATCTTTGTAAAAGTCTCCCCTGCTCCGCTTTGAGATGGGATGGAAATGTTCTTTGGAAGTTTTACGATATGCCTGTAGTCATGGCTTTGCTGCCCGGTGAATGGCAGCCTCTGAGCAGGGCTCCACTGCCCCCAGTTCCTAAATAGAGAGAGGACCCACTCACGGTTTCCTAAGCAAAATGCAGTGGTGCTAGTATTTGAATGCAGGTCCACAGGTCTTCTCAATACCCAGACTCTTCTCAGAGGAAAATGTCTTATATTCAAAAATAAGAGAAAAGATAGATGTTGCACTGAAGGATTGAAAATGTGTCCTCCCTCCTCCCCAGCCCGCGATGTGACCACTCTGCCAATTCCCTTTTCCCGTGGCCTCCAGGAGAGCCAGACATAAGCTCTGCCTCACCCTGTAGCTCAGGTGAATATGGGCAATGGCCAGCGACCCCCGGCAGCTTCAGCCCTGCCAGTGGGGGTGTGTCCTGGAGGTGGAACATGGGCTGCGTCCTCAGAGTTGGGGTTTTTCCCACTTTATAATGAGGAAGAGTTCTGGGAGCCCAGGGAAACGTAGCAGAAGGAGGCAGCAGAGTGAGGAGCCGCGCCCGCTCTGGGCTCACACCAGCATCTGTAAACTCCCCGTGCTCCGTCCTGCACCACCAGGCAGTTCACCTGCCCTCTCCAAGCCTCGGCGCCTTTGTCTGTGATGGGGAGGCCGGCTGTGTCTGTTGATGCTGGTGAGGTAGGAAGAGCATGCACCCCCCTCAGTGTTCACTGAGCACTCACCAAGCTGATTATCCTGGAAGAGGCAGCGCCTGCCATGCACATCCCTTTTGAGCTTCATCGGGCCCTGCCCGATGTGCCAGCGTTCATGGTCCAGGTGCTTCGATGCCTGAGCTGTTGTTTTAAGCATGGAGGTGTCCATCAGGTTGCGTGTGTGTACACAGGAATTTAAGGCTACCCACTTTCTGGGTGTCCAGCCCAGGGGCCGGCTTTCCTCTCAACCACAACAGGGACGCCTTGCCTGTCCCTGATTCGGTTCACAGCAGCCTCTTCAGTGCTGTCCCGGCCCTTCAGTCACTGGTTCCAGCCATGATCTGAGCAAACAAGGCCTCCTAAACATGAGTGATGGGCCCATTAAATAGCAAAGGCAGAGGGATCTGGAGGTGGCTGTGACCTGATGCTCTGGCCGGAACTTGGGCAGCTGCCCAGACTCAGCTGTTCCAGCCCCCACAAGACAAGTTGAGGCTTCCCATCTCTGCAAATGGTCAGGGAAACCTTCGCTCCCACCTGCGTTGGCTCCGCCTTCCGGCGCTCTGTTTTGAAAGTTCACACCGCCCAGGCCGTAGTGCTGCCTGCCGCTGAAAGCCCACACCGAGATGGGAGCAGACTGCTCTTGGGAGCCCGGCCAGGCCCCAGGTCTCCACTGCTCATCTGCAGAACCTCCCAGCCTTCTCTCTTCTATCTGTTCTGTTAGGGCCAGTTCAGAACTGGAGATGGGACTGGGGTCATTTGCCTCCTGGGATGTTGGCTTCACTTCAGGCATGAGATGTGACCCCAGGACAGGGCAAGTTTCCACTGCCCCTCCCCAGCCCTGCTCAGCTCCGGCCCCATCCATGGTTCCATTTTTTGTGCCATTCCTAGGAAAAGGCCTTGAATCTTTCATCTTATCCATGTGCATTCAGGCAAAGGCTGTGGCAGCTCTTAGAAGCTGGCCCTGGAAGCAGGGTCCAGGCCACAGTGTCATGGAGCCTGAGGACCCCCAGCAACCCAGGCTGGGGTTCAGAGGAAAGGCCACTGGACGAGGAGAGCCGGGCAAAGGATGGGGCTGTTCTCTTTCATAAGAAGGGTACAGAATGGGGAGGCTGTGGGCTCTGAGGTCACTTGGAGACCAGCCCTGCTTCTGCCCCACTGCGGAGAGCAATTTGGACACTCCTCCCACTTGTGCCCCTCACCCGCTCTCCTGCGGGATAAGCCCCATGCAGGAAACTCTCCCACTCAGTCTATTTCAGAGAATCCGGCGTATGATGCTGCGAACGTCAGCCCTGGGAGTCATTCTAGAAAGAAGGCTGTAGAAGGGGATTTTGGAGGTGGATTGTCTTCCAAATGGTGCTGATGGGACTTGATACTGATGGTAGCAGGGTACAGCCCCCTCCTGGCATGCTATAGCATGCACCTGTTACAGCATTTACTGTCAGTGGTCAGAATGGCAGGAGAGTTGAGGGGGAGGCATGTGCTGAGGTGAGGAAATGACAGCCATCAAGGCTGTGTAGACTTTGGAATGGCAGCTGTCCTGAGAGCCTTTGATTCACTCAAGAGATGAGGAGGGCATCTCCAGGGCACCAAGCACCACCTTAAGGCTGAAGGCAGAGTCCCCGTGGCAGCATGTGAGTAAACGCAGTCCTCTGCAGCCAGCCAGACAGAGTTGTGCAGAGGACGAGCTCAGGACTCAGAGGATCAGCACCTGGGGTTCAGAGGAGGGGCGTCTGCAGCAGAGGAGGAGCTCAGGACTTAGTGTAAGATTCAGGAAAGGGGCGTCCGTGGCTGGGCCCTACAGGGGAGGAGTGGGGCCCTGCACGTAGATGCAGCTGACAGCCTTGAATCCTGTGATTCCACCGTGCCCCTCTCCTGCTGGATCTGAAAGAGTGGCTCTGTCTCATTGCTTGGAAGATTAACATAATTCAGACACAAGTGAAATAGGTGCCTTATAACAGGGGCCTTCAACCCTTGGGCCATGGACCAGTCCTGGCCTGTGGCCTGTTAGGAACCCAGGCCACACAGCAGGAGGTGAGCATGAGCTTTGCCCCTGTCTGATCAGTGATCAGCAGTGGTGCTAGGTTCTCACAGGAGCAGGAGCCCAAAGGTGAGCTGTGCATGGGTGGGGTCAAGACTTCAGGCTCCTTGTGAGAATCTAACGCCCGATGATCTGAGATGGAACCGTTTCACACCAAAACCATCCCACCCCCACTCTGCCAGTTCTGCGGAAAAATTGTCTTCCATGAGGTCCTTGGTGTCAAAACAGTTGGAGACTGCTGCCTTACAAGACGACACTTGCTCTTCAGTGTCCCCCCAGCGCCCTTCCTGGACATGGGACAGTAACCAGGAAACAGCTCCAGCCGGGATGTCTGTTTCTGGCTGTTGTGAAGTCACTCATACAGGACTCCTGCAGTAAACAACTAGGAAATCGGACAAAACACATGAGCATCTGTTTCTAGACACTGGACAACAGGGAGGGCAAGGCTGTGGCCCTGGAGAAGGGACCATTCAGGGAGCCCCATGCCCTGGGAATGCCCTGACTCCCTGCCTGGAGGGACTTTCTAGAAGTCTACTCGGGGAGGGAGAATCAGCCCAGCACAAAGCATGTGGACGCTGCTGAAGACGTGGACGTGGAAGTGCGGGGAGGCTCAAAGAGGAGGAAACTATAATAGGGATGACACTCGGACATGGAGGGGTTGCTGGAGGAGGGGCGACACTCGGAGATTGGGGGGTTGCTAGGGGAGGGGAGTACACTGGTCTACACCCCGCCCAGCCACACACTCAAGCTGCTCTTCCCTCCACGTGACCTCGGCATCTTAATAAGTAAGATTTTTAGATTATGTCTTAACAGCTGCAAAGCATTTCACTCGTACCAAGAATTCATACACTTAGTCGTCTGTTAACAAACATGTAAGTTGTTTGAGTTCCTTTTCAATTACACCCAACGCCACGATGATGATCGCGTCTCATACTTGGTGAATTTGCGATGGAGCTTTTGTTCGATGAGAACAAATCATCAAGAAGGGAATCTGCCACATCAAAGCCCCTACCCAGTTTTCATCCTGATAGCTATTGGCAGATTGATTTCCATCTAGCTCCCAACAGTGTCAATGGGAGTGACTCTGTCGTTCAGACCCTCCACAAATGTGGATGTTACAGCGGTTTTCCTCGAGCCTCTGCCAACCTGATAGCAGCACCGGTAGATCTGGTTTTTTGGTTTGTTTTTTTTTTTTTTGCTTTTCGTGGTTCTTTTTTTTGCACTTCTTTATTAGTGAGATTGGGTGTTTCTCACACTCACTGTCCCTTTGCACGGCTTTCTCTGGGAGCTTTCTGTCTCTGTTAGCCTTTGTTCCCTTTTTCTTTTTATTACTTTATGAGGTTTCCTTATATATTAAAGACACCACTGCATTCCTATGTAACAATTAGAAGGAATAAAGTAGATATTCATAAAATAACAGGAACGATAGAGCCGGATGAAAAGTAAAACAGAATAAGGCCTATAGAGTTGTGCTCTTCATGTAAATTCAAATAACGCATGCATGGGTTCTTTTGGAAGTACTGGGCAAGTTAATTCAGACCCAGACTACCACTGAGAACAATTAGAAACACTGGGAAAACGTTGCTGAGAAAATCAAAGAAGACCTAATTAAACGGAAGGCTATGTGAGACGCATGCGTCGGAAGATTCAATGTTGTAAAGCTGCTAATCTCCCTCAAGTTTACCTGTCGAGCAAAAGCTTTATCAATCAAAATGCCAACAGGGGTGTGTGTGTGTGTGTGTGTGTGTGTGGACATATCTGTGTAGGGGAGAGGGCTTACTTAATTTTTGTAAATGTACAGGCAAATTGTAATCTATATGAAAATGCAAACTCTCCAGACAGTCAAGGTCTTACTGAAAAGGAAGAAACAGTGGGAGAACGTTTTTCCCTCATACCTGTATTTACTTCCGCGGCTATCTAAAAACACATGTTACGGGAACAAAGAGAGACATACAGACCAATATGGCAGAATGGAGTCCAAAGGCAAACCCTGGTGTGTGGACTCTGGATCTGTGGAAAGCCGGCTCTGCAGAGCACAGGGCAGTGAACGGTGGTGGGTCTGTGGTTCTCCTTCCCCCGTTTACCACCACACATAAATGGTGGTTCCAGGTAAACTGTTGTTCTCCAGCTGAAGGGGAAGGCTAGTTTGAGGGCCATTTCCATTTCGGGGGGTGGTGGAGCAGCTGAGGCGGACCGACCCCCTCTGAGGACAATGAGAAACACACACTAGTGGTGTATAGGATCAGAGCTGCTGGAGCCGTGAGAACCGGAGGCCAGCGCAGACACACCAGACACACTGTTTTCTGGGGCTGCTTGTGAGTTCTGGACACAGGGGAAAGCCGAGGGCGTGGGCTTGGCTTCGGTGAAACAGCAAAGCCACTGGCCGCCTCCATGACCAGAGACGTAAAACTGCACACAGGAGCCTCCGGCACATGGCTCGGAAGCTGACTGAGCCTCTCGAAGCAGGAGGGTTGTTCCGTGGCTCCACCACGTTGAGGAGACACAAATGGAACCCGTGGTCCACTAGGGGAGGCAGCAAAGTGGCACCGAGCTCTCAGCCCACGGTACTGAAGGCCACGCTGAGAGGGAAATGAGAGGCGGGCCCCGCAGAGGATCCTGCTGCGTGACTACAGCAGGGATTTGTCCATTGTTATGCTGATCGCCATCCACGTCACTTCCAATTTGGGGCCACCGTGAAAGGCGCGCTACGCGCGTTCCCAGGCAGGTGCTTTGTCGCACACACGTGCACATCTATGTGGGAAAAGGTAAATTCGTGAGTGAATTTAAAAGTACATTGATTGTAAAAACTGCTATTGTCCTGTGTAATTTACAATATGTTAAATTAAAATCTTAATTGCTAAAAGTTAAAAGGCCTACTAACGACACCTAGAAAGCAGCAGTGAAAAGACCCAGTAAAAATGCACATACAGTATGTGGGAGTCTCACAGATGCAATGTGTGCGAAACAGGCACCACGGAGTGAGTGTCACGGTTCCATCTAGGTTGAGTGTGTGTCACAGAGTGTGTGTCACGGTTCTATCTAGGTTGAGATCACCATGGAGAGTGTGTCACGGTTCTATTTAGATTGAGGTCACCATGGAATGTGTGTTATGGTTCTATTTGTTTTGAGTTCACCATGGAGTGTGTGTCAGAATTCTGTTTAGACTGAGTTTGTGCTTTGGAGCAGAGGACATTGCTTAACTTTAAGGAGGAGGGTGCAATTACCCAGTGGTGGCTTGGGGCGTCGGGATGTGGTGATATCCTGTTTTTTTGACTGGAAGATATTCATGCCTGTTTTCATTGTGTGTAATTTACTGAGTGCTGTATTTACGGTCTGTACATTGTTTTCAATAAAATAGTTACAAATCCACACACATGGAAAAGAGCACTAATGTGTTTCATTAAGATAGGAATCAAAGATACAGAGCAGGCAGGTGAGGGCCCTTCCCCCAGGCTGGTGATAGAATGCCAGTGGGGGATAAGCAGAAAAGGGGAAAAAATAAATCTTGGATTGGTGGCTCATGCCTGTAATCCCAGCACTTTGGGAGGGCCAAGCAGGAGGATAGCTTGACCTCAGAGTTTGGAGACCATAGTGAGCCTGGACAGCACAGTGAGACCCCATCTCTAAAACTTACAAATTAGCCAGGCATGATGGCACTTGCCTGTGATCCTAGTTACTCAGGAGATTGATTTGGGAGGATCACTTCAGCCTGGGAGGTAGAGGTTGCAGTGAGCTGTGATCATGCCACTGCACTCCAGCCTGGGCTACAGAGCGAAACACCTACATATAAAAAAAGAAAGAAGAAGAAGAAGGAGAAGGAGAAGGAGAAGGAGAAGGAGAAGGAGAAGGAGAAGAACAGGAAGAACAAGAACAAGAGGAAGGAGGAGGAGGAGGGGGAGGAGGAAAGGAGAAATGAAAGGGGGACCGGAGAGAAAGAATGAGGGGCAGGAACACGGCAGGCATCACAGAGACAGGCTCTGACTGGTGCCTTGACTGGGTTTGAGACGTATTCTGCCTGCTCCTCCCGGGTTCTGGGGGACGGGCAGCCTTTTGTTGTCTAGAGCCCCATGAGCTTGCTCATGCAGCCCTTGAGAAATGGAAAAATCCAGGTTCACCTCACCTCGTTCCTCATCAATTTCTCAGCACATTTGCTCAACAGTCACGAAGCACTGGCTGTGACTCCCTGAGGTGAACCCGGAAGTTCACCCAGGCAAGGTGCTAAACAAATGCATATCAAGCGTTTTTACTTCCATATTATTGAAAAAGGAACTTAGATTCCAAGAAAGTAAGTTACTGGCTCCCCCTCAGTTATCCAGGTGGAAGAGCAGGGATTAGAACTCACACAGCCAGAACATGGCGAGTCTCCGCGTTTGCATTAATCCTTCCACACGATGTGTCACTTGCAGCAGCCAAACAAAAACAAACTTTTAAAGGTTTAAAACAAATGGTATCTGACAGGATCCTCAAGAATACAAAATACGGCAGCGCTCTTGAAGAGTGTGCAGTTAGGAAGTTGCTGCTCTCCACGCCTGCATGCACAAACGGCTTCAGGGTTCAAATGGGTCCTGGAAAATGAATAGAACACTAATGCATCATATTAGCCCAGATGCCTCGGTTCCCAGAACTAGCCCGTATGTAGCATTTACGGCACCCCGGTCACTGGTCTGAGTCTCTGGCCTAAGTACTTCATGAGTATTAGCTCAATTTTTTAAAGCCACGCTTTCCCCCGACCCCAACCATCTTAGTCTTTTTAGCCGTTGATGGCCGGAGTTTAAATGCCACAAGCTACATGACCTCAGGCCAGTCTCAGACTCTGCAGCTCGGGCCTCATCTTTTCAAGCGGCTAGTGAGCACCTTCTGCAGAAACGGGGATTCCACAGATTGAACGAGATCTTGAATGTGGAAGCACCGGCCCAGGCATGAGGCTGACGCTTTGTGAAAATCCAGGTGCCAATCAGCTCCTCCTTGGACCCAAGTAGGGGATGCCAGGCCAGGGACACGCGGAAGCAGAATAGTCCTGCTCTGCTTCTCTGGCTTTGCCCGCCTCGGAGGACATGCCCTGTCTGAGAAGCCCTTGAAGGATCCCTGGGGATTGACGGGCAGATGCCAACTACCCTCGTTTCCCAGAGGAGGAAAGACGGACCCTCCTCAAGGTGACCCACGCTCTCTGCAGACAATCAGAGAAGGAAAACCCAGGCTTCTGATTTGCAGGGTAAGCGCCTCCTCCCAGAACGCCCTTGCGAGAAGTCATTTGAGCAGCAGTGGCGATGCAGTGTTTAGAAAATAGATCTGAGTAGAACCATACCTCACGTTAATAGTTTTTAAAAAGCATTCTGAGGACATTTACCCAAACTAGGTTATTAAGACAACTTTTTCTGGCTGTCAGCCTCCTTCGTTGGCCCTGCTTTCTTTCCTTATTTTCTTAGCCAATGAGACCATGACAAGGTTTGCTTAGTAAACCAATTTTTTAAGCTCAAAGAGAAACACCCGCTAAGAACTTGCATTGCCTCTTCCCTAATCTTTTTAGCTTAGTGGAAACAGTTACTGTGGTCCTCTCCATTTTTCCCTTCACAGACCATTGGTGACACGTGGTAGGGGATAACAAGCGAGAAGATGAAACTCCGTCTCCCTTCTAGACACACGCCGGCATCGCCCGGGGCCCGGCACGTTTATTCTTCCTTCTTCTCAAGCTTGCCTGAGGATTGTGCGAGTCCAGCTGTGCCTTCAGAAAAGAAGTACCAAGGCTGGGTACTGAGGTGTGAGGAGGCTGTGGCCACCTCTTCTGAAGCGCATTTATAAAATAATCGCATCATTACTAGTTACCCTGTGATACGTAATCCCCTGTCTTGAATGGTTGAAGTGGAGGCACTTGGAACTACTTTTTACAGCTGGTGCCATGTATTTTTCTGGGAAGATGAACCAAGGAAACTGCTTTCCAGCTCTTATTGATATCTAAGGAAGCCGGTGTTCTGGAACCTACGGGGGCAGGGAGACACACACAGCGCAAGGTGTCAGGTTGACCTCTAGTCCCACTTTCTGGGATTCTCCAAGTACTCCAGAGTTCCCAGGGTCACCCAGGGTTCTTTAGGGTGCTCCAGGTTCCTCTGGAGTTATCCAGGATTCCCCCGGTTCTTCAGGGACCCCCAGAGCTCTCCAGGGTCCTCCAGGGTCCTCTGGAGTCATCTGGGGTTCTCCAGGGTTTCTAGGATTCTCCAGGGCTCTGTAGGCCCGTCGGGGTCTGTGTGACAAGGCCCTGCTCCCTCCCACTGTCTGGGAACTGATCAGCTCCTGGCTGCTCCCTCCCGCTTGCCTCTGACTTCTGTGTCTGCACTCGGGCCTCGGTTTACCCCCGCCACTTCAGGGTGAGACAGAACCCCCATCCATGCCATGTGCTCCCTGCTGATGGCCATGGTAAGCCACGTGGGGTGGTGGAAGGGCGGCAGCTCTGGGACACCAGAGGTCTGGATTGCTCATGAATTTCAGTCCTTCGGTTCCTGTGGACACGGACAGTGCTGCTCCCCTGTTCTGGGGAACTCTGTGACCATTGACCCAAGACGCTGTCCCCCCTCAGCCCTGCCCCGGCCTCCATCCACTGACTCTGCAGGTCATTCTCCCTGCTAGCGCTGGCCTGGTTTCTTCCTAAGTTATACCAAAGATATAGAAATTTCTGCATGAAGCTTCTAGACATTCTCCTCTCACCCACCTTATCCTCCTGCAATCACTTTTCCTCGATGAAGGGAGTCAGAGACCTTTCCACCCACAAATTGCACACAGCTGCTCTGCCTAAAGCCCCTGATGGCTCCCCCTTATCCTCAGATATCCAGGGATTCTGAGTGGCCTGTCTCCCGCCTTTCCCCGCCCCTAAGCGCGCGCGCGCACACACACACTCACACACACACACACACACACACACACACACACACGAGGTGCTGCTGCTGCGTGGACTTGCCTGGATTTTTCCAGTGCCCCCAGCTCCATGTTGCTCCCATGCACCCAGGGTAACATCTCACACCTGCTGCAGCCAAACAGCACAGGCCAGAGGGTTGGAAACCACAGAAAGTCACTCTCTCAAAGTTCAGGGGGCTGGAAGTTTGCAGTCCAGGTGGCATCAGAGCTGGTTCCTCCTGACGCTTTGAGGATGAATCTGTTCCAGGCCTTCTCCTGGCTTCCGGCATCTCCAGACTCCTGGCGTCCCTTGGGTGGTTGATGCACTGCTCCCGTCTCCACCTCCACCCCCACGGTCACACGGCCGCCTTTGCCCCCACGGTCACACAGCTGCCTCTTCCTCCACAATCACACGGCCGCCTCCTCCCATCAGCCCAAACTCAGGGCAGAGTTATGTGTGGGTTCGGACGCGGTGGTGACCTCGAGATGGCTGTGTTGGGGCAGCTCCCGCTGCAGTTGGGGGGGTTCAGCCCGTGTCTCTGCCCCTGGGGAGTGCCACATCAGTTCTGCTCTGCAGAGGCAGCTGCACCCACGAGACGGCATGATTTGGGGTAGACGTGTTGGTTCCCACAGTTCCAGAGGCTGGAGGTTTGACTTCAAGGTGCTGGCAGGGTGGGTTCTTCCGGGAGGCTCGGCGGGAGATCCGTCCTGGACTCTCTCTCAGCTTCCTGTGGCCACTGGCCATCCACGTCCTGTGGCTGCAGCCACGTCACCCCAGGCCCTTCCTCCGGCGTCACACACTTCCTCCCCATATGTCTCTTGTCTCCTCTCCCCTTCCTGTAAGGACACCAGTCCTCGGATTTAGGGTCCACAGGAATCAAGTATGACCTCACTGGAACTGGGTTCTGTCTCTAAGACTAAACTTCCAAATAAGGTCACATTCAAAGGTAGCTGGGTGAGGATCTCAGCCTATCATTTCGGGACACCCAAGTCAACTGGAAGCAAGCAGTGACTGTATTTTCATCTGCCTTTTAAAGGGCCTTTTTCCTCCTGGTTTACACCAACGAGCGACGCCAGAACCGCTCGTCAGACACGGTTCCCTTGAGCTGAGTTCCCTTTTCTGCCAGTCGCTCCTCTTGAGTCTTCCCTGCAGACAAAATATAATATGCTTAGCTCTCATTTGGGAATCATGGCTGTGCCTTTATTTTGTAATTGCCCTGAAGTGTTGGACCTGATAAAAAGATCTGGCTGGGCACAGTGGCTCGTGCTTGTAATCCCAGCACTTTGGGAGGCCAAGGAGGGGGCATTGCTTGAGCCCAGGAGTTTGAGACCAGCCTGGGAAACATAGCCAGACCCTCATCTCCACATTTAAAAAAGGATTAGCTGGGTGTGGTGGCACACACCTGTTGTCCCAGAAACTCAGGAGGCTGAGGCAGGAGAATCGCTAGAGCTGGGAGCTCGAGGCTGCAGGGAGCCATGACGTGCTATTGCACTGCAGCCTGGCCGACAGAGCGAGACTGTCGACAAAAATAAAGAAAAGAAGAAACCAAAAGACAACAAAACAAACCAAAACCAAGAACTAACACAATGGCCACAATCTTAGCAAGTAACAGAGAAACATCCTTCAAGCAAGTCCATTGACCAGGAATCAACTTTGCTACAGAGAGATTTGGAGCGCCAAGGATGGCGTCTTCAGAAGGAGCCCTTGGGGCCCGTGTGAGGGTTCCGAGACCACATAAGTGTCTGCTCCTTCCCAGGCTGGGGCTGGCCGTGGAAGACCCTGACGTTCCGGGAGCATCTCAGCCTCCAAGGGTCTCTTGCCTGCTCAGGTGCGTGGCCCCTGCCGTGGGTCCTGGCAGATGCTCCTGCACTCACATAGATTACAAGGGGTACCGAGTTAAACATGTTTAATTTCAAATGAGACTGTGGCATGTATCGTAAATTCATCTCCTACCGACGCACTTGTCACCTGCATGTTTATAATTGTCCACTTTGATTTAATATTAACGGTTCAAATGAAGCATAAACAAGAACAGCTTCTGAATGGCCATGATCCCCGCCTGTCCTGTGAGAGAAGCATCATAGGCTCAGAGAGACGCTCAGCCCCCCCGAACCCCCACCTGCCAGCAGGGCTTAGATCAGATGATCTGGACAGAGCCGTTCCTGAAGGGCCGTCTGCTTCCTGTGGTTGAAATGCCGGTTTGAGTCTGAATGTTTACAGAGCTTAGGATGAATTCAGGAATCACAGCTCCCTTCCAAGAAGATGCAGAGGGAGAAGGGGAGGGTGCAGCTGAGGGGAGGACGCGGGAGCCCGCATCTGGGCCCTGCCCGCCACTCTGCAGGTTTCGTTGTGATATGGTCTCACTCTGTCACGCGGCGGAGTGCAGTGGCAAGATGACAGCTCACTGAGACTCCACTGCCTCCGTCACAGAGTAGCTGGGACCACCGGTGGGCTCCACCGTGCCTGGCTAAGTTTTGTATTTTTGATAGAGACAGCGTTCCTCCATGTTGCCCAGGCTGGTCTTGAACGCCTGAGCTCAAGCGATTCACCCGCCTTGGCCTCCCAGAATGCTAGGATCAGATGCGTGAACCACTGCACTCACTGTGTGTCTGTCGCCTCTTTTTGATCCTCACAAATTCCCCTCAAGCGCACTCCTATCACCCTTTCTTTCTCGGTAGAGAAGTTGAGGCACAGAGAGGTTCTGTCATTGGCCTAGAGGTCCCAGGACAGCTTGGGCTCCGGGTAGGGCTGGGGCTGTGCCTTTGCCTGTGATGTCTGAGGTTTCTGGCTCAGGCAGCTGCAGCTCCTGGCTCCCAGTCTCTTCCTGGGCTCCCCCTTTGCCCCTGAGAAGAGATCCCCACCTCCCATGGTTCAGGCACATTGTCTCCCTGCCCCCACGGAGCCGCGGAGTGCCCTGGGCTGCTCCGGCAGCCCCTCTCTGCACTTGGAGACAAGACTTCACTGCTGAGTGCTGGTCTTCTCTCTAGGTACTCTGCTGGGATGTCCCCCAAACAGGTGCAAAGAGCACAGTGACCAGGCAGGGTGTGCTCCCTCCTTGGGGCCACTCACCAGACCTGTCTGGCCTTAAAATACCAGCCAGGTTGTCCCCAGGCAGAGGTGGCTCGCCTCCAAGGATGCCTTTCCACGCATGTCACTTGCAGTAAGGTGCCCATCTGGGCTCTCTCCAGGTGAGTGCCCCGCTCGCCTTTCCACGCCAACCCTAAGTGGGGTGCTCTGCTCCCAAGGAGGTCTCACAGTGCGCTGTGGTCCCGATATCCACGTGTCCCAACCCTCTCCTGACACACACGGAGATGCCGCTGAGCGGGGTCCTCTCCGCGGCCCTGTGGGAGTGCAGGCGGGGGTCACTGAATGCTGGGGCCCTGGGCGTGGGTGGCCTCGGGCTGCCTGGGTTTCCACCTTGGGTGGCCATTTGTTAGTCCTGCGGCCTCGGCCACAGCCACCTGACATCCGGCCTCAGTCCCCTCATGTGTAAATGAGAAACGGCACCGCTTTTTGGGTTGTTCTGAGGGTTAAGGGAAGATACAGGGAAAGGGCTGGGCCCGGCTCCGGCGAAAGCAGCCCTCAGGAAGTGGACTGGGAGAGGCTGAGGCAGGCCAGTCTCCAACCAGGGCGCTCCTGACCTATTCGGAATGGACTTCCCCTTGGGAGAAAGCTCGTTGTTCAGCTACGGGGGACTCTCATTATTCACCACAGCAATGTCCTATGAAGTCACTGTGGACACGGAATTCGTGAGTACCGAGGCCTTGCTTCTTGGGGAGATACAGGGTTAGGCTCCTACAAGCCTCTGCGCACCTTTCACCAACCAATCAGTGCATGACCCGGTGTTCTGTGTCCAAGCCTAAGACATCATACTCAGTGTGCATTGCGGATTCTTTAACACTGGGCTCGTGGCCGGCAGCGCCTGGCTCGTGCTCGGAGGGAGCGTTTCTAACACACGCGGGTCCTCCCTATGGTACCAGTGTCCTGCCTTTAGGAACACGGGGCGGGACTGCGGCTCTGGGCTCGGTGAAGCAGCAAATACACCAAAAAAATGAGTCAAAGCGCAAAAGCTGCCGTGCTGAGCAGACAGCAGGAAAGACGCCTGTTTACAGCGCGGGGCTGAGAGGAGAGGGTGGAACCGGCACCCTCCACCGCTGACCTCAGCGGGAACGCACCTACCGACCCTACGAGGATGCCCTTGCCTCTCTGCGCACGTTCATTAGTGACTGTGACAGCACCGCTAGTATCACGTTAGCCAGTAGGTGAATTTGCAGACGTGGAACACACACATAACAGGCATCAACCGTATCTGCTCTGTACCCACAAGCATCCACGACCCTTCCACCGAGCACGGTCCTCGGCCTACCATTGAAGCCACCGCAAAACCAGCCCAGCTTCCTTCAGCCTCAACCCAAGTCCTTTTCAGCACACGCTGGCTGACTTACAGGCCCTTCCTCAGACCAGCCCGATGTGTCCAGGACGTTTCCTCCCCAGGTCTTGCTGGGAGGGAGGGTGTGATTCCAGAGGCAGTGTGAGGTCCAGACTGGAGGGACCCTGTCTACCCACCTGCTCTCTCCACTTTCTTATAGGTGTGTAGACCTGGGCTGTCCCTCACCTGGGCTGTCCCTCACCTGGGCCTTACCTGTCCTGGCTCTCTGTGTCCTCCCCTGTACAAACAGAAATGTCACATCCTCGGCCAGGAATGGTGACACACGCCTGTAATTCCAGCACTTTGGGAGGCCGAGGCAAGGGGATCACTTGAGGTCAGAAGTTCGAGACCAGCCTGGCCAACATGGTGAAATCTTGTCTCTACTGAAAATACAAAAATTCGCTGGGCGTGGTGGCTCTCGCCTGCAATTCCAACTACTTGGGAAGTTGAGGCAGGAGGACCACTTGAACCTGGAAGGCGGAGGCTGCAGTGAGCCGAGATCATGCCATTGCACTCCAGCCTGGGTGGCAGAGTGAGACTCCATCTCAAAAACATAAAAATTTTTTAAAAAAGGAATAGCCCACCCTCCTGTCTCTGCTGAACTTATGTGCAGCTCTGGGGAACCCCTGTTGTTGCATCTCCTCTGGTAAGAACTCTGCGCCTGGAGCGTTCCCGGCCTACCAGGTTTCAGAGGATAGAGACTTGCTGCCCATCTCTCTCCCCACCCGTAATCCGGCGGTCTCCCCAGGATCACACCTGACCCCTTCCTCTGCGTCCTCACAGACCCTGACCCAGAGCCACATACATGGGGAGGCTTAACTCCTCCGCTCCTCAAAGGAGTGACATTTGTATCTGTTCAGATGCTCCTCACAAATCAGGCTTCCCATATATGAAATGTTTTCATGTGATTTATGGCTGCTTCCAGGAAGAAAATCTGAATTTAGACCAAGTCATCAATATTATTTAGTATTTACAGCCCCACACATTAATGTGAAATTCTGAAGCCACCCTCTCCATTTGTCTGCCCTGTTTCTGCATCCAGTAAATGGAGCCAGGATTCCCTGGTGAATTACCAGCCGGCATGGCGGTGACTGAGTTAACTTCCCTGTGGCACCTGACCCTGGCACGGCCTGGTTTGCAGGGCACGACACAGACACCTTCATGTGCACATGCCAGGCTGTTTTCCTGGATTGGACAGAGACCCGGCTGGGGGCTGAGAAGGGCGTGGAGAGCTTTGCTGCCAGATGCTCCCAGTGGCCGAAAGCCAAGGCATGTCCTGGCTGATGGCGCCACTCCCGGCTCTTCTCTGCTGGTGCCAGAATGAGAGCTAAGGCGGACACCTCCCCGGCCCAGTGAGGAGGAGCCCCTCAAGGAGGGGTGTCTGGGAGTGGGAGGGTCACTTCCACTGTGCTCTGTGCCTTTGGGAGCCCCTGAGCCTGGACAAGACCCCATTACTGCGATATTGGGTGAGTGGTCGGAATGGTCATTTCCTAAGCTCTCAGGCTCCCCGAGGATCACCCGTGCGTTCCTGGTGTTGAGCTTCTGCTGTTCTGCCCGTCACTGGACTTTGGAGTCAGCCTGGGAGTCCCAGGGAGGCGAAGAGCCACTCTTGTGGTGGGCTGGGCTCGGCGACGCCAGGGCTACAGAGGGGAGGCATTGTGCCAGGGTGGCTGGTGGGGGAGGTGCCCAGGACTGGGGGGGGCTTCCTCCAGCCATGCCACTGTGGGCAGCTTGTCCTTCTGGCTTGTGCCACCACATCCCCTCCTCCCCCACTCCCTGCTCCTGCGAGATGAGATCAGCATCAGCTTGGTGTAGTTTGGGTCCTTTAGGTTGCTTTTTTATTCCCAAGGCTGCCTTATCTCTAGCCAAGTCTGCCCTGCCTTGATTGGGTGGGTGTGTGCTGCTTCCTGTCTCGATTGGGTGGGTGTGTGCTGCCTCCTGTCTCGACTGGGTGGGTGTGTGCTGCTTCCTGTCTCGACTGGG
>NW_022436953.1:34280516-34284736 GCF_009761245.1 Sapajus apella | reverse complement strand
GTGCTGCTTCCTGTCTCGACTGGGTGGGTGTGTGCTGCTTCCTGTCTTGATTGGGTGGGTGTGTGCTGCTTCCTGGCAGATTGCAGGTTCTGAGACTGAAGGGCAAGCCCGCAAGAAGACTCTGTAAGAGTGGGAGGGAGGCCCACGCCTCCACGCTTACGCCCCAGAATGCCCACTTTAGAACGCAAAAGTGAGGCCCACATCTCTATGCCTCCACTCCAGAACACCCACTTGAGAATATCACAGTGAGTCCCACATCTGCACCCCAGAACACCCACTTTAGAACATCAAAATGCCGGAGACCACATGCCAAAGTCAGGTGTACAGTTTGCACTGGTGAGTCATGACACGTGCGGCTGCATCTGAAATGGATTACGGTGGAATCCAGTGATGGGACGTGGTTCTCTTACAGACCTGCCCTCCAGATGCCTGGCCCTGGGCAGGCAGTGAGGCAGCAGGCCTTCCTGAGGGGCGAGGGTCGTTCTGCTCGGGGCCACGTGGGTCTCCCAGTGCCACTGTCCAGAGATGATCAATGCCCTGCCAACTTCTGGAGTGCTGCACTCAGCAAGCTGCCCCATTCGCAGTGGCTGAGCTAGCAATTAGCATCAACCTCTTCTCTCCACTCCATGTTTTATCACTCCGTGTACTTATGAATAACACTGATTCAATCAGACTTATTGTCCATAATTTGCTGGTGTATTGCTTTACTGCAGAGAAAAATCCCATTGGGGCTCAGATCTCAGCCTCCTAAAAATGAACTCTCAGGAATAATGGGCAATTTGCCGTGAGGGCTGTTATTGGTGAGGTCATGGCCCTCGCCTTTTTAGTGAGCAGACTGAGCTCTGAGTATCTTTAGACTATAGTAAAAGGCGTGCATGCCCATTAACGCCATTGTCCCTCACCTTTGGATGGCAATATTCATATCTCTGCCACTTCCAGCAAATGACCTGCATGGTGACTGCGGTGCTGGGGGTGGGGGTGTAGTGGCCCCATTTCGCATCAGGAAAACAGCTACATGGATGGACATGCTACGGAAGCAGGGGTAAACTGAGGAGTGCGGCGACGGAATTGACAGTCTTCCAATAGTTTCAAAATACGGCTTGAAGTACAAATCAATGGAGTCTATTACCTACTTCATGGAATTTATTATGATGCAAGATCAACAAAGTCGGTGCCTACGATTTATGAAGGTTTCTTTCATATACAGCCAAATCAGCAAACATCATTGAAACGATCATCTCTGAACACTGAGCTCACAGCTAAGCCTCCTGTTTGAAAACACAAAACCCAAAGAATAATACGTGACTCTGACGTAGCTTTTGAGCACACTCTTTCCTTACCTAGGAAGCTCTCCCGAATATTTAAAATTTGGAAATACGTCTTGGAAAATGGTCTCCAAGTCCCTCTAATCTGGACACCTAGCCAGAGCTTCAACTTGCTGACAGCTGTCTTTGTAGCTTTCAGAGGAACTGATGCTTGGATCCCTGACTAAGGGCACTTGGGCATTAGAATCAGCGGAGAGTTTTCATGACCGAGCATCCTGTTGTGCTGTGATGGGAGCAATTCACTTTGCAACCTGCTGGTACAACTTCCCTGATGGAACTTTAGGGATGGCAGCACATTTCGTATAGAATGCAACGCACTCATGCCTAAGTTTGCTCAGATGCCAGAATCAGTCGTGGGGAGCGTCCACGTCCACAACCCAGATCGATTCTCAGGCCCAGGATGCCAGCCACGGAGAACGCTGCTCCTCAGGAGATGGAGGAGTCGTCCCTGACTCAAGCCTGCGGAGCAGTGCTGCCGTCAACACAGGAGCGCAGGTATCTTTTGGGGATGCTCATTTCTTTTTCTTTGGGAGATACCCAGCAGTGGGATTGCTGGATGGAATGGTGTTGTTCTATTTTCAGTTCTTTGGGAAGTATCATACTGTGTTCCATTGAGGTTGTGCTAATTTACATTCCCACCAAGAGTTTGGAATGATACACACTGGAGACTCAGAAGGGTGGGAGAGTAGCTGGGGGCGGAGGGGAAATTACTTCATGGGTACAATGTATCTTATTTGGATGGTAGATGCACCAAAATTCCAGTCCTCACCACTATGAAAGTATATATCCATTTAAGAAAGGTGCATTTAGACCCCCATACAATTTTTAAAACGATTATGGAACACTGGAGGCTGAGCCAAGGTGGGAGCCCAGCCATGAGGATGGAGACAGTGCCTGCTGCAGACCATCACCGCTAGCTCACAGACTCTGGGCTCCGGGCCAGAGGACTTGTGGTGCTCGGGAGTCCAAGTGGGTGGAACTGGACTAGGAGGAGGGTTGAAAGCGGCCCATGATGAACTGAAGACGCTGTGAGTCCCGGATGATCCCTAGAGAGATCTCAGGGCTCAGAAATGGGACGGGGAAGCGAGTGCCCCAGCTGGGAGAGGGCATCAAGGGTGTCATTCTGTGCACGCACTGCGGGTCTGACCTCTGCCCCAGAAACGTTATGGGCCTGGATCAGCCAGTGGGCATCCACACTGCCAGAGTCTGCCTCAGCCAGGGTCTCTGCGCTACCCTTCTGCTGATTGATTCAGCAGCTTCCAGGCAACGCCGCTCAGAAAGGCCAGTGGCTAGCGAGGTGACCACTGCAGGGAACGATGGGTCAGGAGTGCTGACCTGGAGGAGGCGGTGCTGCAGGAGCTTCCTCTGGGAGGGAGGCCCCCGCATCCGTTACACACTGCGTCTCCTGGTTCCAGACGTACCTGCTGTCCACGACACTGGAGCGAATCCAGGCTGGCCGTGACGCAGGTCATGGGACAGCATTTGAGGACACTTTGAGGAACAAGGAATAAGGAGCCACTGCCAGAATAAATGTCCTGCTTTCCAGAGATTCCCAAGGGTGTGCCAGACTTAATTACACGGGAATTCACATCATCCCATCGAATGACGGTGCTTCAAAGCAGCCTGTGCGTGTAGGTGCATCACATAGGTGTAGGAAACAGGAATCGCTGTGTGCCGTTGGGATGAGTTTATCTCAGTGAAGTGCAGAGGCATGGCCTAGAGCAGCCCGCACCTCAGAGCCACAGATGAAAAGGGGAAAGTGTCCACCGCTTCTGCTGACAGCACCAAGCACAGTAATCACGCTGTCCCCACATAACTCCTCTCAGTGACAAGGGGCGGCAGGAGGAAGCACCCACGCTTGCTCAGCAGTGGCTGCGTGAGACCGCCTCACGCGTGGGTCCCTCAAGGCTGTGAATGTGAGGGGGCACGCAGTGCGGGATGGGGTGCAGGTGAGGGTCAGGTGTGGAGGCCTCATTCCTCCCTGGGTGACTTTTGTTGGGGATCCCTCCAAATGCCCTGGATTCATGATGCAATTTTGCTATAATTAAACCTGAATTACTCAAATTATAGAATTAATTGCATTCAGCTTCAATCACCATTTCTAATTGATCCCAGGCTGCTGGCTTCGCACCTGGAGATCTTGGTGACACTGGGAGCAGCGAGCAGGTGGCCTGGCCTGCTGCCTCCTTGCTCAAGTGCAGGGGCCAATTAGAAAACTTGTTTTGCTGCTGACCCCAGGGAGGGCAGACCACACACCATGCCCGCAGCACACGGCAGGCAGGGGCTGCTGAGGGCGGGTCTGAGACGCAGCTGTGAGAGGGCCAGCCGGAGGACCTGAAGTTCCCAGAGCCCTGCGCATCTGATGAGAGCCGTGTGGTGTCAAAGGAGCCACAGGGCCCAGCAGGTACAGGGAACTGGCCTCATGCTCAGCTCAGTAAGCACGCTCTCCTTATCTACACCTGCTAGACCGCCTCCTCCAAAACCAGCCCTGTGTTTTATGAGAGAGCCCAGGAGAAGGAGCATAACAGAAATGGGGCTGAAGAAGTGAGGGGCTTGCCACAGCCAACAGCATAGAAAACCGCAATTGTATGTGGCCTCGCAGCTTCTAGAAAAATCTCCAAGCCCCTGACCAGACTCGTCAGACAACCTACAAAGCCGATGCTGGAAATCACTGTAGCTCATGGGAAAGTGTGTGTGGGAACCCATGAGACGCAGGGCATTGAGGGAGTTTCAGAATGTGGTCCGCACCTCCTTGCTCGTGGGTGCAGATGGCGTTTGTGGGAAGTAAAAAAGTTCCCCTTTAAAGTTCACTTTCTTGTTAAAAAAATAAGGGTGCTAATCACTCTTAGTTAAACCCTCTCCTGTGTAGCTGTTAGACATGCCGTGCGTACAGGC
>NW_022436953.1:34278069-34280416 GCF_009761245.1 Sapajus apella | reverse complement strand
AAAAAAAAAAAAAAAAAAGAAAAAAAAAAAGAAAAGGTGTTTTTTTTTTTTAATTGTACTTTAAGTTCTGGGGTGCATGAGCAGATTGTGCAGTTTGTTACATAGGTATACACGTGCCATGGTGGTTGTTTGCTGTATCCATCGCCCCATCATCTACATTAGGTATTTCTCCTAATGCTACCCCTCCCCAATCCCCCCACCCCCCTGCTATTCCTTCACTAGCCCCCCAACCCCAAACAGGCCCCAGTGTGTGATGTTCCCCTCCCTGTGTCCGTGTGTTCTCATTATTTAACACTCACTAATGTGTGAGAACGTGTGGTGTTTGGTTTTCTGTTCTCATGTGAGTTTGCTGAGAATGATGGTTTCCAGCTTCATTCATGTCCCCGCAATGACGTGAACTCATCCTTTTTTGTGGCTGCATAGTATTCCATGGTATATATGTGCCACATTTTCTTTACCCATTCTGTTATTGATGGGCATTTGGGTTTGTTCCAAGTCTTTGCTATTGTGAACAGTGCCACAGTAAACATACCTGTGCATGTGTCTTTATAATAGAATGATTTATAGTCCTCTGGGTATATACCCAATAATGGGATTGCTGGGTCAAATGGAATTTCTATTTCCAGATCCTTAAGGAGTCACCACACTGCCTTCCACAATGGTTGAACTAATTTACACTCTCACCAACAGTGTAAAATGTTCCTATTTCTCCACATTCTCTACAGTATCTGTTGTCTCCTGATTTTTTAATGATCATTTTTAAGTTATTAGCTGATCGGGTTTAAGTTTAGGCTGTGAGGTCTGGCTCCAGCCAACGGAGATCAGACACAGCAGTAATGACAACCCCAAATGCATAAGGAATAAATATGTCTGCTTTCCTTTGTTCGTGGTACTCCCATGGCAAGATGGCTAGTGAGGGTACCCTTCCTGCAGTCCAGGAAGTAAAAATTGTGTGGCTGAAAAATCCTTTGTCTCAGTGCTGATTTTTCTTTGTGACACCGAGCTTCCGTCTCCGACAGCTTTTACTCATCTCTATGCTATTGCTTCGCAGCTAAGCCTGCGCAGGGCATTGTTTTACCATGTAAGGCCCAGCGGCCCCTGGAGGAACACGCACTTGCCATGATCTGTGTCGGGGTGTGCACCAGTCAGGTCAGAGTGCAGGTCTGTGAGGGGACACAGATGCTCTTCAGACATGTGAAGCTGAAGCGTGTTGAGAAAGGAAGCTCTTTCTCTTCCACACAAACGCCCTGCGTCCATTCCCGGCGGTCCCAATTTCTGGTTGTTGCAAATGTCAGAGCTGGTTAGAAACTTGTGTCCACATGAAACCCTGCACGCAGCTGTTTATAGAGTTTGGTTCATAATCACCAGAGCTTGGAAGCAACCACGGTGCCCTTCGGTTGGCGAAGGGGTGAATAAGCTGTGGCGCATATACAGATGGTGGAATGCTATTCGGTGTTCACATATGAGCTATGAATTCATGAGAAGCCATGGAGGACCCTTACATGCATTATGACTAAGAGAAAGAAGCCAGCCAGACATACACTGTATGATTCCAACTCTAGGACATTCTGGAAAAGGCAAAACTAAGGAGGCGTGAAAAAATCCGTGGTGTCAGGGGTTGGCGGGAGGGAGGGAGGCATCCGTGGAGCACTGGAAACTTTTAGGGCAATGGAGCTGCTCCGTGTGACACCATAATGGTGGGTCCGTGTCATGGTGCATCCGTTCAAACCCACAGAATGAACGACAAGAGTGAGCCCTCATGTAAACCATGAACTTTAGTTGATAGTAATGCATCATTACCAGCTCATTAATTGTAACACCCACCAGAGTGGTGCCTATTAATGGTGGGGAGGCTGGGGGCAGGGAGAGGGGTACATGGCAACTCTCTGCACCTTCCACTCAATTTTGCTGTGAACCTAAAACTTCTCCAAAAAAATTAAGTCTTCTAGAAACGTCATTGCTCAGAGCACCAGGGGTTTGTCAATGGTGAGGACAGCTGCATTGCTGCCGGCACAGAGCCAGTGTCCCCTGAGGTCGGGTGTGTGTAGGCATGGCCAAGGGGAGCCCAGCAGGGCAGAAGCCCTGGGGGCAGCTGGGAGGGTGCACAGGGGTCTCGGGGTCTCCAAGGGAAGCTGCTGTGGACGAGCAAGAGGAAGCAGGATGCCCAGGCCATGGCCACGGTTATCTGCAGCCACAGAGCTATTTCCATCACAAGAGGGAAACCACAGCACACCACGGGGCCGGCCCACGTGCGGCTGAAGGCAGCTAAGGTTGGCTTAGAAACAAAAACACAAAACGGAGGCACCGCATTCCCTCGTACTTGTTCTAAGGGCAGGAGTTGGAGACT
>NW_022436953.1:34144031-34278059 GCF_009761245.1 Sapajus apella | reverse complement strand
GCTCCTCCTCCTGCTCCTCCCTCCGCTCCTCCTTCTGCTCCTCCCTCTGCTCCTCCCTCTGTTCCTCCTGCTCCTCCCTCTGCTCCTCCCTCTGCTCCTCCCTCCGCTCCTCCTTCTGCTCCTCCTTCTCCTCCTCCCTCTGCTCCTCCCTCCGCTCCTCCTTCTGCTCCTCCTTCTCCTCCTCCCTCTGCTCCTCCCTCTGTTTCTCTCTCTGCCCCTTCCTCTTCTCATCCCTTCCTTCCTCTTCTCCCTTCCTCCTCCCTCTGTCCCTCTGCACTCCTCCCTTTGGTGCCAGTTTTTACACTAACTTCGCTAGTGTAAAAACAAATTTTGATGACTTTCCAGGCCATGAGTTCTCTCTGCTCCACAGATATGCAGAGTGGAGGGAAAATCACACAATACAACCAACAATGAGAGAACCGGCGAAGCTGACTACGTCGACCATCTGTGACTCTTCTGGAGCCCCTCAGCAGCAAGCTTTTCAGAATTCCTCAAGTCCAGTCACATAGGATCTGAAAAACAAAGGTTTAACATAAGCATTGGAAAAAGAAGATAAGAATAAGGGATTATTTTTATTTATGGGTCAAAAATCATGTTTGACATGAAGTAACGTTTTACTGGGAGTTACACACTTGAGAACAGATTGTGTGTGTGCTCTTATGTGTATGTGTGCATGTCTACATGTGTGTTCATATGTGTGTATATGTTTTTATGCATGGATGTGTCTGTGTCTGTGTCTAGACACCTGGGCTTTTAACATCATCAGGAAAATGAAAGAGACAGAACCCCAGGGGGCTCCTGGAATTCTCCGACGTGTCCCCTGTGTGTGTTGGAGCGAAGGCTGGAGAGAAGGGGAGTGCTCAGCTGGTTCCCCAGGGCCCTGGGCTTTCCCAGTGGGGGCGTCAGAGTCACCGAAGGGCACCCCGTTCAGGATGCACTGCTGAGCACCGTCTTATGCAGCATTTTCACTTAGAAACGTTTCGTGTTGGTGAGCTCTAGCGGGAGTTTTTACTTTTTTCCAGATTGTCATACAGGCAGGATTGAGGGACGATGAAGACCTCAGTAAAGTTCCCAGCCTAAGACGCATCAATTAAAAACCTCTGCTCTCCTCTTCTGTGTGGCCTGTGGGGTGGGACAAGAATCCCCCTGCCTGACAAGTCTGCATGGAGGAAGACTGAAGCAGAATGTGGAAATACGCGGGGGATGGAAGCTGTTAACGACTGGCTATGAATAACATCAGCCAGTGACTCCACCTGGAGACCGCTGCCCGCGGCTTTGACCTCAGTGATAGATAAAATGAGGTTTTCAAAACCTTTTAATAGTCATACATTACTCTAAGCATTCGATGTAGGTGCCTTTCTTTCCCCTTGTGTTTATTGATATCTGACCATTTCCTCTGGACTCCAATACACCTTGTACTCGAGCTGCTTATTTTTCCGCAGGAACCCGTGTGAGCCTCAGACGTCCGGTATCTGTAGCAAAGGCCAGACATTCTAGGAAAACCCAAATGAAATGTGCACAAGAGCCCAAGCTGGGGCTGGCTCAGCTCCAAGTCTGCAGAGCTGTGTAATTGCAGAGTCCGAAAACAAAATCATAGGATGCAAACAAATTCTGGAAGGAAGCAGGTTGCATTTGGTTTTGGTGCAAATGCAAAGAGTGTTCATCGTGAAAAGTTGTGTAAGATGTCTAAATAACACCGAGGAGAGAGGAGAAATGCTAGTGGAAGGAAATACTCCCCCGACACTGGTGCACACAGGAGGCCACACAGGAGCCATTTCGATCTCTGATGACCTCAGTGCAGGGTGAACAAACAGCAGATCCATCACTGGCAACCGTTGACAGAGCCGCTGAGCGGGGAGGTGAGGAGAGTGGGCCTTGGGGCCGGACGGGCCTGGGCTGAGCTCTGGACTTTGCTGTATGTCACACGCGTGGCTCCCAGCCTGAGTCTCCCCATTCATGAAGACAGCGGCGGTGACCTCATGGGCAGTGATGCTTCCAGGAGGATGGGGCAATTTGTGTAGCAAGCATTTGGTAGGTGTGATCACATTTTGGGGGAGAATCAAACAATTCTCTACCTGCGTCCTAATTCTTAATGTCGTGTGGGGACTCACGCCTGGAAGAGGCGAGTGATGGTCCCGGTGAGCCTGGGACGTTTTGGGTTTTACAGTGGAAAACCTGGCATCTGGGAACCTGTCAGCCCCAGGCACGGGGATGGTTGGTCATCTCATCTCCTTGGCCCTCTCCACCCACTCCCATTTTTCCTCCCTCCTGGATCTGGGGACGGCCTTCTGTTGTAAGACAGGTAAGGAAGACAGGTAAGAAAACCATGGGGAACAAGAACTTTGGGACACAGTGTGCTTCGTTTCATGGATTGGTTTATGACCAGGAATTACAATGGGCCATTCCTTATGAGATGTTTAGGATTGATTTGAAACTCTATAGAATCTAAACTAGGAACTGACTTCCTGACACCAGGCGATCTGGACGGATGACTTTATCCTGCGTTTAATGGATTTTTTCTTTTTGGTTAATGATCTGTTTGTTTTGTTTTGTTTTTTTAAACATGTGGCATAAACCCTAAAAATACAATTGTCAAAACAAATATTTTCATTTAGATTATTTTCTTTCATTCAAAAACTTTGCAAAAGAAATATTGGGCATTTACCATTCTATCATCAGGTTTACATTCCTGTGTTACATTTTAACAGTTAATAGTTGTGGGGGGCAGAATAATGTCCCTCACCTAAGGCCATTCCTATCCAAATTCCCAGAGCCTGTGAATAAGTTGGCTTCCATGGCAGTGGGAAATGTGGGGTGGCAGATGAAATCACTATGGTTGATTTGCTGCCCTTAAAATAGGAAGATGAGCCCGGATCATCCAGGAGGGCCCAGTATAACCACCAGCATCCTTAAAGGGGAAGGGGGAGGCAGAAAAGAGTCAGAGAGGCGACCACAAGGATGGTCAGAGAGAGAGAGGGGTGACCACCAGGCAGGTCAGAGGGAGGGAAGTAGGGTGGTGAGAGGGAGGAGGTGACCACAGGAGGCTGAGAGGGAGAAGGTGACCACCAGGACATTGAGAGGGATGGGTGTCACTGCTCTGAAGGTTGAGGATGGGGCCATGAGTCGAGGAATCCTGGAAGCCCCTGGAAGGAGGAAAAGATGCAGAGTGGACTCCGCCCTGGAGCCTCGTGTCTGCCCAGGGAGACCCATGCTGGACTGTCCTGCAGGACTCTAAGGGCAGAGTCAATCAGCATGGCTCCCAAGTCCATGGACAGTGTCCACTCTTCAGCCTGCCCTTTACGGCTGCGGATTTGGGTTCCTCCCTGCAGCTCCAGCCTGACTTCCAGTTGTTATCATCCTGGAGATTCATGCAGCAGCTGCAGGGACCTGCCTGTCCCACACACCCTCCCTCCCTCCCTCCCTCCCGCCTCCATCTCACGCCCTCTCGTTCTCCCTGTCTGCCTGGGCTCTGTGTACAGACCCCCACGGTCAGGGTCTTCCTGTCTGAGAGGGAACTCCTGCACCCTGCTCCAGGCCCACCTCCTCCCAAATGCCTGGTAACACCACCGGCGCCTTCCCACTGCCCCAAGCTTCTGCTATCTTGGAACAGGGTACCCCAGCATTGCAGATCGCACTGGGGGTGCTTTCTGTTTGATAGGTACCTGCTGGGGGTTGATTGGTAAGTTGGAACAAGTCAGTTGAAAAGGAAAATGTTACCAGGTGCATAACTTATGTCTTTTATTTAAAGTGAAACCTAAGCCTGAAGTCTTGGTGTTACCATTTGGCAGGGAGCCAAGTCCTTTCCTGGGTGAAGAGGGCCTGTGGCCGGAATCCGCATCTCCTGCCACTCATTTCTGCTGTTCCCCTTCTCGCGGTCACCTGTGGTTGTGTGTCAAGGCCAGTTCCCTGTGTCATGACCTGTGACAGAGAGGTTGACGGGCCGTTCTCTGCTACGTGACTCCCCGGATGGCTTCAGGAGGTTCTGTGAGCCTCATGGGAAGGAGCGTCTCGCCCGTGTTCTCTTCGCCTTCCTCCCTGCTGGCTTCTTCAGATGAGAGCCGCGGGCAGAGCCACCCTGCAGACACTGGCATCGGTCTTTCTCACACACATGCTTGGAACAGTTGAGACGTTCACAAAACTACTTGAGCTCACTGAGGCACCCCTGGGGTGTTTTACCCAACTCCAGACCAAAGCCTTATCCCACAATGGCTGATCAACTCCCATTGACTGCTCTAAACTCACTTGACAAAACCAGCTTCTCATGGAAAATTTACAAACAGTCCTGCCTGAATTACTGTGCATGAAATAGGACCAGTGCAAGCTTGGCAATATTTCTGCTCAGGGCAAGAATAATTCTCCCATCTGGACCTACAATTCTGGGGAGAGAACAGAGGCCAAAAGAAAGAACAGAACAGAGAATGATTTCCTGGGTAAAACCCCTGAAAAGGTGCTGTGAACGTCTTCAGCTGATGTTCCTTCTGAGACCTCCTTGGGACGTAGAGTCTACAATGGCCTTTGAAACACAGTTGCAGAATAAAATTCATGACTGCGTAACTCAAGAGACTACCGCAATGGGAATGCCCCCTATGAGTTACGAGAAAAATGAATGAACAACTTGAGCCTATCCTGATGGTGCCCGTGTCCCATGGGGGGGGTGTGGGGGTCTTGGGACTCGGGATCCTGCTCCAGAAATCAGAGCAACCAAGGCTTGATCCAAAGGGAAGCATGGGGGACCCGCGTCCCGGGTTGCATCGTATCCTGGGCTTCAGAGGAGCGGCCTGGCTCACCGTTAGAGGAGTCGGTCTCCCAGTGGTGCCTGCTGGGGGGACGCTTGGCTGTGGGAATGATGAGATTACACTGAGCAGTGTTGACTCCAGATTCATAAACTGTGCCTTGGACTCTGAAAACAACCAAGGCACCAAGGAAATCAGAATAAGTGTTGGAAGGGGACAGCTCTGCTTGAAGGAGGTAAGAGGGGGCCTGGTGGACACAGTTCTGGGGGCCTCGATCTTCCGATGAGGAGCACAGTCCCACCGCAGCTGTGCGGCCCCGCACCTTCTCAATGGCTGGAGAATTACCTAAAATAGTCACATTGCAGCTCTTGCCAATCACTTTACTTTGACTTTTGAACATCTGATAATTAAGTGTGAACCTTCTGAAAGGTGCTTCAGCGCTGTGCGAAGTGCGTACCCCTGGTAACTTTTCCCACAGTCTGACCAGATGAATCAGGGCATAAATTACATGTCAGATATGGATATTACCTTTAGAAAGAGCCATCTGATTAGGCTGAGAACTGAGGGTGGATGAACAAATTTCATTCTCTTTGAAGAAAAATATGATATCTGATGAAATTGTTTTTCTTGGTATTAAGTTCACGTGTTTGCAAAAATAAAACTGGATTTTTAAGGTTTAAAATATTTATTTTGAATCTCTACATGGAAGATGAGAACATAAAGTAGAATGTTTTATTCTTAAATTCTAGACATTTAAAAACAGCATTTAAATATTGCACATTAATGGCATTGTGAATATTGCCAACCAGTGGATGCCTGTTGAAAGCAGCTTGTAAAAAAGCTGCCTATTCATCCATCACTCCTCTATTAATTCATCTATCTATCTATCTATCTATTCATCTATCTATCATCTATCTATTCATCTATTAATTCATCTATCTATTCATCTATCTATCATCTATCTATTCATCTATTAATTCATCTATCTATTCATCTATCTAACATCTATCTATCTATTCATCTATTAATTCATCTATCTATCTATCTATCCATCTATCTATCTATTCATCTATCTATCTATTCATCTATCTATTAATTCATCTATCTATCTATTAATTCATCTATCCATCCATCCATGTATATATGTATGTATCTAGCTAGCCATGTATATATGTGCATATGTATGTATGTATGTTTCTATCTATTAATTCAACTATCTATTAATTAAACTATCTATTAATTCATCCATCTATCCACCATCCATCCATCCATGTATATATGGATGTATCTAGCTAGCTATGTATATATGTGCATATATATGTATGTATGTTTCTATCTATCATCTATCTAAATAGTTATGGAGGGTATTTACTATAGACAATTGACTCATGAATTTTTGGAGCTTGAGAAGCCTGAGATCAGGCAAGCTGGTAATGTGAGCTCCAGCCTGAGTCCGTGGGCCTGAGAGTCAGGAGAGCTGATGCTGTGGTTCTAGTTTGAGTCCGTGTTTGAAGGCAGGAGAAAACCAACATCCCAGCTCCAAGACAGTCAGGCAGAGAGAATTCTTCCCATTCAGCCTCTGTGTTTCTTTCCGGCTCAGTAGGTTGGAAGGGGCTGACCCACACTGGGGAAAGTGATCTGCTTGACACGTAAAATCGACTGTCACACATCCTGTGTCCTAGGTTGGGGAATTGCCCTCCTGTGGGTTGGAGTGAGAGGCAGGAACCCGCCTGCCCCGTGGAACAGCCGCCAGTTCAGCCATGCACCTTCTTCCTCCTGGGGATGAGTGTGGCTCCTGTCCTGGGCTTGGTCAGTATGAAGGACCTGCCCTGGACTTTACATCAGGAGCTGAGGACTCAAAGACACCAGAGCCTGAAGAGCCTCTGTGGTGGCAAGATGGAAATCCCAGAGCTGAAAGGGCAGCTGTGCCGATGCAGGTGGTCAGAGCACTGCCGCGGGGAGCCAGACGGGTTCAGGACCTGGCAGTTGGAGAGGTGGCAGCTCAGCCCTACCCAGCACAAGGGCCAGCGAGAAGAGGGCTGTGGTTCCCGTCTGTGCAGGCAGTGAGCTGGGTGCCCAGACCCCAAGGAGGTTCTGAGAGGTACCCAGTACACCCCCAAGAAAACCCTCAGTGATGAGATCAGCAAGAGTACTGTCTACTCCTCTCACCTAGGAACCCCGAGGCCTTGACAGGACAACAGGCTTGGCCTTGTTCCAGGATCGCCGAGAACCTGAAAGTTGTCAAGGAAACACGTTTTCCTACCCAACTAATGTGGCTAATTTGAAGTGAGTCTCTAAAAATAAACATCTCTGGGTGAACAAATTGTACAAAGGTGCAACTGCATTTATTGCATCCTGAGGATCGTAAAGGGCCGGGATTTGTGACAGATGCATCATTACAGAGGGTGCAGATGACAGACATTGGAGAGGAGGATGTGCTGAAGCCCCGCCCACTCGAAGAGGCTCCTCATATGCAGGTCTGGTGCTCCCTCCTCCACGGTGCTCCTCCATTCATGATCCTCCTCCCCGAAGGGCCTGGTGCTCCCTCGTCTGCAGTAATGCACTGTTCAGAATCCTTTTCCCCTGCAGGCCTGAGGCTCCCTCATCCTTGGGGCTCCTCCTCCATTCATGTTCCTCCTCCCCTGTGGACCTGGGGCTCCCTCATCCTTGGGGCTCCTCCACCATTCAGGATTGTCCTCCCCTGAGGGCCTGGTGCTCTCCCATCCATGGTGCTCCTCTGCTGTTCGTGATCCTCCTCCCCTGTAGGCCTGGGGCTCCCTCATCCGTGATGCTCCTCTGCCATTCAGGATTGTCCTCCCCTGAGGGCCTAGTGCTCTCCCATCCGTGGTGCTCCTCTGCTGTTTGTGATCCTCCTCCCCGGTAGGCCTGGTGCTCTCCCATCCGTGATGCTCCTCTGTTGTTTGTGATCCTCCTCCCCTGTAGGCCTGGGGCTCCCTCATCTGTGGTGCTCCTCTGTCATTCAGGATTGTCCTCCCCTGAGGGCCTGGTGCTCTCCCATCCATGGTGCTCCTCTGTTGTTTGTGATCCTCCTCCCCTGTAGGCCTAGGGCTCCCTCATCTGTGGTGCTCCTCTGTCATTCAGGATTGTCCTCCCCTGAGGGCCTGGTGCTCTCCCATCCGTGGTGCTGCTTTTCCTCATCCCTTATCCAGCAAGGGCACCGCTGGCTGGCAGCTGCAAGGTGGCTGTTTCCATCTAGAGTGGCAGGCCAGGAAAGAAGGAATGGGCTGCCCCTCCGGGTGACTACGCTGAGAATTTACCTTCCTCAAGAACTGCAGGCCACATGGATTCCAAAGCGTAGATCAGGCCAGTTTGAGACTCATGTGGCAGAACTATGGGACACATCCCAAAGGGAATCTCACCTGCAGGGGGAAGGTGAAGGGCCCTGAGTCCCTGTAAAGGACAAACATAGGCGTCGGGGTTTTCAGTAACGGAAACAGAGTATTGTGCTTGACTTTATTTCAAGCCATCCTCAGCATGAATAATCCTGCAGCCTCCTGAGACCAGATCCCATAAAGCAACTCACAGGACGTTTATGAGGTAAGTTTCTATTTAGTACCTTGAAGAGACGAGCAGAACCACAGATGGAGAAATTGATGCCTTGTCAATCAAAGTCTGCAAAAGCTCCCTGGCCCGATAAGCGCACCTCTGCTAATCACCCCTGGAGACCTGTGGAGGCACCGCCGCGGCTTCTCTCCACATCCGCTGTCCGCTCCCATTGTTGTTGGGCCGACTGAGTCTCACGTGGGCCTCACTGCAGCTGGTCTACCTCTCCTGCCCCCATCAGCGTCTGCAGCTCTGACCACACTGACCTGATTTAAACAGAGGAAAGAGAGGCAGCCGTGGGGGAAGAGGGTGGGCTGCTGGTGGGGTGCTGAGAGTGCATGAACCAGCGTGGCCCCCCAGGGGACAGCACTCACGCAGGGAGTGGGAGCAGGTCCACTACAGGCAGGGTGAAGGCGCTGCATTTTCAGCACTATTCAGTGAAAATCATTTTGAAAGCACGGAGAATCTTTCCCTTGAGTAAAAGTCTGGAAAGTCCTGCCATCAGGAATTTTAAAAATTAAAATATCACATAACTATTTTCCAAGCCTGAAGTAACAAGGATACACCCTGTGGGCAGCTGCAGTGGAAGCATCAAATATTCCAGTTTACATCCTCGAGGTCCACAGATCCCTTTAGATAAAATGTCACCATTCCAGAGACGATGTCATAGAAACACATTCCCATTTAGCCTTCACGAGGGCAATGAAAGCATGATTACCACAGGCAGCAAAGCTCAGCTCCTTCAGCAAACCAGAGCTTCCCACTCCCGGGTCAGGACGAGGCTCACTGTCCAGCCGTCCTCCCCTGGTGTCCGTGTTGACCTCCCCGCAAGGCCAGGCACTTGGTTGGACACACCATGGCAATAACCCCCCGTGGAGATATAGCCCTGGCCTCGGGAGGTTGTAGTTCAGGGATGGCGGCAGACACTCCAGTAAGCACACACCCGGATAGCAGGGTCCACGTTGTACCTGCTAGAAGGGATGAATTGCAGCTGTGGGGGCTGGTCTAGGCTCCAGGGAGGGTCAGGGAAGGTTTCACGTTGGGAGTGGTGTCTAGGATGAGGTCCCTAGGAGCAAGGGGTGGTGAAAGGGCAGCATTTGGGGTCATAGAGATGCAGACAGAATAGCGTTTGCCAAAAGCCTGGGGCTGCAGGGCAGAGCATCCATGGGTAGGCAGGTGGGTTGGAGCACAGAGAAAAAGCTGGGGTGAGTGTAAGATTCAGCTGGGGAGGGTCCACCCTCACAATTCTGGAAGGGGCTCATAGCTCCCTACCCAAGTTTTAAATAAACAAGCTGTATTTAAAGTCAGGTCATTGATGGAAATTTTGAAGTCAACTGTGGTTTTAAAAGTAATTGCATTTTATCATTCATACACAGTGATCTTGGTTAAGGGTTTAATCAAAACGTAGAGGAATTCAATTATTTTTAAAAAAGCCCCGCTCAAGGGGATAGAAAATCTCATTTAAAAATATCAAACTTTAATAATATAAAATAAGAATATCCCAGTTATTATAAAAATCATATTTAGCAACTGGCTTGGTATATTTTTAGATTTTATTGTGATGAGACATATTTTCTCCATTTATTGTGCTTTGGGTAAGGGCTTATTGGAGGATGTGAAAAGACGTTTCTTTTCACCACGAGACTATACAGGCTGCCCTGATTTTTCAGACCGAGGCCAACTTGAGAAAAATGGTCCATTAATCTGAAGGCCACCTTTTCAGGCACTATGGGCTGTTTGTGACTTGAGTGAGGGGGGCACTTTTTAAGGTGATGAAATGAGCAACATTTGCTCACAAATAAAGAAAACATCTTAAAATCCTTTGTACTATGTGGCTAGGTATTAAAAATGGTAGAGGAAGAAAAAATCTATAAAACAACATTTTTTTCAACATAAAAGCCTCAAGGGACTGAGATTCCGAATGTTATCTAATAGAGAAGACGCCAGCCTGGGGCCTAGAACTGTGACTTCTCTGCCCTTCCTCCTGTCCTTGCCACAGACCCAGCCACAGATTTTAACTGGGGCCGTTCAGTGGGGTCTAAGCAGGAAAGGTGGGGGCTGATCCCTGGAAGGGTGAGTTTTGGTTTCGAAGGCTGATTGGCCAATGCCTTGGGTTGGCGTGCACAGAATGCAGAGTTCCTACCCCTCACTAGGTCAAAGGATGGAGCAAGAGAATTTCCTGTAGACAGAGGTTTGTGGCCTTGGCCACACAATGGAATCATGCTGGAGCACCTGAAAACCAAGCCTGGGTCACATCTGGATTCCGAATCCCACGACGATTCTGAATCTCAGGGAAGTCACCCAGGCGTCGCATCTTCAGGGCTCCCTGGGTGATCGCAGTGCGCACCCATGAGAAAGCCTGGGCATGGAAGTGACGCCAGGGCTGAGTACGGAAGGAGGGGTGGAGTCAGTGACACGGAGGGTGTGGGGCGTGGAGAGAGCTCTGGGCAGGCGGGGGCACGCATGGGGGCAGGCAGACGCCACTGGAGCTTGTTCTGCCCGCTTTCCTAAGGGCTTGGCTGCAGCCACTACCCCTTCCAGGAGTGTGCGCCTTGAAGCAGCGTCACTCTCACTGAGGACCTGAGGGCCTACAGCCTGCAGAAGTTCCACTGGGATGGGGGCCCTTTCCAAGTCGGGAACGACCCTGTGCCCATTCCATCTTGCCTTTAAGCATTGACCTGCACTGGACACACACCTCTTTTTCCTTTGAGACCCTGCATGTGCCCCTGGGAATTGTGCCTGCCACCCTAGATCCCTGGCATCCTGGGACATGGGGCTTCTCCTAGGGCACAGGCAGGAGCTCCCTGGAGCTCCCCCAGCCGCAGAGAAGCCCCAGCTCCTGGACTGCCTGGAACACCCTGCTGCAACGGACTCTGTGGCTCTGAGGTTTCTCGTGAAACGTAGTGCGCATTTACTGAGAATACAGTGGACTCAGAAGTGGGGATCCAGGAGAGCTCAGTGACAACTCAGCAGGTGATGTGCCTGAATCATACAGATGGCAAACTGATTCAGGATATCTCCTGTCTCTGCCGCTCCCACGGTGACAGCAGAATGTTAGCACTGAGGGAAATTGAGAATCCAGTTCACAGCTTCCTAGAGGCAAGGCCACTGCAAAAGGGAGAATGTCAGACTGAGGAGGAAGAATGCTGCCACCCAGGGTCGACTTGGCCGTCCATGTCTTCACTGGCTCCCCACGGTGAGGCTGCCGGGGGTCACTCAGGGGTGTGCGTGGGAGAGCATGGAGGGTGTCGATGGGTATAAAGACACCCTCAAACGGTCCCAATGTGGGAGAGTGAGCACCTGCTTTGGGACCGCCAACCCGTCAGATCCGTAAGGGCAGGCAGAATGGCTGAAGTTGCTACAGTGAAATGTCAGTGACACTGCACACAAATGTCAGTGACACTGCACACAAATGTCAGTGACACTGGTATTTGCACACTGTATGTTTCACGCTTTCACCTCTGGACAGCTGCAATGTGTTTATATAAAAACGACTTTCAGCAGCTTTTCTGGAGTGTCCACAAAACGACAGGCCAGGCATCATCACCGGTAAGCGTTGCATGTTAAATTCCATTTTGAAAACACTGCATTGAAATAAACAAATGGTATTCTTTGTGGCAAAATTCTTCGGAGCCTGTAATAGCTAGTGTGCATTTTGGATTCCTAGCAGGGAGATCCTATAAAGCACTTTCCAGATTTAGGTGACCACAGAACATTTCTCGTCTTCCAGGCGTCCCTTGGGACTATTGTTGCAGAAAGCACACTTGGGAAATACAGTTTTGTAGCAATTTTAGCTGTGATGCAAACGAAAAACATTGTGATGTGTTGTTATTATTATGCACAATAGCTGGGCGGGAAGACTCCCTCCCCTGTCTGACTCCTGGGGAAGCAGCTCCCACAGGTGGCTGGCATGGAGGGAGGTTTTAAAGTGTGGAAGGGAGTCCTGTGCAGCCGTGTGGCGCCGGGACCTGGCTGGGGGGCGACCCCCTGAGTGCAGCAGGTTCCACTCATGCCTGGCACATGGCACCACTGTTGTCTGCTCTTCCACCAGAGTCCCACCCCAGCTCTTCAATAACCAATGCCAGCAGTGCCATCCCTCCTGGGTGCTGGGAACTGTCAGAGCCCCACCCACCATTGGAGGTGAAATCCCGCCTGCCCGCCACTCCGGGCCATCCAGCCCCCAAATTCCATTTCAGGATCAGCTTCCTACCGGGTAGGGCTTCCTGGGAAACAGGAAGCAGAGAGTTGCTTTCGTGAAGTTGACAGTGGAGTTCCCCAGGCAAGACCCCTGGGGAAAGGGAGCAAGAAGGGTTGGCAGGGAGGAAGGTGAGCCAGAGTCCCCAGAGTCACCCCACACTGTGGCTGAGCCTCTGAACCTGCATGGGAACCAGCTACTCCCAGGGAAAAAGAAGCTCGCTCTAACCTGTGAAATTCCTGGGGAGGGACAAAGCTGTTTGCCCTGACAACACCCCCAGAAGCTGAGGAAAGGGTCTCTTTCTCCTAAGAGGACAGAGGACAGGATGTGGGTGGCACATGGCAGCATCAGCCACCACACCTTAACGCAAAACCTGCATGCTTCTAAGAGTGGATGCAGAGTAAGGAAATAAATTATACACATGCTGTGCATGTATGTAACGTTTTAAATTACCAAATAAAATTTTAGAGTACTGTATTTCTCCTAAACATCAAAGATATTAAAATGCTAAATTTCAATAACTACATTTTAAAATGTGCTGGTATATTCTCAGTTTATTACATGGCAACTTGGAATGTAGATTTGTATTCTTAACAATACAATATTTTAAATAATCAAAGTTGTCATTTACTCAATAATTATCCTGTATTTTCTTGCAACTTTTACCAACATCTTAACAGTACTTTTTGAGAAACACAATAGCTGATTCGAAACTTACCTGGAGGGATGGGGGAGGGAACTCATTCTTCAAAACATCAAAAAGTATGATTGCTGCAGTGAGTAAAGTATTTACCTAATGCAGGATTAACAAGTAAAGCAGTAAAGCAAGCAGAACAGAGGACCAGACGCCTGTGTGTTTCAGGTCACTGCCATCTGTTCTGTGCTGCTGTCACAGAGTACCTGAGACCGGGTGGTTTATAAAGAACAGATTTATTTCTTACAGTCCTGGAGGAGGGAAAGTCTAAGATCAAGTAGCCCACATCTGGTGAGGGCCCTTCTGCTGTGCTGTCCCATTTTGGAAGGTGGAAGGGCAAAAGCAGGGGAGGGGAGAGAGAGAGAACTCACACTTTTATAGTGAGTCCACTCCCAATATAATGACTTTAATTCATGTATGAGGTCAGAGTTTTCACGGACCAAGCCCTTTCATTAGGCCCCATATCCTAACACTGGTGCATTGGAGGTGAAGTTTATTGGGGACTTATTGAAACCACAATGTGGGTAAAGGCAGAATTCAAAGTCATAGAAGAAAAGGACAGCTTATTAGGCATAGATTTCACCAGGAAGGGACTCTGTATCGCATGGATTTTACATTTTCTATATGGATAAAACACTAAAATGCTAAAAGTAAAACAGGAAATGTACCAGAAGGTGTCATAGACAGAAGGGTGAATTTAGGCCAGACACGGTGGCTCATGCCTGTCATCCCAGCACTTTGGGAGGCCCAGGTGGGTGAGTCACCTGAGGTCAGGAATTTGAGACCAGCCCTATTGAAAATACAAAAATTAGCAGGGCGTGGCAGCCTGCACCTGTAATCCCAGCTACTTGGGAAGCTGAGGCAGAAGAATTGGTTGAGCCTGGGAGGAGGCGATTACAGTGAGCCGAGATCGTGCCACTGCGCTCCCACCTGGGTGACAGAGCAAGACTTTGTCTTAAAAAAAAAGTAAATAAGAAGGATGTGTTTAGTCTTGGGTGCAGGAGAAGCCCTACCGGAGGATGAGCACAAGCCCAAAACAGAGGTGAACAAGAGCACATCTGTCGCACCCAAAGTTTCTCAGTGACAGGAAGAGCTGACGGAAGACGATGGAAGGCGACTTTCTCTGGAGAACAGTTAGACAAGCAAGATAAAATAAAGAAACCACCTTCTTGAAGGCGGCAGGGTGATGGGAGAACCTTAGAGAAAGGAGCTGACTCCTGCAACAATCTTATTCTAGCCATCTCTGGGCCTGGATGAGATTGAGAGTCCAGCTTTGCCCCTGTTGTGAGGTGTAGACACACCAGAAGAGCCTGCGGTGAAGACGAAATAGGTGTTGAGAGTATAGCTAGGTTTTCTTCAAGCAGGTTGGAAAATCCCAGGGATGCCCTGAGCTAGAAGCTAAAAGCCTATACAAAAATCTCTGAAAATGATGGGAGTTTCTGTCACTTTCATGAGCCACAGGTTGGAATTTATGACCCACCAGAAGGGCAATGCTGTGAATGCACCAGGCTCTCAGGTAAAACCACGGTCAGATCAGATTGAGACTTGGCTTTAGTTAAGCACAGTTCCTGTTGGATTATGATGATCAATCCCTGTCTATGGGCTTAGTAAAGATGAACTCTCTTAGGAAGAGGATAACATCATTAAACATACAATATTTTATCCACAATGTCTAGTACTTAATAAAATGGTATCCTTAAAGGCAGTACCACATACTGAAATTAAAGAGAAAAAATAGACTGTAGAAACAGATCAATAGATGATGCAAATATCTGAGCTCTTTGACAAGGGCTGTGGTATAACTGTGATGAGTATGTTAAAGAAAATAGATAAATAACCGTGGATGGCACATGAAGAAATGGAAAATACTACCAAAGAATGAGAATGTAAAGACGAATCAAGTAAGCATTCTGGAATGTAAAAATAAGAACTGCAGTTAAATTAAGAATCATTGGATGGGTATAACTGCAGGTATTTTGGGGGGCGGAGGGACAGGGTCTCTCTGTGTCACTCAGGTTGGAGTGCAGTGGTGTGATCTCAGCTCACTGCAGCCTTGAACTCCTGGGCTCAAACAATCCTACAGCCTCAGCCTCTCAAGCTGCTAAGATTGTAGGTGTGTGTCACCATGCCTGATACATAACAGCAGAAGAAAAGTATTAGGAAATACAAAGTCAGGCCAACAGAACATATTCAAACGGGAGTACGATGATAAAATTGAGTAAAAAGGCAGAGTATGAGTTAAATTGGATATAGTATATTACTCTAAAATACCTGTAAGTGGAGCCCCAGAATGAGAAGACAGAGTAAACGGAAAGAAGGAAAATTTAATGAGTAATGGTTAGACTTTTCTAAAACAGGGAAAGGAATTATAGTGGACTCAGGTGGCTGAGATTTGGAGGGGAGTGTATGTGCAAGAAGGAAGTTTCTCGGAGAAAGAGCTCCAGAAGTGTGCTCCAGGGCCCACTGAGCCTTAGGCTGCATTCTCAGCTAAGGACATATTAGAGTAAGATTCCCTGAGTCGGGACAAAGATGGGGACCAGGGGGTGGTCAATGGAGCAGGTCATGCCTCACAGGGGACACAGACAAGCTCCAACCAGTGAGAGGGAAGAGACTGCACCAGACATGCACTGGTTTCCATGGAGATGCAGAATTGCACCTCAGAAATAACTACTCTAGGCCTGCTAAAAATAGCATGAAGTCAAAGGAAATGGTGAAATGGACAAATGTATCACTAACCGTTAGCTCAGTCCACACACAACACAGCTTCAAACAAAATAGACCAAAGTGTAGAAACTTAAAAATATAAAATTTCTAGGGGGGAAAAAAAACAGGAGGAAACCAGAAATTAGGCAAAGATTTCTTAAGCATTCTTAATCATAAATGAATATATTTGGAAGTTGGGCTTTATCAAAATAAACACTTCTGCTCTTTGGTCAAAACCATCAAAACATAAAAAGATAAGACACAAAATAGGAGAAAATATCCGAAAGACTTGTATGCAGAACATAAAAACGACTTGCAACTCAATAAGTTGGTAAACACCCTAATTCACTATTGGCAAAATCCAGGCATTTCTCAAAAGATGATATTTGGATAATCAATCAACACATTAAAAGATACACAGCATTTAGTGACCAGGAGAATGATAATTAACACCACAGTGAGGTACCACCACCTGACTCCTGAAAAGGTTGAATTTTTTTTTTTTTTTTTTGAGAAGGAGTCTTGCTTTCTCGCCAGGCGCCAGGCTGGAGTGTAGTGGCGTGATCTCGGCTCACTGCAACCTCCACCTCCCGGGTTCAAGCAATTCTTCTGCCTTAGCCTCCTGAGTAGCAGGGACTACAGGCACGCACCACCACATCCAGCTAATTTTTGTGTTTTTTAGTAGAGACGGGGTTTCATCATGTTGGCCAGGATGGTCTCAATCACTTCACCTCGTGATCCACCTGCCTCGGCCTCCCAAAGTGCTGGGATTACAGGCATGAGCCACCGCGCCAGACAAGGCCAAAATATTTTTTAAAACAACAACGCTGAATAAGGCAAGAATCCAGAACAGCTGGAAACCTCATACTTCCGTGGAAGGAGAGGATGATTGCGCAATTGCCTTAGAAAATAGTCTGGCCGTTTCTCACAAAGTTAAACACATGCTTGCACACAACCCAGCAATCCTAATCCTGTGTATTTGCCTAAGAGTAATGGAAAGGCATGTTTAGCAAAAGACTTACACATTTATATCTCTGGCAGCTTTACTCAGCAGTGCAAAACTGGAAATGATCTCCATTTTTTCCAATTAGAGAATGAATAAATGTATTTTGAAATATTCATATAATGGAATAATATCAGCACTAAAAATGAATACAACACTAATTTATATGACAGCATGGATGAATCTCAAAAACATTATTCTCATCAGAAGAAGCCAGACACAGAACAGTACACTTACTTCCGTTTATATTTCTGTGGAATTCCAGGACAACAGAACTAAGGCATAGAGATGAATAGCAGCTGCCAGAGGGTAGGGGTGGGAAGACTGGCCAGAAGGAAATTGGAGACCCTTTTAAGTGTATCTGTCAAAACTCAGCAAGCTGTATACCTCAAACGAGCACATCTTACAATTGATACGTGCTCCTTCAATAAAACTTGATGTAAAGCACAATGCTGTGTACTACCTACTCAGCCAAATGGCTGAACTGAAATGGTAGATGCTATTGAGTGTTTGAAGAAGTGTGGAGCAGCAGGATCACTTGTTGATATGATTGGGATGTGTGTCCTCTCTGAATCTCATGCTGAATTGAAATCCCCAGTGTGGGGGGTGACTGGATCACGGGCGGATTTCTTTGGAATCATTTAGCAACATCGTCTGGGTACCATCCTCACAATGGTGAGTGAATTCTCATGAGATCTTGTCTTTTGAAAGTGTGTGGCACTTTTCCCATGACCCTTGTTCATTTTCTTGTCTTGCGATAGGCCTGCTCCCCCTTTGTCTTCCGCCACTATTGTAAGTCTCCTGAGGCTACCCTGGAGCAGAGGAGATGTTGGTGCCATGCTTGTACAGACTGCAGAACCTCTTCTCTTTATAAATCACCCAGTGTCTGATATTTCTTTATAGCAACACAGGAATGGTCTACCACCCTTCTCTACTGCTGGTAGGAGTGTACGTTGGTACAACTTTTTTAGAAATCTATGTGGCAATTCTACTGAACTGAAAAATCGTATAACTGAGCAATTCCATTCACCGTTAAGGATGCCACAAAAATGTGCACAGGCACATGCCATAATGTGTATGCAGCTTTATCAGATAGCCCTCCAATGAAAGCCATCTGGATGTCCATGAAGAGTGGGAGGGTCACAACAGAATGCTGAATGAAGGAGACACAGCCACATGCAGTGACATGGGTACATCCCACAGACCCAATTCCCAGTGTAAGAGTACGGCTCAAGGGAGCACATGCTGTGGATTCTATGCGTACTGAGTCCAGAGCCAGGTGAGCAGACGCCTTGCTGTCACAGGGTCTGGCTTCCCTCAGAGGAGGCCGGGGTGCGCTGATGGGAAGTTGACTCCAATGGGCTTCTGCAGGTGCCATAAGACCGTTTCCTGATCTCATTGCTTGTTACATAGATTTGTGCGCTTTGTGGAATTTCCAGATGTACGTTTATGATTTGTGCAGTATTCTGAATGTTTAATTTACTTAATATAAAGTATACATCAAAGTGTCAAAAAATACGTGTTTCAATAGCAAACAAAATATTGCACTATAATTCAAAGAAATACAGATGGGACTTAAGATATGTCCAAGTGCACTGTGAGGGAGCTCTGTGGGTTGTGTGAAGGTGGTGGGAGATTTGGAAGTGGACTGGGGATGTAGCAGGTGACAGGTGACTATGAAGGCAGCCCTGATTCCTGATGGACTCTGGAGGCATCTGATTATTGGCACATTTTTTGGTAAAACAATCTGATATGTTTGTTTGCATGGGTGTTCTTGTATATGCAAAAGTATTTCAGAGGTTTATTTATTTCTTCTAAACAATATTTGACATCACTAATTTTGAATAAATGATATGCTTCCATAAGAAAAGGGGGGTATGCATGACCCACCTTAATTTCCTTCACAGAATTTGCTTGTAAATAATTTTTCTGAGAAACAAACACAGACCTGGACCAAGCAAACCTAATAGACATTTACAGAACTCTCCACCCCAAATCCACAGAATATACATTCTTCTCAGCACCACATCACACCTACTCTAAAATTGACCACATAATTGGGAGTAAATCACTCCTCAGCAAATGCAAAAGAATGGAAATCATAACAAACAGTCTCTCAGACCACAGTGCAATCAAGTTAGAACTCAGAATTCAAAAACTAACCCAGAACCACACAGCTTCATGGAAACTGAACTACTTGCTCTTGACTGTTGACTGGGTAAACAATGAAATGAAGACAGAAATAAAGATGTTCTCCAAAACCAACAAGAATGAAGACACAACATACCAGAATCTCTGGGACACATTTAAAGCAGTCTCTAGAGGAAAATATATAGCAATAAGTGTCCACATGAGAAGCAAGGAGAGATCAAAAATTGACACCCTATCGTCAAAACTGAAAGAGCTAGAGGAGCAAGATTAAAAAAAACTCAAAGTCTAGCAGAAGACAAGAAATAGCTAAGATCAGAGCAGAACTGAAGGAGATAGAGACACAAAAAACCCTTCAAAAAATCCATAAATCCAGGAGCTGGTTTTTTGAAAAGATCAACAAAATAGACAGACCACTAGCCAGATTAATAAAAAAGAAAAGAGAGAACAACCAAATCGATGCAATAAATAACGATAAAGGGGATATCACTACAGACTCCACAGAAATACAAACCATCATCAGAGATTATTACAAACAACTCTATGCACATAAACTCATAAATCTGGAAGAAATGGATAAATTCCTGGACACTTGCCTCCTCCCAAGTCTAAACCAGGAAGAAGCCGAAATCCTGAACAGACCCATAACAAGGTCTGAAGTTGAGGCAGCAATTAAGAGCTTACCACCCAAAAAAAGCCCAGGTCCAGACGGGTTCACAGCCGAATTCTACCAGACATACACAGAGGAGCTGGTACCATTCCTTGTGAAACTATTCCAAACAATCCAAAAAGAGGGAATTCTTCCCAAATCATTTTACGAGACCAACATCATCCTGATTCCAAAACCCGGCAGAGACTCAACAAGAAAAGAAAACTTCAGGCCAATATCCATGATGAACATAGATGCAAAAATCTTCAATAAAATAATGACAAGCCGATTGCAACAGCACATCAAAAAGCTTATCCACCATGATCAAGTAGGCTTCATCCCGGGGATGCAAGACTCGTTCAACATACACAAGTCTATAAACGTAATTCACCATATAAACAGAACCAAAGACAAAAACACATGATTATCTCAATTGATGCAGAGAAGGCATTTGACAAAATTCAACAGCCCTTTATGCTAAAAACCCTCAATAAGCTAGGTACTGATGGAACGTATCTCAAAATAATAAAAGCTATTTATGACAAACCAGCAGCCAATATCATACTGAATGGGCAAAAACTGGAAGCATTCCCCTTGAAATGTGGCACCAGACAAGGATGCCCTCTCTCACCACTCCTATTCAATATAGTACTAGAAGTTCTAGCCAGAGCAATCAGGCAAGAAAAAGAAATAAAGGGCATTCAAATAGGAAAGGAGGAAGTCAAATTGTCGCTGTTCACAGAGACATGATTGTATATCTAGAAGACCCCATCGTCTCAGCCCCAAATCTCCTGAAACTAATAAGCAAGTTCAGCAAAGTCTCAGGATACAAAATCAATGTGCAAAAATCACAGCATTCCTATACACCAATAACAGACTTAAAGAGAGCCAAATCAAGAACAAACTTCCATTCACAATTGCCACAAAGAGAATAAAATACCTAGGAATACAACTAACAAGGAACGTAAAGGACCTCTTCAAGGAGAACTACAAACCACTGCTCAAGGAAATAAGAGAGGACACAAACAGATGGAGAAACATTCCATGTTCATGGTTAGGAGGAATCAATATCATGAAAATGGCCATACTGCCCAAAGTAATTTACAGATTCAATGCTATCCCCATCAACCTACCAGTGACCTTCTTCACAGAACTGGAAAAAACCACGTTAAACTTCATATGGAACCAAAAGAGAGCCCACATAGCCAAGTCAATTCTAAGCAAAAAGAACAAAGTGGGAGGCATCACACTACTGGACTTCAAACTATACTACAAGGCTACAGTAATCAAAACAGCATAGTACTGGTACCAAAACAGAGATATAGACCAATGGAACAGAACAGAGGTCTCGGAGGCAACACAACATATCTACAACCATCTGATCTTTGACAAACCAGTCAAAAACAAGCAATGGGGAAAGGATTCCCTGTTCAATAAATGGTGTTGGGAAAACTGGCTAGCCATGTGCAGAAAGCAGAAACTGGACCCCTTCCTGACACCTTACACTAAAATTAATTCCAGATGGATTAAAGACTTAAACATAAGACCTAACACCATAAAAACCCTAGAAGAAAATCTGGGCAAAACCATTCAGGACATAGGTGTAGGCAAGGACTTCATGACCAAAACACCAAAAGCATTGACAACAAAAGCCAAAATAGACAAATGGGACCTAATCAAACTCCACAGCTTCTGCACAGCAAAAGAAATAGTCATTAGAGTGAATAGGCAACCAACAGAATAGGAAAAAATTTTTGCAGTTTACCCATCTGACAAACGGCTGATATCCAGAATTTACAAAGAACTAAAACAGATCTACAAGAAAAAAACTACCAAGCCCATTCAAAAGTGGGCAAAGGATATGAACAGACACTTTACAAAAGAAGACATACTTGAGGCCAATAAACATATGAAAAAATGCTCATCATCACTGGTCATCAGAGAAATGCAGATCAAAACTACATTGAGATACCATCTCACACCAGTTAGAATGGTGATCATTAAAATATCTGGAGACAACAGATGCTGGAGAGGATGTGGAGAAATAAGAACACTTTTGCACTGTTGGTGGGAGTGTAAATTAGTTCAACCATTGTGGAAGACAGTGTGGCGATTCCTCAAGGATCTAGAAATAGAAATTCCATTTGACCCAGCAATCCCATCACTGAGTATATATCCAAAGGATTATAAATCGTTCTACCATAAGGACACATGCACACGAATGTTCATTGCAGCACTGTTTACAATAGCAAAGACCTGGAACCAACCCAAATGCCCATCGATGATAGACTGGATAGGGAAAATGTGGCACATATACACCATGGACTATTATGCAGCCATCAAAAATGATGAGTTTGTGTCCTTTGTGTCCATGGATGAACCTGGAAACCATCATTCTCAGCAAACTGACAGAAGAGCAGATCAAACACCGCATGTTCTCACTCATAGTCGGGTGTTGCACAATGAGAACACATGGACACAGGGAGGGGAGCACTACACACCGAGGTCAATTGGGGGGAAATAGGGGAGGGACGGTGGGGGGTGGGGAGCTGGGGAGAGATAGCAAGGGGAGAGATGCCAGATGTAGGTGATGGGGAGGAAGGCAGCAAATCACACTGCCACTTGTGTACGTATGCAACAATCTTGCATGTTCTTCACATGTACCCCAAAACCTAAAATGCAATAAAATAAATAAATGGGGAAAAAACAAAACACCAAGTATTCCATGATTGACACTGAAAACTTTAAATGTGACTCTTTTTGAGGAGCATAACTGGCCATGTGAGGAGAGATGCATTTTACTGATCCTTAATTCATATGTTAAGTATTTACCAGCCATTTACCTATCCATTTACAGTAAATACATTCAACAAAGGGAATGAACACAGCATTATTGTTCAAAATCAGTAGCTCTACTTTGCGTCAATTAGAGTGTGACAGAGACAGCATCCACACATAACAGGGGCAAATCTGAAGACTTGAGACTAGATGGTGCACGTGGTGAGAACTGTGGGTGGAAGTGGAGAGGACGTCACACCAGCGGAGGCGCCTGACTTCACCTGAGTCCAAAGGGAGCTGCACCTGCCTCCAAGGTGCGTGGTTGAGCTCTACAGCCCTTACACCGATTCCAGAAAGTGTCTTCAAAACTTAGTCTATGCTGTAGGCAGTAGTGGTTCATTTCTCAGAAAAATTGTTTACAGACATTCTGTGAAGGAAATAAAGGTGGGTCATGTGTCCCCCTTTTTTTTCTATAAAAGCACACCACTTATTCAACATTAGTGATGTTAAATATTGTTTAGAAGAAAGAAATAAACCTCTGTCAACGTGTGAGACAAAAAATAAGTTTGGGAACCCTAATGATGTGTTAAGGTTGTGCTCACCCCTGCAATTTTTGCAGGTGAAAAGGTTTGGAAGGAAAGAGAAGTATGCAGGTTTATTAATTCAGCAGGTGAGACTACAGGTGCAGTGGAGAATGAAAATGCTGGGCAGGTGCATTTGCCTTAGTGCCTGCCTTCCTCACGTTTGGATTTCTAGTCACATGATTAAACATCTCGTTTAAAACGGTAAGAGAATTAACTATTTTCACTTGTTCCAAGTCTTTCATATTAACAAGCAAGCTGAATCCTATGATAACTTTATAAATGAAGAAATTCGGGCTTAGAGAGGTGAGGTCCTTGGATTAAGCAAGGCAATCACTTTGGACATCAGTACATTGAATTCCGAACTTTCCAGTTCCATGTTTTTGCCTCTATTTCATGCTGTTTACTAAAAATTTTTGGTTTTTATTTTTCAATTGTCACGATTACTTGGCAAGGTAGACCATAAGGTTTATTCACTGTCATTGGACATTTTGCCTTCGTTGAGGTCAGAGTGCTCCCTGGCTGCCCAATCCTCCCCTTTCTTGCTGAAGAATAGACTCTGGAGCATTGTCATCCTATGTGTTAGCAGTGTCTGTTTCTCACATCCACCATCTTTCCAGCATGCAAACACACCCATTGCAGCAAAGTAGTGAGCTGCCTCAATGCACTACATTTAAGGTATGCAATAGGAGTGTTCAGCTGAGGGTTGGGGGGGGGGGAGCAAATGCTGATTGGTCAATGAGGTGGCTTACTTTGGAAAAAAAATCACCAATCTGGTAAGTTATGAGTACAATGTTTAAGATGGTTTAAATTCTTGTGTAGAACTAACTTTTCTACAGCATTCATTTTGTGAACCACCAGGAAAAAGTAGCTGGGGCAGAAATGATAGTTTAATTTACATGTCAGAAAGGCAGCCAAGAAAACATTGAACAGCTTGAGGATACAGTGCTGCCAAGTAGCATGACTTAGAAATTCAATTCAGCTTTGTAAGGAAAATATTTCTCTTCCCACTTCTGCAGAAGGAAAAGTCCCAGGATCCTGGAAGCTGGATGGAAATGGCAGTCACCACAGCCTGGCTCCCCACAGTCCCCGCACAGGTGCAGGACATGTGAGTCACTGGCTGTGGACACCCATCCCACAGTGTCCACGGGGAGGGACAGCGGAAGGCATTGGGACCCTGCTCTGCCATCACCAATCTCCAGCTTCGGTCTATTTGCTTCATCTACCTACAGGATCAGTCAGGGGTCACCACAGTGGAGTTCAGAAAAGAGGTCCTGGTCACAGACCAAGGGCAAGAAGAGGTTGGATGTGACAATGCTCGCTATGAGGGCAGTTCCTGCCTTGATTTCAAGAGCTGGTCCCTTCCTGTGTCTTGAGTCTCCGCATGTAGCTTGGTGTCTGGCTCATAATAGGTGTTTCATTAACACCTGTTGACTAAATGACCCCGAAATTAACACTGATAACAGCAAAGTCAAAGGAACCTGACGATGAGCCATTCCGAATAGCCTGTGTCCTGGGCAGACACCATCCTGGGACCTCTGAGTCCTCAGGACAGAGAAGCAATCTGGGACCCCTAGTGACTAAGAAGCTTGGTCAAGTCACACTTCCAGTTGGAGGCAGAGCCATGACACAAAGCCCAAACTGCTGCATATGTAGAATCAAACCCTCCTCTGTTTCTAGTGCTCTGTGATTATAATGAAATTCCTGAATATAAAAGAAGAAACAACCTTTTCAATGCTTTATTTAGCTTAGAGATAGGAAGGTCGGGAGGTGTAAGCCACTGGTGAATGTAGCACGTGGGAATTTTGTGCATGAAATAGAAGGTTCCAGTATTTTTTCTCCACCTTGTGGGCTCTCAGAGGCCACATGCTTCACATGATCTTCACCCCCTGTGCATGCTGAGCACCACTGGGTGCCAAGCACAGCTCCCGCTGAGACGCAGCTCCTACCCTAACAAGGTCCCAGTCTAGCAAGAGCAGTCAACCCATAAGAAACTGATAAGACGTGGCATGACTTGTGCACATTAGAGAAATGTTCCTGTTGTCCTGAAGAATATCCAAGAAGGGCTGGCCAGCCCTGTGTGGGTGTTCAGACAAACATCACCAGAGAGGTGTACCTGACCTGGAGCTCAAGGAAGAGGCAGATCTGTGGATAATGGAAAAATGCCACAGGGCTTGCAGCAGAGGGGAGCTCAGGACTGCTTGGTGTGGAGTCTGTGGGAGGGGAGTCAGGCAGCGCAGGGACTCCTGTGTGGTATCAAAGGCACCAGGAGGCATTAGACCTGTAGCACCTCCACAACAGGTGGCATGCCAGGTGTGATTTTGCAGAAATGGCTCTAGCAGAGAAGTTGAGTGGGAGCCGTTATGAATGGAAGGGGTAAGCCTAGGAGCTGGGGTACCTGGGAACATTTGTTCTTCTCACTCGTGCTCACGGGCAGCACCATGGGAGGAAGGCTGAGCCTTCAGAGGATAGAGCAGGATCAAGGGAGCAATCTGCAGGACCAGAGATGTGCTAAAATGCCTGGAGTGGGCATTTGGAAGGCTGGGGGCATCCCGAGCTGAGTGGGAGTGCAGAGGAGCCAGCTGTTCCGGGTCTGGGGAAAGGTTCAGGAGCTTTGGGCATGTTGGTCTGGAAGTGTCGCCTGTGCAGCTGGGGCTTGCAGAGCCTGGAGAGGTCAGGCCAGCACCACACTGGGTGGGGTCACTCAGGGAAGACAACCAAGGAAGAGACAGCAGGGAGTGGACGCATCTGAGAAACACTGAGGGTCAGGCTTGGGCTGATGAGGAGAAGGCTACGAGCGGGGGAATGTCTGGAGCATGGCTGGAAGAGAGAAGAATCTGGAAACATGGGCACCAAGAAAGGCAGGGGTCCAGGTTGGGGTGCAGCCAGGGCGGATGGGAAGGCAGAAGTGAATGGCAGAGAAAATCCATCTGTGTTCTTTGTTGGCTGTCATACTGGGAATAAAGCTAGGGCTGGGTTCCCGCCAGGTGAGGCTGGGGCTGGCAATCAGCGGAGTGTGGAAGGTTCTGTCTTCCTGTCCCTGGAATTGGGGCTCCTGGTGTTCAAAAAACAATGGAATGAATAAAGAGATGAATGAACCTCTCTTCCCTGAAAGACCAAGGCGTGAGACACACGACCTGTCAAAGTGCTTGACAAGATGCCCTGCACAAGCCTGCATCCATTGAACCCTCCGTTGTAATGAGATTCAGTTGATTTGGTGAAAAATTAATTGAAAGCAAATATTGCCATTAAAATCCTGAGTACCACTGCCCTAGGGTATTAACAACTTGGAAATTAGCCATGCTGGAGAGTTGCCTGCACAGCAGTGTCCCCGCCAGGAAACAAACAGCCAGGGGACAGCTGTTCCCAAGTCCTCGTCCCTGTAGGGCCACCCCTGTGTTCTCCTGCAGAGCTCATGGGCCGCCTCTGTGCCTCCCAGGGATCCCGCTTCTTGCTCATTGTGATGCGAGAACCCTACGGACAGGACAGCCTCTCCTCCCCTGGAAATGGGGACCTGAGAATGAGCAATAACGGTGGGCTGGGATGGGCTCCAGAGTTGTTGCCTGCGGGTGAGCTGTGACCCCAAGGAACATCTTGGCTGCAGGGAGTGTCGGTCTGGAGCAGAGGCAGGGCTGACGGGCAAATGGGCTTCTCACTTCATCTGTGGGAGTGTTCAAGACGTGGCTGTGAGAAACCAATGATCTTTAAAAGTATAACTGCCACTGGGAAACGGGTCATTTCATCGCTTCTCAGCCTTTGGGCTAAGATCGAATAGAAACAGGCCTTTCTTAAAACCGTCCCTTTCTCACCTACAAGAATTTCTTTGAAGTTGAACCCAGAGTCTGTGAAACACGTTTTCTCCAAATAGCATTATTGAACAGATACAACTGAGATGGAAGAAACAAGTCTTTTCTACGTAGAATTTGCGTTTCCCCCACAAGTGCAGACGAGCCTCAGTCTTTGCAAGAAATCTCCCTCCCCACTGCTCCTGCCCCAAGACTGAACACTGGCTGGATCTCACTGGGCTGTCTGGGTCAACTCTGCACCAAGAGAAGGAGGTCTTGGTGCTACCAGCAGGACCTCCAGGAAGGGTCCCACTCCGGGTCCCATTCAGCCTCATAAACACCCACCTCTCCCCAGCACAGGCCTCTCTGGACAGCCACAGCCCTTCGTGACTCCCAGACACTGTCCCTAGTTCTGCCCTTTGCTTCTCCTCACAGTAATGCACCGGCCTGGGGCAGTGTGACTGCTATTCAGCAACGCCCAGCTCTTGCCTCCTTCCCAGCAAATGAAGGGTCTCCCTCCACTGACTGCTCAGCGTCAGCGGAGCTACACAACTTGCTCAGTCCAGTGGGTTGGGGGCAGGGCTGACATGTGTCACCAGCAGGCCAAGCATTTAATCATCAGCATGAGAACTTCCAGCCAACCAAGAGGCTGAGCAGCCAGGCTGTGCAGATTCCAGAAGTCCCAGCCTTTGTCCCTGGCTGCTGAGTCTCCATATGAAGGACACTTGTCCTGGGGAGCTCCTCCACCCAGCTACTCAGGAGGCTGAGGCAGGAGAATCACTTGAAGCCAGGGGGTGGAGGTTGCAGTGAGTTGAGATCACATCACTTTAGCTAAGTGAGAAATTCAGCTTCATTTCGAAAGCCCTGAGGTTAGGGAGATGTTTGTTACTGCGGCATAACCTCGCCTGTGCTCACGGATACACCTGCCTGGAGCACTATAGAGATCCTTCTGTTGAGCGCTGGAGCCAGGAAGTGCTCTTTTCCTCTCGCACCTGCCAGGCTGTGCCTCTGTCTGCCTCCTTGTGCACCAACCATTGCTGGAATGCAGCTCTGGCTGGTGGCACCATCACCCTCACGTTCTGCCAACCCCCTCACTGCCTGCCTGCCCCTCTGTCTAGCATGGGCTCCATGAGCAGGTGCTGTGTCTGTCTCAATTATTGTTAGAGGCTCACTATATGCCCAGGAATGTTTGTTTATGCACCAAATAAATGAATGAAACCATTTTTTAACAAAGAGAAGAAAAGCTGTATAATGCAAATGACTACTCACTAATTTGTTGTTTATGTGAGTTAACAGTATTTTATGTTGGATTTGTTTTAAACGGGACATATATATTATACAGCCACTCAAATTTAATTTTAATTAAATAGACATTTCTGCTGAAGTTGATTTTGTTTCCTGTTTTGATGTCTCACATGGTTCATGAATAGTTCTGCTTGATGCTTCTCTCTTCAGCAATGTGAGAGGCTGGAAGATAGCCACACTTTCATGAGCAAGGCTACATGTTTGCCTCAAAATATAGTCAACTCAGACATGAGCAGACGCCTTCCTAAATGGGACTTCAAGGGTGGTACGATGGAGTTCTTATCCCAGGATATCAGACAGCTCAGAGGGCAGAAAGAACAGGGTGGGGAGGGGTTTCCCGCTCACCTGGTGAGCTGCACATGAACAGGTGGCCTCATTTAGTCTTCAGTGAATAAAAACCTTGCTCTGGTTGTATTAACTATTTCTCACCACAGAGTCACTATTTTATTCACTTCCAGCCATTATTGAAGACTTGCCCTGTGTCAGTGTCAGCAATATCTTGGCAAGAAAGCCACAGCCGTTGTCATCGGAAGCTTGGAGCTTCTTTTCCTGGTCCTTAATATACTTGCTTACCCATCTACCCACAACCAGTCCCTGTTAGAACGCATGAACATGCACACCCACAGATACACACATGCACAGACACAAAAATGCATGCATCTGCGGCATACGTGCACATGCATATGTACACACACACACACATGCACACGTGCACACAAACACATATTCATGCAAATGCACATGCAGGCATGCACTCATATTCAAACTCAGAGCTTGAGAGTGGCTGCCAGGCCCAGGGTGCCCATGAGCCAGAAGACACAGCTGGTGGCCGCTGAGCCTGAACGCATTTCTTTTTTCTTTTCTTTTTTTTTTTTTTGAGACAGAGTTTTGGTCCTTTTCCCAGGCTGGAGTGAAGTGGTGTGATCTCGACTCACTGCAACCTCTACCCCCTGGGTTCAAGCGATTCTCCTGCCTCAGCCTCCTGTGTACTGGGATTACAGGCATGCACCACCATGCTGGGCTAATTTTTTTGTGTTTTTAGTAGAGACAGGGTTTCACCATGTTGGCCAAGCTGGTCTCAAACTCTTGATCCTGTAATCTGCCCGCCTTGGCCTCCCAAAGTGCTGGGATTACAGGCATGAGCCACCGTGACTGGCTGGCCTGAAAGCATTTCTGTGATAGCCTGCAAGGGAGCTGTGGGTGACCACGCACTGTTTTTAGGCAGATGCCACAGTGCGTTTGTCACTGTGATATGTTGACAAGCTTCTGAGCTCTGATACTGCAATCATCACTTAATCGAAGGGATGCTATCTGCTTCGGGGAGCTTTGCCAAATGCTTCTCCTTCTTGGCTTCAAAAGGCAATCTCATCAGCGTGTGGACCAGGTGGAAAGACAATCGCCTGCCTTCAGGACGTGGAGCTGCCGAGACAGGCGGACCCCAGAGAGAGCCGAGCAGGGAGCGGCAATGTTCCAGCCGGGGAAATGGGTGTTCTGCCGGCCCCAGTGGTCAGCTCCCAGCCACCAGGAGTCATTTAGCCAAGGGAAAGTTCCACCTACTCACGCCAGTCAAAGTCTCACTTTCTTAAGGGAAGCGCCTCTTGTTTTCTCTGCTCAAAATTTTCCGATGGGCACAGACTCCAACAACCTTATTACAAGGCATAAAATGATAATTTCTGTCATGGAGAATACAAAGAAATGAGGAAAACCCTCAAATTTCCGGGGCCCCTTTGTGGCATGCAGGAGCACTTGCCAAATGTCTTGCTGTCTTTACTTTTGGTGGAAATTCTCTTCCTTGGTCAAAACCTCCTCTTTGGATGGGGTGGAGGACACACCTGGCGTTGCTGCTTGCCCAGGCACAAGGACAGCAGGCTGGGTTAACCAGGGCCTTTACTTGTAAGGGTAATATTCTTTTTTTTTTTTTTTGAGATGGAGTCTCACTCTTGTGGCCCAGGCTGAACTGCAGTGGCATGATCTTGGCTCACTGCAACCTCCACCTTCCAGGTTCAAGTGAATCTCCTGCCTTGGCCTCCCGAGTAGCTGGGATTACAGGTGCATTCCACCACACCTGGCTAATTTTTGTATTTTTATTAGAGATAGGGTTTTGCCATGTTGAACAGGCTGGTCTCGAACTCCTGACCTCACATGATCCGCCTGCCTCAGCCTCCCGAAGTGCTGGAATTACAGGTATGAGTCACCATGCTGAAGTGTAATATTCTCCATTCTGCTGTTGCACTCATAAATAATTGGTGACGAGAAAGGAAGACACAGTGACATGAGGCCTTGAGACAGTGAACCACGTGCTCCCCAGTCCCTGTCACAGTCCCTCTCTCAGTGGCACCCCAGCTCTTGCACATTGTATGTTGAAACAAAGTGAGAGGCTGAGCTTGAAAACCTTCAGTCAACAGAATTGAATATTAAGCTTCAGCGATGTGGGAAGGAACTAGTTCACCACCTGTTCATTTTTGGGGGCCAACAAGCTATCCCTCAGAGCTGGGAAATGTTTGGTTGTGAGCTGCAAAGTCTGAGAATCAGCAAAATATTTCTTGCTAATGTGGGGGATGAAAGAGTTATGCTGAGTAGACATATTTCTCCACTGAAAACTGCAGAAATTGATTTTAAAGCTACTGTAGAAAATGCCATCTTTCCCCATTCCTTCTTCTGTTGTAAAAATACAGTTTCACATGAGCACATTTCTGCACCCATTCCCTTATTTCTCTATGCAATAACTAACAATTTTGTCAGATTCTTTCACTGGGATTTGGCCTTGTATTATTTCAGTGAAAGTGTATTTGCAGGTAGCCTGAGTCTGACTGACCAGAGCTGAAAGGAAATCGTCAGAGACCATCTTTGCAAAAGGGCAGAGAAATGATGTGAATGTTGACTGCTTTTCAAATTACTGACAAATAATTAATAAAAGGAATGGCTTTAGCCATTAATAACTCCTTACAAAGTAAAAGATGTTGCATATCCTGAACCTGCAATAGTCACATGGGAGCCCAAACCCAAAAAGAACTGGTTCGTCTCAAGAGATGTCAGGATTCCACATTAAACCTTGAGGTCATTCCAGGGCAGCCCCTTACTGAGATGTGAGCAGCTATGGCCTCTTTAAAAGCATGTATGTGATAGCCGTGTGAGAGCCCTGTCATCCTTGATAAGCATCATTGGTTCTGGGTCTAGCATCAAGCTAATATCAAGGGCAGTGCCTGGGATAAGTGAGGCCATGAAGTGCTGGGTGGGGGCTCTTCCTCCCTCACACAGAGCATCACGTTGTGTCTCAGTAACAAGTCAGGCTGCAGACAACCCTTTTTATGAATGTGAAAATAAAAACCCCAATAGCAGTGTTTTTGCCAATGCATTTCAGTGGAACTTGCATGTTTTTAGAAACCATTTCCACTGAAGGAATGCGCACCCTGTGCTGTGCTTCAACCCACTCTTAACTGAAAGCTGGAATTGCGTCCAGCGAGTGTAACACTGGCCAGACAGTCGGGTCAGTTTCCAGTTTTCAGGATTTGACTGGCGAGTCCTCCTGGGAACCTCTGTGCTCTGTCCCCTCTCTCATGATCTTTATCAAGTTACTACTCATCAGAATCTTAGTATAGCTAGAGGCAGAGACAACAACTCAAGAGGGAAGGGATTATCAGCTGCAGAGGACCAGTGGCACAGCACATTCTGTATTTTGAGTGAGTCACTTTGGGGTGACAAGACTAAAATCTAGAGTGAATAAGTTACTTGTCCAGAGTCCCAGAACAAACTCACATGGGTCCAAATGGCAGAGGGAGCATGGAGTTCTGGGATCACACTTCACATGGCAGCCTGAGTTCAGGCTGGAATCAAAGCTTGTGAATCAGGTGGCCTCCCCCTCTGTCATGGGTCTCCTCCTTCATTTCAGAGCAATTCCTGAGATAGGGAGAAAACAGAGTATGTTAGGTCAGTGTCTGCATTCTGGTGGAGACTATCTTCATGCTGGCTGTCATTGTCAGTTCTGCACTGAAACGCATCCAAGTGAAGGGTTTCTTTGCCTGACACTGAGCTATAAACTCCTGTGGACTGAGATAAACCAATTTGGAAGGAGGGCTATTATCCCACTACATGGCAGAGGGGAGAAAATAAGCAATTGGCTGATGCTGAGAAAAGCCTCGATAAATGGGAAATTCACTGCATTTGGCATGGCTTCAAAGCAGTTTCACCTTCTATTTTAATAAAGTGACATTGAAAATAACCCCAAATTTCTTTTTAAACTCCGAAGATGAAAAATCCTTTTAGGTATTTCCTGCTATAAAAATAAGTCCAAATGTTAGGTGAAAGGATTCTAAACGATCAGCTCAGTGCTTCGTGGGTTGCCCTGTGACTCTCAGCCCCAAATTGATGCTGTGAACATGATCATTATCTTCTGCCAAGGACCAGGGGAAAGAGCAGAGCAGTGAGTCTGGAGTGCTGCAGGCTCCTTTGATTTCTGTATCATTAAATAGTAAAACAGTAAATGGGAGCTACTGGCCCAAATTCTAGGGATGCCACAAAACTGGGTTACAGTGAAAAGAACGCGCACCCCTCAATTAGGGATCTGAATCAAGATTCCTTTGTTAATGAAAATTCTTTGAACACCGTGGGGGCAAGCTCGGCGCTGTCCACGGTGCTGAAACGACATCGGTGAGGGGAAGGCAAGAATCCAACCAAAATCACCTGCGCCCCACCCAAGATGCAGAACCACATGCTAACCTCTAGACCCATGAACAACAAGAAATGCATAATTTTTAAATACAAACAAAACCCCATAAAACCAACAACACATCTTTGTTCTCATAGAGCTTACAGCTTACATTCTAGCACATGGACACAGTCAACAAACAGAAAATAAATGAAATCTGTGGTTAATTAGATGACAAATGGTACGGAGGAAACCAGGAAGGTTTAAAAAAAGGGTGAGCCATGGGCACAGCTGGGACACCTATGTGTATACTCACATACACATATGCTTCTATCTATGGCTTACGCCAGGGTAAGCTGTAAGCACAGATCTGCACACATATACAGACAGACACACACACACACACATACACACACTGACATGAACACACTTCTCATTGTGTTTCTCTAGAGAACTCTGATTGATACAATTAGTCATAACAAAACATATAAAAGTAAACAAACATATTATTATTTTACCTTGACAAACATCCAGAGAAATCTAACCTTTTTCCCCAAACATCTTCCCAGATGTCAAAATGAATCTCATCAGGGACCAGACACAAGGGAAGCCAGAGAGATCTGCCACCTGCTTCAGAAAGAACCTCAGGACTGTGAGATGCTTCCTTGTATGGGAGAATTTTATGTTAAATTAGTAATTCTGAAATCAAAATGACAAAAAAATAGATTGCTGGAGTGTTGTTGGTCCCAGTCATTCACCACTTAATTTGTTCCCTAAAAGCTGTCGACAGGGGATTTTATTAAGCTAGCAATCAAACCATTTAATTTTTCACCAGGCTATTTTGCAATTGAAAATTGAAATTTTACAATAAAGCAAACATTTATTTAACTCATTTACTTAATTTCTACTGGATAGTTCCACTACTAACTTACTTATGTGGGCTTTTTTTTTTTTTTTTTTTTTTTTTTCATAAAAAGGGAAGAAAAACCAAGTCACTTCTCCCACTGACAGCTTCAGGGCCCATGCTGAGGTCAGGAGTCTGTCCTAGGGGGTGAATGGCCCACTGGAGGCTTGAGTATGGGATGTGTTGGCCAGGCCCTATGCACGGTCCCTCATGGCCAGCATTCCTCTGCCCCACGTCCCACTCAGGGCGCACTGTAGCTCTCCTCCAGACATGATCCTGAGCTCTGTCCCTCTCTCCACACTGGCCTCCAGCTCCTGATGGTGAGTGACCTGTGGGATCCAGAGCCAGCTGAACTCAAGTCTCAAGAGCAACAGAGGGGAAAGGGCTCCATTGATGCAATGGGAAGCTTCTTGAACGAGACCATCCTTGCCTGATAATGGGCTTCTCATCTGCCCGTTTGCTAAGGAAGCCGCTCTCCACTGAGGCTGGATTAGGCCTGCCACTGTGAGCACAGCTTGTGCGCAGGATGATTTTTGATGTCTTCCATTGAGTAAACTCACCTCACACTAAGTAACTTTGCTTTGCTGGGCAACATCCGTCCCTAGCTGGCGTTTGCCCAAATCTGTGCTGTTGACTTCATGCAGTTTTCATGATGCGTCTGGGGTCTGCAGTGTGGGGGACAGAAACACAGATTTGAAGCCGGGGCTTCCGTACTGGCCCTGCCCACTCTGCTGTGTGACTCTGCAATGCACTTAGCCCCCCTGTGCCTCAGCGTCCTCCACTGCCAGATGGGGGTGATGCTGATGGAGACACAGACCTCAGAGCTCAGCCATGAGGATCAGAGGTGCTATGCGGTCATGTGTCACTTGACAATGGGACACATTCTGAGAAATGCATCAGGAGGCGATTTTGTCACTGTGTGAGCCTCCTAGCGGGTACTTACGTCACACTCCCGGAGGTAACCCCTCCAGCACACCCAGCCCGTCTGGGGTAGCTACTGCGTGTGGACAGCATGTGACTGTGCTGAATGCTGTGGGCAATCATAGCACAATGGTAAGGATGTGTGTATCTAAACATAGAAAAGCGACAGTAAACATGCAGTGTTACAACCTACAGGACCACTGTCAGCAGCGCAGTCCATAGCTGACTGAGGCATTTTATGTGGCATCTGACTGCACATGTGAAGCAGCAGGATGGCGCCTGGCGTGATCACGCACCTGCTCTTTCCTCTTTGCCATCACTGTTTGGACCCATCAGAGTTTAGGTTCTGATCAACCCCGTTCTTCACGGCTCTTTTCTATGTCTGAAAATTATGGTGCAAATTATGGGAATGGTTTTAATGCAAGGTGGAGCTGGGAGCCATACCTCCATTCCTGCCACGGGTATCAAATCCCCCATATTTTCAAAAAGCCACAGCACCCCTTCTAGTCCATTCCCAATCATATGCCTCAGTCACAGAAACAACAGCAAAAGAAAGGTGGAAATAGCAAGGGAAGGGAATTCCCATCTTTAAGAAGCCTTCTTCCTTGTAAGATGGGGACGGGATTGGGGAGGAAGGGTGGGAGGGAATTGAGATTCCATATATGTGGTTGTGTACTGCTTACTCGTGGCAGGTGTCTGTGTCTCTAGCAGATGCTCACATCACACAACGCCTGCCCACTGACAGCTCAGTGTCTCTCACTTTATTTGTGCTCAGCTGTTGTTGTAGGGTCAGGAGGAATAAGGGGGAGTTTGGATTGGGAAGGGCTCAGAAGGCAGGTCAGGGTGGTATCAGAGCAAATACCCGGGCTGCGGGTCTCAGCTGGGAGAGAGGTGGGCTTTGCTGCAAGTCAGTGCCTTCAGTCCAGCACTTTTATCAATTGGCCTTGCCCAAAGGCCACTGCCCAGTCAGAGCAAAGCTCATGTTGGCAGTGTTTCCACCAGGCCAGTGCCTGAAGACTGTCCCTTCCCTCCTCCCCAGGCTCATCTGGAAAGGGATGAAGTCATTCCCCGTCATCTGGTGTGTGATACACCCCCCACCCACCAACCAGGGCTTCCCTGGTGGTTCCTCTTGGATGTGCAGGAGCTTAGGAGACCCCCAAAAGACAACACTTTCCCCTCCACAGCCCCCAGACACTCTGGATCCTGGTACATCCTGCACCCTCACATCTGGGAATAGGCAATGCCTTCAGAGGCCGAGCGTTTATCAAGAGGTTGTTTCCTTCTAGCAAGGACAACTGCAGTTTGGCTCTTTGAGATTTATGGACAATAAAACCTCCCGCACACATAAAAGAAGTGCTCACGACAGCCACACGGTGTGTCTGGCAGGGACTGCAGAGGAGGAGAAGAGTCTCCTCCTCCGCGATGTCGCTCTGTTATCCCAGCCACCTTTTAACCTCCCGATGTATTGTTTGCATCCACGGAGAGGAATGGAAATGCATCTTAATGCAGACATCCCACTAGCTGGAGGACAATCAGAGGGCTCTGGAGGGGAACCAGCCTGACAAAACAATAGCCCAGAGTCCGTAGATAAATATTACATCAAACAGTAAATCTCTGGAGTGCAATTGATCCTTGGGTAATAAAGATTGAACACAAAGAGCTCCCCCAAAGGTGACCAGCACAACTGACAGGAATTTTCCCTTTGCAAAACCACCTCCAAATGGGGTTTTCACTCAACACTGCTACGTTTGCTGATATCTGGCCCTCACAGTGGGGAACCAAGAATTAATGCATAACAAAGCCCCCCCACCCCCGCTGAGCCTTTGCAGCTGGAAGACCCCACTACCTTGAAGACTAAATGCATCTCTCTTCCTTCGCTCCTGGGATCAGAAGTTGCTTGAAGGGGAAATGAGAACTCAGGATGCTGACTCCCGGCCTGTAACATCCATGACAAGTACCTGGGACTCAAATAGTGATTCTGCCCCTCAAAGCCTGGGGTGGGGCCCAGAAATATGCCATCAAATGAGTGTCCAGGTATGCGAATCTACTCCCGAGCCACAGACACACTGAGAAGTGCTGCTGCCTTAGAGGAGGATGAGGTGGGGGAGCAGCCTCCTTTGTCTGTCTTTCCAAAGCAAGAGAGCCTGAGGTCCAAGGATGGAAGGAACAGAGGGACTGCTGCCACGCAGACAGAACCAGATCCAGGTGTCTGCAACAGGTTGACCAGAAGGTCTGACTGCTCAGTGAAGACAGTTGGAAGGAAGGTGGATGATGGGCAGCCATGCTGGGGAGGTTGGGTGGGGAGATGACAGACACTGTCCCCACTTCAAAGGCCACCTCAAGAGGCACTGTGGAGCGATTGTTCCTAGGAATCTCCCAAGGGTAAATGCAGCTCAGGGTGATAAAGAGGAGTTTGAGATTTTCCTGAGCACCACCTGCAGAGCCCTTTGTGGGGAAAAATTGAGGGGTCATGGCAGAGCACCCAGAGCAGGGGCTGCTGGAGTAAGGTCTGCGTGTCAGGGGCTGGGCCACGGCAGAGCAGCCCCACCCTCGGCCTCCTACCACTTCCAGGCTTTTTCCAGAGGCTTCAATGGATCTTGGAAGCCAGAATCTCACCATCACCCAGGAAGGGTGTTGGGATGTCATGCAAGTAATGCACACAGGTGACACACGGGAGATGCATACACAGAGGGCACATGGGTGACACACACAGGTGACACACAGGAGATGCATACACAGAGGGCACACAGTACACAGAGGGCGCACGGGTGACACACACAGGTGACACACAGGAAATGCATACACAGAGGGCACACGGGTGACACACACAGGTGACACACAGGAGATGCATACACAGAGGGCACACAGGTGACACACAGGTGACACAAAGGAGATGCATACACAGGGGGCAAACAGGTGACACACAGGTGGCACACACAGGTGGCATAATCAGGTAGTAAACATGGATGACACACACAGGTGGCACACAGTTGACACAGACAGGTGGCACACAGGGGGCACACAGGTGGCACACAGGGGGCACACATGTGGCACACACTGGCAGGTCAGCAGTCCCAGGGCTCTGCTTTCAGCTACGACTTGGCTTTCATGGAAACAGCGGCTCCTCCAGGCCTTGGCAAGGGATGGCTGGTAGCTCACGAGAGCTATGTACAGAGCTTCTGCCTGTCTGGTGATGACTAAAACCAAGTTGAGAAGAGTAAATCTGAGCTCCGTCCACCTGCGATGTGTTGGGTCTTTGCCAGAACCCCTGGCAGGAGGATCCAACAGGGGCAAAGTGGCCAGTCTGGATGGAGGTGCCCCTCTCTACCATCCCACCACCATCGTGATACTATTGAGGGGTTCTTTGGAGATGACCAGGTCCTGGCCACAGACACACAGCCCCAGTCACACCAAGCCAGAGCCCCAAGACTGTCTCTTCCCTCCTCCCAGCCTCATCTGGAGCCCGGCTGCCCGGGGGGAGAATGCAGGTGAGCTTCTGCCCAGGTGCAGACGGTGAGGGTTTCTGAGTGCAGTCACCTGCTCCTTTCTGCCCCGGCAACCTGGGACCATGGGTGGGGGGTGACTCCCAGAGTCTGGCTGCTTCCTTCTAGTCCTGGGCTCCCCTCTTAGGAGCTCACATGGGTGGTTTGTTCACTCAGCGTTTTACTTCAGTTTCTTCATCAGTAGGATAAGCGGAGTCTCAGCAGTTATCTCTATGGGCTTCTGGAGGTCTGCACGGATGACTTAACTCTATATATAGTAAGACCCAGTAAATACCCACAATTATCACCAAAGAGTTTTACCACTGGGCCTCAAGAATCGAATTGTAGCTTAACTATATTAGGTGACTTTCTCTCAGTGGAATCAGGAAAATGCTTTATTTTTGATGAAGTCTTCACACCTTAGGGTTGAAAAAGCCCTCACCGACATCTGCAAAGGTTAATAAGCTTGCTTATTTTCTTGCAGGTTCACTGATACCCGGGGAGTGAGGTGGGTGGCACTGTGCAGCGGCGGGGTGGCGGGGGAGGCTTTTCCTGTCCTCGCCCCAGGACCTGGGGGGTGAAGCTGGTGGACCATCCTCTGCAGATTCCTGTGTCATTTCCATCCTTCATTTTTTGGAGTGGAATAAGCCAAGTCTGAGTGACTTCCTAGGCTACGTTAAGGGAAGGTTGTCCATGGTCCTGGAGGAGCAATTTCAGTAAGGAAATCTCAAGACTGCAGGAAACCGATCAAGTGGAAACAAAGAGCATGTCCTTAAAAGAGCAGACTCGGAATCCAGTGACTGGCAGCAAACTTAGGTCCACACTCCGGGTCCTTTGAAGATGACTTGAAACAGGAGGCCAGGGGCTCCCACACTGTAGGGGCATGAGACTCCTGGAGGGCCCCAGCCTCGAGGGTCTGGCTCAGGGGTCTTGGTCGCGGGGAAAGCAAGAAGCTGCCTTTCTGATGAGTTCCAGGAGACGCTGCTGCTGCTGTGCTGGGCACACACCTCGAGGCTTAGGTCTCCATCAGCCAATTTACTGCTGGGAAGACTGGGCGAGAGAAAGGCTGATGGAGGAGGGAGCTTTCCCAGGCCCTGCTGAGTGGCTCCTGGCTCTGCAGGGGGCTGCCCACGAAGAGACCGCCACCTTTGTCCTCCTGCTGCAAAAGCCTCCCGGAGGATCATGGGCAAGGGTTGCAGGAAGCCCTGTCATTCCATGAAGGTTTTCCACCCTGATGCAAGGTGATTGGTCACATCAAACAACAAGCAGTGTGCCGCCTGGCTCAGGGCCTTCACCTTTCCTTCAATTCAGCCACATTCCAGCACTCTTCAGGTTTCTCAGTACAGCAGTTCAGTTTCCAAAGCCTTACACATCCCAGCCAGCCACAATGCCAGAAATACAGCTCAACAGGAACCTTTCTATTGCATGACACCTGGCTGTGGGGTGTTTTGTAAGATGCAATTTATAATTATAAACATCATTTAGAAAAAAGAAAGTTCAAAAAAACATTTTCCAATTGCAGCACCATCACCTGCCTGCTAGGTTTGTCTTCTGGATTTTTGTGAGCTCCTTGACTTGGGCCTGGCTCCCGGGCTGGAGAAAATGAGGTGTTGGAGGAAGGAAGGAAAGAAGAAAGAAAGGAAGGAAGGAAGGAAGGAAGGGAGGGAGGGAGGGAGAGAGGGAGGGAAGGGAGGAAGGGAGGGAAGAAGGAAGGAGAGAGGGAAAAAGGAAGGAGAGAAGGAAGAAGGAAGGAAGGGAGGGAGAAGAAAGAAGGAAGGAAGGTATGGAGGGACAGAGGGAGGAAGAAGAGACAGAAAAAAGAAGGGATTTTCAGTGCCTGTCAGCTCTTCCAAGCCTACTTGTCACTGTCAAGGATCTAAGAATCTGACCTAGATTCTGATGGCCCAATGAGTGTTTCGTGAACAGCTGAATGGCAAGCTCCACTGTCCAGCAAATGCTTGTTAACAGAGTCTCTGCTTAGCTCTGTGCCTGGTGCCAGCAGGTGAGGCTAAACACCACCACCCGAGCCCAGTCTGGGAGGCTGGCCCAGTGTCCCTGCCATCTACCTGGAGGAGCTCCTTCCCGTGTGAAAACGCCAGGCTCGCAGGCCTCTGGGGTGGAGGTTTTGTCGCCTCATCCTGACCCCTGGTTGAGCCCCAGGTGACATTCCTGCAGAAGTTCCTGAGGCCCAACAGGCAACTTGGGAAGGGGCTGTCCAGGCTGAGTCCCAGGTGCAGTGCGCCCTGTCGCTGTAGGCAGGTGACTGCCTGGGACATCCCTGGACCAGCACTGTGATCACACAACACCAGAGAAAACGCAAACGCCAAGGCCAAGGAAGCGCGTTTGTCCCAGGCTCCTGCAGCAGGACGCTGTGCTTTTGGAGGTTAGAGTAGCACACTATTGGTATTTTATTTCCTCTATGCCACATGTAGGTAAAGCTCCCTGTATGGCATCTAGGGGATGTGTGTGTAAATCTCTACTTTTCGCAATGAGCCTAAAAAGTAGAACTTATAACTGCCGTTTTGGACACTGAGAAGCAGAGCGAGGCAGATCTTAACATAATTTGCTCAAATTCACAACCCGATATTGAAAGAACCAGAATTAAGAGTGAGCAGCTGCTGAATCCAAAGGGAATTTCCCCCCCATGATGACAGCCCATGTCCCCTGGGACAAGCACTCAGGGTTGCAGAGTCAGGCTGGGGGATGGAACTGAAGCCCCAGGTGGTGCCCCATTCTGGTGAGCTTCTCCCAGGGGATCTGTGGCTGGAAAAGGGTCCTTTGCCACCTGGTGCTGCTGTCAGCCTGGGGCATGGCGAGGCTCCCTACTTGCCATCCCAGGGGACAGCTGTGTGGCCCAGGGCTGAGGAGATGACTCCCTCTTAGGATTCCTCTCCAGCTGCAAGGTTGGGTCTCAGACCACACCACTGGGTACACAAAGCCTGTCTTCCCCTTCTGAGATGGACTTCCTCTGCCGTGGAGGGCCTGCCTGCTCTTTTCTTTTCTTTTCTTTTCTTTTCTTCTTTTCGTTCTTTTCTTTATTTTCTTTTTGACACAGTCTTGCTCTGTCGCCCAAGCTGGAGGGCAACAGAGCAATCTCAGCTCACTGCAACCTCTGCCTCCTGGGTTCAAGCGATTCTCCTGCCTCAGCCACCCAAGTAGTTGGGATTACAGACACATGCTATCACACCTGGCTAATTTTTGTATTTTTAGTAGAGACAAAGTTTCCATGTTGCCCAGGCTGGTCTTGAACTCTTGACCTCAGGTGATCTGCCTGCCTCGGCTTCCCAAAGTGGCTCTCCATATTTCTTCTCCTAAACCATCCCCACTTCCCCAAGGTCCATCCCTCCCACTGTCCCTCCTGTTGCTAAATGAGGTATGGCATCAATGTGCCAGACTGGGCCTCTTGGCTCACATGACAGGCATGCAGAAGGCAAGAGGCTGAGACTTTGTGTCACAAAAGCCACTGAGTGCCATGGAGACCATGCAGAGGTGGCTGGCTGAACCCAGCCCAGCTGTATCAGGCCAGGCCCATGTGTGAGAGGGTGAAGAGGTCTTCAGGATGGAGTCTGCCATGGCTGGCCAGAAGAGGACCGCTGTGGCAGATTTCAAAATGGCCCCATGCATTCCCCTGCTTGTGGAACTCCCCTCTGCCAACTCTGACTCCAGACCCATGCAGGGAAGTGCCCTGGCAATGGGGCGCGAGCAAACGTGGTTCCAGAGGAAGCCAGGAAGCACGTGGTGGCTCAGCTTCCCAAGCTGTGTTCTGCCTTCATCAGCACCACGCTCCAGCCACCTGCCAGAGGGCAAAGCAAGTCCCTGGAGGTGTGTCAGGCAAACCTGCTGTGGTCCCACTGACAACCACCCAGTTTCCAGCCAAGATCAAAAGAACCACTTACCCAAGCCAGGGATTCATGCACCAAATAAGCGTTGTTTTCAGCGTGTGAGTGTGAGTGCAAATACAGGGGTCCTGTGACCATAGATGGCAGATGCACTCATCTGAGCTGATTCTTGGGGCCACATGCCGCTCCCTCTGGGGCCACGCACATTATCCAGGCCATGGGGGCTGTGATGAGAGACGCCTGCCTCTTGGGCCCCTGTGGAGGCACCTGCTCGGCCTGGCACAAACCATTCCCGGCGAAAGCTCTTGAGCAGTCTGCACTTGATGGAGGAAGCGAGAGGAAACGGCCTGCTGAGCCCCTCGCTTATTTATAGGCTCAGCTTGGGGTGCTGGGAGACTGACAGCTCCCCTGCTTTGCGGCTTGAGTGATAACATCGAGCGTTGCCCGGAAAAGAGCCGCCGGAGGAGCGGAGCCACTTCCCTGCAGGGAACATTGTCACTTCCTGGGAACGAACCACACTTCCAGGGAAGAGTGAGCCCTGGTCCCGATTGCAGCGAAGGCAGCCATGATTCTTCCTGACATAGACTGCTCTCACCTCAGACGCGCTATGTGACCTGACGTGGCTGTTACAGCCTGGTGTTAAAATAATCAATACTAAGAAGACAAAACGATGCATTTGGACAGTGGTGAGCCAAAAAAAAAAAAAAAAAGAAAAAAAGAAAAGAAAAGAAAAGAAAAAAAAAGAGCAGTATTGGTGGAATTAAATTAAACAAAAATCTGAAACAGAAACAGACATCCCATGATTTGAGCTATAGAAAAATTCATTTCTGTAGATGTTTTTTATGAAGAGTCATGCAGTTATTTTGAGATCTCGATTATTCTTAAAAATGAGACAGGCTGGCAATTTTAAAAAGCTTCCTTCTAACTATTCAGTGCCAAGGGAAAAGATAAGAATGACTCCCCTTAATGAGTAATTGACATGTGCTGTTGACCCTGCGTGAAACCTTGCATCATTTCACATCATCTGATGTTCGTCTTCTTTCCACACAGCTGACGTTTAAAATGACTTCACTTCTCAGACGCAAGAAAAATATCACATAACCCTGACTTTTCCATGCTCTAAAGAAAGGAAAAAGAAAGCAAACGTACCTCGCTCAATGACAGAAGTCAGGAAGTGGAACTTCCCGTAGAATCATGATCACAGAGCATGTGCCCTCCTCTAGGAAGTGTGGGGGAGAAGAGGGTGAGCCCCCATCCAACCTGCGAGGAGGCTTTGGGGGTCGGCATTGTCCTGGAGGATGTGCACCCCTTTCTTCCTAACAGTGTGTTGAGCACCCAGGCTGGCATTGGTCTGCCTGAAAAGCCTGGCGTCTATGCAGCAGGCAGCCCAGTGGCGAGGCAGCGTGGGGGGCAGTGGTTTACAGGCATGAGGGATATCACCCTGTGTGCTGATCGTCCCTCCTCTGACTGCCCCTGCTGTGGCCTTGCCTGTGAGTGACCATGGAGTGCTGCCACCCACGCTGCCCATTTCGGCTGCATGTGGCAATCAGCCAGTGCCAGCTTTCCAACAGCACACTTTTCTCAGAGACGTTTCTTCTTTTTTGCGTAGATTTTTGTTTCAGTCCCTGCTGAGGCTTGTTCTCTCCATTTTGCCTCAGATTTGTCACACGGAAAGGTTGAGCAGCTCCTTCTTGGATGAAGAACCTAGTATCTCTGCTTGCCCTCACTGCAAGCCCTTGAGTACTGAATGGGGGCATGCATTCATTCATTCATCCAAGAAGCACTGGCTGAGGGCCCATTGATGCAGAACAAGGGAGGATTATTGTCCTGAAAAAAGTCACCTGAACTCACGTGCAGGGTATAATAAAGACACACAGTGAGTTGCAGTGGTACAGTAAGATGGGTTAGGGTTAGAGACGCCACAGAGGGAATAAACGCTTTTCGCAGGAAAAGGTGTTTGATTTAGGCCTTGAAGTATGCATCTGCAAGGAAAAAATGGTGTGGTACCTTTCACAGGCAGGGTTTGAATGAGCAAAAGGTGCTTGTACCATCCAATAGTGAGAAAGGGGCTTCGTCCCTTAATTCAAGGAGAAGACACGCTCATGGACATCTAGCTAATCAACAGCTTTGAAAAAATGATTCAACCTCAAGAAGAATCCAATATATGTAAATTAAAACTACAACAAACACTGCTTACGGCCAAGCAGGTTAGATGCATTTAAAAATAACACTCTCTGATGGTATAATTAGATTAAACTGGCTGCATTCACATGCTACCGACTCAGCCATATGGATCAGGAATTTTAAAAGGGTCCATCCATTCAGGCTTCTATCATCTGATGGCTGAGATTCCTGCTCCAAGACTGCCACATGGGACTGGGCATATTCGCAAAGTGGGGAAACCCCACACGCTCAACACAGGACTGGGGAATACTCGTGCACGAATGATTATGTGAAAAATCACACTTATGAGAAATGTTTGGTGACATGGAAAATCGTGACGGTATACACAGAAACGTATGTTACCAAAATGCATGACTCATGTTATCGCAACTACATAAAAGCAGCGTTTCAGGTTGCATGCCTTTAGATGTCAGTAGCCACATGCGACTCAGAGTGTCTTACGCCACAGGAGTTTATGATCATCCAGAACAAGACATCTGGACATCAGCGGCCCTAGAATTAGCCCAGGGCGCTTGTGCTCACGTTTGTGCCTCCTCTCTGCCATTCCTGTCGCCCGGCGCATCTTCAGGTGTGGTCTCTTTGGCTCACGAAATGACTTCAGTATCCTGGACTCACACAACTATGTCAGATATTACCCAGAAAACAATCTTCCTTCTCTCTTTTCTCCACAAAGATACATATATGTCAACTCTTCAAACAGCTCCCCAGGGGATGTCCCCTCCAGCTCAAGTCTCTGTGGCCACAGTGCAATATGTCCACATCAAAGCCAGCCCACGGTGATGGGAAGGAACAGGACGAGGCCAGCGCTGACTTTCTGATAGTGTGGAGGGGGCCCTGTTTCCCAAACACCCTGTTCCTAGTGACCCTGGACTGCCATCACAAAACACCCCAGACTGGGTGGCTTAAATAACAGGCATCCTAATGAAACATCTACATTCATAAAAGGAAGAAAGAAAAAGAACAACAGGCATTTGTTGTCTCAAAGTCCTGGAGCCTGGAAGTCTGAGATCAAAGTGTTGGCAAGGCTGGTTTCTCCGGAAGCCTCTCTCCTGAGCTTGCAGGTACTCTTTCCCCCATGTGTCCTAATCTCCTCTTCTCGTAAGAAACACATCAAGCTGGATTAGGGCCATACACTTTTGACCTCATGCAACCCTAGTGACCTCTTTAAAGGATCTATCTTCAAATACAGTCATGCTGGGGGTCAGGGTTTTAACTTACGCACTTTAGGGGAACACAATCTGGGCCAAACGAAAGGTCAGTAATTTTGCTAGCAAGCACAAGGAGTAGAGGAAAATGCCATTGCATAGACAACAAACCCCAGCCACCCATCCTTAGAGTGAAAAAACATACGCCCTCCAAAACAGTCACAGTCATCGTCTCTGGAATATGGCGGCGTTAGGATTGAGTTTCGTCTTCTTTTTCATGTGGCTGGAATTTGCAGAGCAGAGGGAGGAAGGGAAGCACAGAAAGACCTCCAGACGTTTTCATATTTGCCATTAGATATTCTCCTAAATAGGAAGCTGCACACACAGAGTGCAGGGCTTTTTAAAGCTGGTGAGAGAGTAATTGCTGTGTGGCTGTAGAATGAACAATTCCCAGAGCACGAGCAGAGCTGGAAGATATTTGGGCTCTGAGCAGCCAAGAAAAGAAGAGTGACCTTGTTTAGTGCCAGGGCATTCACCAAAAACCTGGGAAAACAAAATGTTTAGGAAAGATACTGTGGAGCTTGTAACAAATAGAGGAGCAAAATGTGTTACAATCACAGAAGGGAAGTGGAACTCGAAGCTTACTGTGGTTAAGTTTCTTGCATTAAATGTAAAGTTGTGTATTAGTAGAAGATTGGTTGTGACATTTTAAATATGCATATTTTAATAAAAGTATGTTATTATCAAGTAATGCTTATTCACATAATGCAAGTGGTTTACATTAAAAATCAATTAAATTCACCATATTAAAACAATAAGAACAAAAAGTGGCCTCAATGAATGTGGAAAATGCAGCTGACAGACTCCAACATCCATTCCTGATGAAAACGATCAGCAGACTGTGAACAGAAGGAAACTCCTCAAGCAATGAAAGCTATTGATACTGACCTTGCGTATTTTGACCGTACCAAATTCATTCATAAATTCTCTACTGTTGTTCTTTTAAAAAAATTGTTTTTGTCTGGGCACAGTGGCTCACGCCTGTAATCCCAGCATTTTGGCAGGCTGAGGTGGGTGAATCACCTGAGGTCAGGAGTTTGAGACCAGCCGGGCCAACAAGGTGAAACCCCCTCTGTAATAAAAACACAAAAAAATTAGCCAGGTATGGTGGCAGACGCCTATCATCCCAGCTACTTGGGAGGCTGAGGCAGGAGAATTGCTTGAACCTGGGAGGCGGAGGTTGCAGTGAGCCAAGCACTCCAGCCTGGGGAACAAGCGCGAAACTCTGTCTCAAAAAAAAAAAAATTGTTTTCATTTTTCTAGGTAGTTTTAATTTTCATGTGATCATACTGTCTGATTTGGAGACTTTAGATATAGCTACCTTAATAAGAAAATGTTTAATTTGCATAAAGGTAGACTGGTAGCCCCAAAGGGGAAGAATCCAATGCCGAGGTAATTCATGGAGAGAAACAGTCTTGGGGCAGCCTCTTCCAGAGGGGCTAGGGAATCTGGAAATCCACTGCTCCATAAGAGCAAACAGAACACTGTACCATATTGTCAAAATCAATTTGTTTCAGGACTCTGTAAATTAACCCCAAGCTTGCAACAATCCTCGGAGCATTTATCTACAGTAAATGTCTGAGTCTTGAAATTAAATTCAAAACATATAAATAACTAATATAACTCATTAAGACGATAAACAACCCAATAAAAAATGGCCAAAAGATTGGAGCAGACACTTCGAGTATGACATTAAACTATATGCTTTAAATGAGGGCATTTTACCCTATGTAAATTACATCTCAGATGATTGATTTTAAATTTCAACATTAAAAACTCAGTGAAATATTTGAAGAGGCATTTGTCAAAAGAATATGCGTGGATTTGCATTAGGCACACAGAAAGGTGCTCAATATCATTTATAGTCATGCAAGGGCAAGGTAAGGTCCCAGGGAGATAGGCCTGCATAACATCATCAGGGATACAATTTTAAAATCACATTTTTGGTGAATATGAGAAGCAATTGAAGCCCATCACAATTATGGAGAGATTAAATGTGGTACAACCACTTTGGAAAACAGTGTGACAATTTATTATAAAGTTAAACAAATCCTTTTCACAAAACCCAGAAATTCCACTCATATCTTTTCTAAAAAGAAATGAAGACATATAGCCACACAATGAGCTGTACACAAATGATTATAACAGTTTTATTCATCATGGCCAAAAAACTTGAAACAACAAAAAAGTTCATCAGCAGACAAATTGGTAGCCACATCAGGTTATAGACAGTAGAATAGTACTTAGCAATAAAAAGGAAGTTACCACCGGTCCTCCTAAGAACATGCAGCATCCTCGAAGACATTAGGCTGAACAAAAGAATAGAAAGGTAAAAATGTACACACTGCAAAGCTGCTTTATATGTAATTCAGGGGCAGTAAAAGCAATCAGATACAGAGCAGGTGAGTGCTCACCTGGGACCCGGTGAGCTAATGGGACGGAGGCCAAAGGACAACACATTCAACTGAGTGAAAAGGTAACCCCAAGAATTGGAGAAAATGTTTGCAAATTTTACATATGACAAGAGGTTAACATACAAATACATAAAGAATCCCTACAACTCTGCAACCCAACAACAATAAAACAAACAACCTATTTAAAAATGGGCAAAGGCCTTGAATAGGCATTTCTCCGAAAAGGACAAATCACCGATAAGCACATGTAAAGATACTCAACATCACTAATCATTAGGGAAATGCAAATCAAAACCGTGACATCAGTTTACATCCATCAGGGTGGCTATGAGAAACAAAACAAACAAAAACAGAACACAAAAGTTCACGAGGATGTGCAGAAACTGAACCCCCGTGCCCTGTCAGTGGGCATGTAAAGTGGGGTAGCTGCTATAGAAAACAGTTCCTCAAGAAATGAAAAATAGAATTGCCATGGATTCAGCCATTTCACTCCGGGCACTCAGCCAAAGGAACTGAAAGCAGGGTCTCAGAAAACGTTTGTACACTGATGTTCGCAGAAGCGTCATTCACAATAGTCAAAAGGCAGAAGCAACTCGAATGTCCACTGACGGAAGAATGGGTGAGAAAATGTGGTCAACTGTCCAGTGGAGCATTATTCAGCCTTAAAAGGAAGGAGATGCTGACACAGGCTACCACATGGATGAAAATTGATGTGAAATGTCAGTCACCAAATGACAAAGACTGTATGATTCCACTTATGTGAGGTACATGGAGGAGTCAAATTCATGGACAGAAAGTAGAATCGTGGGTGCTGGGGGCTGGGGAAGGAGGGTGGGGAGTCAGTGTTGACTGAGCACAGGGTGTGGGATGAAAGGAATTCTAGAATTGGGTGGTAGGGAGGGTTTTACAATAAAATACAAATGTGCTTAATGCCACTGAGCCGTATGCTTAAAAGTATTTAAGATGCTAAATTTTATGTTTTGTGGTATATTTCACCAAAAAATTTGTAAAACGTTAAGAAAAAATAAATGGTATTGTAAACAGTGCTGCAATGAACATTCGTGTGCACGTGTCCTTATAGTAGAACGATTTATAATCCTTTGGATATATACCCAGTAATGGGATTGCTGGGTCAAATGGAATTTCTATTTCTAGATCCTTGAGGAATCGCCACACTGTCTTCCACAATGGTTGAACTAATTTACACTCCCACCAACAGTGTAAAAGTGTTCCTATTTCTCCACATCCTCTAAAGACCTGGAACCAACCCAAATGCCCATCGATGATAGACTGGACAGGGAAAATGTGGCATATATACACCATGGAATATTATGCAGCCATCAAAAATGATGAGTTTGTGCCCTTTGTAGGGACATGGATGAACCTGGAAACCATCATTCTCAGCAAACTGACAGAAGAGCAGAAGATCAAACACCGCATGTTCTCACTCATAGGTGGGTGTTGAACAAGGAGAACACATGGACACAGGGAGGGGAGCACTACACACTGGGGTCAGTTGGGGGGAAATAGGGGAGGGATGGTGGGGGGTGGGGAGCTGGGGAGAGATAGCAAGGGGAGAGATGCCAGATGTAGGTGATGGGGAGGAAGGCAGCAAATCACATTGCCACGTGTGTACCTATGCAACAATCTTGCATGTTCTTCACATGCACCCCAAAACCTAAAAAGCAATAAAATAAATAAATGGGGGGAAAAAAAGAAAAAATAAACGGATGTAAATGGAAGCATTGCACCTACCATTTCCCCATGGAAAGACGCAGAGAGAAAAAAGAAACAGAGACTGGCCAATTGGGAAAAAATGAAAAAAATGAGGGGCTGAGGTCACTTGCCATGGAAGTGTTCAAACTCGTATGCATTTTGCCAAAGTGGAATTGGTCAGTGAGTGGACAGAAGCAGGTCAAAGTGATTTGGAAATCAGGTACACATAATTTTTTTCAGTGTCTTTTGCATCCCACCATCCACCTCCGTAAGATATTCTAAATAACTTCTAGCAATTCCAGTACCAACTGCCCTTTAATGCTGAGGCTTCGCATGGCAACTCTTTCTTGGTAATTTGTGAGAGATGATGAAAATGTGTGTGGGCTGATGGTAATTAATGCCTCAGGAAAAGTCTGTCCTTGGCACAAAATAGGATTCCCTCCTCATCAGCAGAGGAAGTGTGGGTTTTGTTCAGTGCTGGTGGTGCAGCTTCAGCAGCTTTGAACCTTCCTACCTAACGCCTGGAGCAGCCCCGGGGAGGGCTTTTGGTTTTGAAGTTGCCTCTGTCTGGGTACTCTGCGTTACGGTCGCAACAAAGTTGACTTATGTGTGCTAGAAAGGATTTCGTATGTAGAAGGACACATTAAAAGAGGAACAGTGCCATTCTATACTCTAATTGTTGAAGGCATTTTTAGAGACACTTTGCATTTTTCTTATTTGCTCTGTTATGTCTATTGAAATACAATACGGAATATAGACAAGTACTTGTTTAACAAGATCACTGCATCACTTGCCATGGGTTACATGCGTTTTGTTGACAGCATACAACTGTTTCAGTTCTTTATGAGTCCATTTGATTATTAATTTACTCACTCATCCCTGTGTTAATCTGTCATGTGTTGATGAAATGCCTTCTATATTCTAGCCCTAGGCTGGGTCACACAGGATGTGAAAGTCTTCCAGTTTGGGGAGGAATGACCGGCACTATGATATTTCACAGTCACTTTTACCAGTGCTATGTGAACACAGAGAAGGCAGTGACCAGTCCTGCCTGGGGATCCCAAGTCCATGGGAAAAGACATCCAGAGGAGGGTCGTCTGAATGGAGAAGACATGTGGGTGGGAGTAGCACATTTCAGGTAAGGAGGACAGCGAGGCCAAGACAAACCCCGTCATTCGCAGCCTGAGAAGCAGCCAGAGCCTGGTAACTTGGAGAGAGAAATTGCCCTTTGGGAGACCCCCGTGACCCACCTGGGAAGCAGGAGGCTTGCTCGGGCTCCGCTCCATTTCTCCCGCGATAGGCAAAGCTGTCCTCCTCTTTCTCATGTGACTCCCCTCAGTCTTTGCACTTCTCTGCCCCCGAGTTTGGATCCTCCTCCTGTAATGACACATGTCCTCTGCTTGCCAGTTGATACTCCAGTGGTTTCTTGGAGGGAAACTCTTGTCCCATGGAAGCAGCCTGTGTGAGTCAGCGTCTTACGTTCTGATAAGAATAGATGCATGCTCCGTGCGGGTCTGGAGGCTGGACGACTGGGATGAAGACACAAGCAGGCCGGCTCCTGGTCAGGGCTGCCTCCTCACGGGCCCTCCTCTGGTGGACAGGGCTCCCTCCTCTCTTACTCTTTGTACAGGACACTGATCTCATCATGGGAACCTTTCTTGATCTCACAGGCCCCATCTCCAAATGCCTTCACACGGGCGGTTAGGGCTTCAACACATGCATTTCGGGGAGTCACAACCAGTCCGGAGCCCAGCTTCTGTGTGAGGAGCAGGACAGGAAGGTCCAGCTCCAGAATCTAAGTGGAGCGCAGTGCTAGTTCCAAACCCACTTGGCTTCTCTGTGGCTTCCGAGGCAGGTTTCCCTGCTGTGGGGACCACGTGGCAAGCTCTCCACCAGCATCTGCCTGAGAATCTCCTGATTGCTGTGCATTTAGCAACACCCTTCCTAAATACTGCTACCGGGAGGTGTGTGGCTGAGTCCCTTAGATGGGAGTCTGGGACACACCTCACTCACATGAGGACAATCGGCTTTGACACAGCCTTTCTTTCACAGCCAAGCTGCTGCAGTGGGCTTCCAGCAACAGATGTCCCTCTGGCTTAATGGCCAGGTCACTGCTGGTGTTAAACAGTGCTCTGGCTGCATGCACGGGGCCCCCTCCACCTCACCCTCACTCCCCGGCCAGCTTCCACACAGCCTGGGAAGGTGGGGCTGCTTTTGCATCATTTATTCATAGGCTCTTCATGAACTGGGCTCCCCACAGACATCAGCAATGGCATGAATGATGCCATTTTAAAGCATCTTGCCACTTGACAGTAAAAGTGGAAGTTTCCTTGTAGTGCAACTCCTCAATCTCTAACTGTGGCTTTTTCATGCTTTTCCTAGGGAAGGTCTGGTGTGAATGGAACAACAGGAATGCCATTGCTGGTGACTGATTGCTGCTTTCCTTGATGTTCTTCTATGAGGGCTGTGAATAAGGCCTTTCCTTTTTGGATGTTGCTCAGTGGATGGCACTTCTGCTGTGGCAGGAATGCAGCCTAATGTTCCCTGAGAGCAGGGACACTCTGTGGCATCGAGTGAAGCTCCTCTTAAACTACGTGGGAAAGTCAGAAGAGCAGAGCTGGGCCCTTCTTCAGAGCAAAGCTTCATCCGCCTGTCAGAATCAGTCACCCTGGTAAAATGGATTGGAAAGGATGGACGGCCATGGAGGCGGTGCAGGCCCATGTCAGAGTGGAGAGGCATGCCCACCTCGTCATGAAATCAGTGACCCACAGATGCAGGGATCTGTTTGCTGCCCACTTGGTGCTTGGCATATGGACACAGAAAGATGACGCTTTAGTCCAGGGACTGGTGAAAAGATCTGAAGATGTCTTTTTAAGACATGGTAACCAAGGTGGCCCAAGGTTCTCCAGTTCATGTAAGTCTCAGGCAGGCACGTAAGATGTGTGACAACTAGCAGACCATGTTCTAGACTCTGGATGGTGGTTCTGTTTTGACCATCTTGAGGACAGGTCCACTGACATGGTTCCAGTGTTCTTTCTCTTAATCTATAATGCTGGTTTTCAATGAGGGCAGGGAGGGTTCCTCAATGGTTCCACATCCCTCATAGGGAGGGATATTTGTCAGTGTTTACAAAACATTTTGATTATTATGACTTAAGGTGTGTAATTGCTAGAGGCTAGAGAGGTCAAGATGGCCTTCACCACTAGGAATTATCCACCAAGAACATCAATAGTGTTGAGATTTGTAAACCCTGCTCTATGCTATTTACATGCACACAACACCACAACTATCAAAATAGCATATAGGAGAGAAAAGTTAATAAAAAAACAAACAAAAAAGATTCTAGGGTTACTTCATCAGAAGCTTTCATCACACCACGAAGCAAGTCCATCTCAGCTGTTACGCAGAAAAAAACTAAGTAAACACATGGTAGTAGTGAATGCAGAAATGACACTCAAATGAAAAAGTACTTTTCCAGATTTTTATCATGTTAGGTATCCTAAGAACTATACGTTTAAGTTTTACAACAGCCTTGCAAAATAAAGTTTAATTAACCGTTTTATAGGTGAAAACAACTAAGGATGAAAGAAATTTAAAAATCTTAATAGCAAATATTGACATGGGGCTTATAGCAGCCCGAAAGCTGCTCCAAGGATTTTATACTTCCTGATACACAACAATCTTTTCAGGTAAGTTCTATCATTATCCTGCTCTACAGATGAGAATACATGGATGTCCAAAAGTTAAGCAACTTGCCCATAGTTATGCAATTAATCATCAGAAAGGCCAAGGTCTGAACACTGGATGTTTTATGTCAGCACTTAGCCTACTTATAAAGGGTGGGGCCAGAGATCCTTTAACTCATGCATGCCTAGAATGCCCTAAAACAATACTCTGCCCTGAAAGATTTAGGGATTTTCCTTCACACCTCATGAATAACCAGTGCCCGGCCAGGGGGACAGTGTGCTCTGAGCACTCTCATGAGCCCCACAGGCAACTAGACATGCCCTTGGGATAGAAGCCAGGCATAGCCAGGGTATATTTGACCCATGGTGATGACATTATTCTCTAACCAATAGATAGAAAATTGAAAAAGAAATAAAAAGAGCCTCAGAGACCTGTAGGACTGACAAGGAATCTAACATTCCTGTCATTGGAGTCCCAGATAGAGAAGACAAAAAACACTGGGTTAAAAAATTACTCAGAAAAATAATAGCTGAAACCTTCTCAAAATTAAACACACACACACACACACACACACACACGAAACAAGAGATTCAAGGAGCTGAGAAAATTCCAAATATGATAAGTCAAATGATGTCTATACCAAGAAACATCATGGTCAAATTTTTAGATGCCAAAAACAAAGAAAAAATCATAAGAGCAGCTAGAGGAAAACCTACCAATCACCTATGGGGAAAACGCAATTCAAAATAGAGCGGATTTCTAATTAAAAAAAAAAAAAAAAACTATGGAAGTCAGAAAAAAGTTTCATAGCATTTTTCAAGAGCTAAAAGAAAAGAACTGTCAACCCAACATTCTATACCCACTGAAAACATCCTTCTAGAATAAAAGAGAAATCAAAACTTAAGTAGATAAAGGAAAATGAAGATAATTTATCGGCAGGGGGCTAACCTCATAAGGACAGCTAAAGGAAGTTCTTGAAACAGAAGAAAAATGATAAAATAACAAATCTTGGAAAGCAGGAAGGAACACTATGATAAGCCAATGTATGGGTAATATAATAGACTTTCTTTCTCCCCTTGAGTTTTCAAAACTATGTTTGTCAGTTGAAACAAAAATTATAACACTATCTGATGTGGTTCTACAGGCATATAACTGGAATATTTAAGACAATTATAATTTATAGGAGAAAATGAAGAGATATAAGAGAGATAAGATTTCTATGCTTTACCTGAGTTGGTAAAATGAAAATATCAGTAGGCTATTATGTTATGTATACAAAATGTAATCCCTAGAGCAGTCAATTAAAAAGCTAAACACATATATTGAGTCAATATCACTGTAAGTAAATCAAAATGGGATTCTAAAAAAAATAGTTGAGTAACACAAATGAAAGCAGGAAAAAGAAAACAGAGAAAGCTAAAACAGAGAGAACAAATAGAAAACAAGAAGTATAATGGCAGACAAGCTTTAACATATCAACAATTATATTAAATGTAAATGATCTAAAATACTAATTCTGGGACAGATTGGCAGAGTGGATTAAAAAACATGACCCAACTATATGCTCTCTTCAAACATAACATTAGAGTCAGATTGAAAGTAAAAAGACAGAAATGCCACATTTTGCAAACATGAATCAATGGAAAGCAGGAGTGGATTTAGTAAAATCAAATAAAATAGGCTTGAAAATAAGAAAAATTCCAGAGCCAGAAAAGGATGCCATGTAGTGATAACAGGGTCAATTAGCCAAGATAACACAGCTGTTACTCTAAATGTGTGTGTATCAGATAATAAACTGCAAAACGTGTAAAGCAAAATCTGATAGAACTGAAAAGAGAAATAGACAAGTCACAATTTGTCTTTAAAAACTTCTCCCAACAAGAGACAAGGAAATTTAATAACCTTCTCACCAATTGGTAAAGCAAATAAAAAGCAGCAGATAAAGGAGAACTTCTCACCACCTGGCCAAAACTAATTAAACTCAACAACACCACATAACCGAATTAAACCAATAGGTATAATGGACATTTATAGCATATTTCATCCAACAACAGCAGAACTGACATTTTTTTCTAGTGTCCATTGACCGTATACCAAGATAAACCATATCCTAGGTCTCAAATCTCAGTATGTTAAAAGAATATGTTCTTCCACCACAATAAACTCAAACTAGAGATAATAATGGGGAAATCAACAGACACTTAGAAACAAAACAGCACGTGTCTAAATAATCCATGGGTCAAAGAAAAAATCTGAAAAGCAATTTTTTTTTTTTTTGAGACGGAGTCTCTCTCTGTTGCCAGGCTGGAGTACAGTGGTGCAATCTCAGCTCACTGCGACTTCTGCCTCCCAGGTTCAAGCAATTCTCCTGCCTCAGCCTCCCATGTAGCTGGTACTACAGGCATATGCCACCATTCCCAGCTAATTTTTGTATTTTTTAGTAGAGACAGGTTTCACCATGTTGGCCAGGATGGCCTTGATCCCTTGACATTGTGATCCATCTGCCTCGGCCTCCCAAAGTGCTGGGATTACAGGCATGAGCCACTGTGCCTTGCCTGAAAAGCAATTTTTAAAAATACATGGAATGAGAATTACAATACAACATATTAAGACACAGCTAAAACAGTGGTGAAAATAAAATTTGGAGCACTGAGTACACAAATTAGAAAAGCAGAAAACTGTTAAATCAATAACATAAGCTTATATCTAAAGAGCCTAGAAAATGAAGAGCAAACCCAAATCCAGGAGGGGGAGGTAATGATAAAGAGAATTGCAAACAGGAAACGGTAGAGGAGTAAATGAAACACAGCTCCATAAAATTTGAAAAGCTCGTTAAAACTAATAAACCACTAGCAAGACAGACAAAGGAAGAAAGAGAGAAGATGAAAATTACAAAACATGGAATATCACCACAGACCCTGAAGACATGAAAGGATAATAAAGTGATGCTCAGAACAATAATACACGCATCCATTTCACAGCTTATGTCAACGGACCACATCGTTAAGAACACCACCTACCACAATTCACTCAGTATGAAACAGCTAATTTGAATAGCCCTGTAATCATTAAGAAAACTGAATTTATCACTTTAAAAACATCCCCAAAATGAATCTCCAGGCCTAAGTGGTTTCACTAGAGAATTCTATCAAAACCACTAGATAATTATATCAAAACTTTAAAGAAGAATGAATACCAATTACACACAATACCTGCCAAAGAATAGAATAGAACTCTTCTTAATTAGTTTTATGAAGCTATATAACCCTTATACCAAACACACACACACACACACCCACACCCCAAACAAATCTTCCCAGAACTCAGTCTGAATTCATCAAGATTGCAAGATACATGAAAAGCAATTTTATTTCTATATACTAGCAATGAACACATGGTCACCAAAATTGAAATATAATACCATTTACAACTACTTAAAAATAAAATATATAAGTTTAACAAAACATGAACAGGACTTTATACTGAAAACTGTAAAATGCTGATGAGAGAAATAAAACAGAGATCTAAATAACCCGTTCAGTGATTGGCAGACTGAACATAGTGAAGATACCAAGCCTCTCAAAATTGACGTACATTTTTAATGTAATTCCTATTTAAAATTCAACAAGATTTTTATAGATACATAAGATGAGTCTAAAATTTATATGGAAGGGATTAGTGAACTAAAATAGTTTAAATGATCTTTAAAAGAGAAGAAAGTGGGAGGAATCACTGTACCCAATTTTAAGATTTATTATAATTATATAGTTACAGTAGTCAACAGTGTGGTATTGAATCAATGAAACAAAAGAGATCTCCAAACTAGATACACAGAGATTTGCTTAACCGATTTTTTCAACAGCTTTACTGAGATATACCATACAACTTATTTAAAATATATAATCCCTACGTTTTTAATGTATTCACAAATATGTGCAACCGTCACTACAATCAATTTTAGATGATTTGCATCATCTCAAAAAGAAATCCCTTAACATTTAGCTATCAATTCCCATTACCACATCCCTGCAATCCCTAAGCAACCATTACTGATGTGCCTGGACATTTTATATAAATGGACTCCTATGTGGTCCTCTGTGATTGGCTTCTTTCACTTAGTGAAAGGTAGAATGTTGCCAAGGTTGATGCATGCTGCAGTACGTATCAGTACTTCATTACTTCTTAAGGCTAAATAACACTCCAGCTACGGCTGTAACACATTGCGTTCATCCGTTCATCATTTGATGAACATGTGCTTGCTTCCACCCACCCACCTACCTAATTTTTTAAAGAGCATTTTCAACAGATGTACTAGAGCAACTGGACATTGGTAGACAAAAGAAACAACACTGAACCTTGACCTATGTCTCACACATTACACAAAAATTAATTCAAAATGAATCGTGGATTTAATGTACAATATTCGAAAGGAAAAAACTATGAGTAAACATTTGGGTATGTGGCTAGGCAAGGAGTTCTTAAACTGGACACCAAAAGTATGAGTCAAAAAAGAATAAAATGGACTGCATCAAAATTATTTTTCTCTATGAAAGACTTAACAGGATGAAAAAGCAAGCTACAGACTGAGAAAACATCAGAAGTCCTATTTTGTGAAGGACTATTATCTGAAATACATAACGAACACCTCAAACTCAAAAACTAGCCAAACCGTCTTCTTCTAAAATGAACAGAAATATAAAGAGGATATAAAGATGGTGGAGAGGAACAGGAAAAGATGTACAACATTATCACAAGCTAGGGAAAGGCAAATTGAACCTGCAATTAGATATCACTGCATACCCATCAGAATGACTTAAAGCAGTGACAACACCCAAAACTTCCCAGTGCACATGAGGGTGAGGAGAAACGCTCTCTCATGCACTGCTGGTGGGATTGCAAAACGGCACAGCCGCTGTAGAAAGCAATCTGTCAGTTTCTTACAAAACTGAACATGCAACTATCATACAATCAAGAAGTTGCTCTTCTAGACATATTCCCCAGAGAAAAGAAAATTTAATGTTCATATAAAAATGTGTAGACATGTTTACAGACGCATTACTCATAATAGCCAAAAACTCAAGACAATCCAGATGTCTTTCAAAATATAAATGTTTAAACCCATGGTGCATCTTTACTATGGAATTCTTAGTAATAAAAAAGAAGAAGCCCCTGATGTATGCACAACCTGGATTAAACTCCAGAGAATATCACTGAGTGTAAAACCGAAAAGGTTACATAGTGCATTATTCCATTTATATAGCATTCTTGAAATCATAAAATTATAAAAATGAAGAACAGATTAGTTTTTGCTGGGGGTTAAGGAGGGCACAGGGTTGGGATTGAAATGGACATGGCTATAAGATCAGGAATTTGTGGGGATGGAAACCTTCGTTCTCTTGACTGTATTAATGCCAATATCCGGATGGTGATATCATCCTACAGTTTTGCACTGGGGAAACTGGCTAAGGATACACAAGACCTTTCTGTATTATTTCTTACAATTGTTTGTGAATCCACAATAATTTCAAATTACAGGTTTAACGTTTAAAAACATAAGACACTTAATTGCTGCCTTAACTTCCCAGAAGAAAATCTAGGCAAAACCATTCAGGACATAGGCATAGGCAAGGACTTCATGACCAAAACACCCAAAACATTGGCAACAAAAGCCAAAATAGACAAATGGGACCTAATCAAACTCCACAGCTTCTGCACGGCAAAAGAAACAGTCATTAGAGTGAATCGGCAACCAACAGAATGGGAAAAGTTTTTTGCAGTCTACCCATCTGACAAAGGGCTGATATCCAGAATCTACAAAGAACTAAAACAGATGTACAAGAAAAAAACAAATAAGCCCATTCAAAAGTAGGTGAAGGATATGAACAGATACTTTACAAAAGAAGACATACGTGAGGCCAACAAACATATGAAAAAATGCTCATCATCACTGGTCATTAGAGAAATGCAAATCCAAACTACATTGAGATACCATCTCATGCCAGTTCGAATGGCGATCATTAAAAAATGTGGAGACAACAGATGCTGGAGAGGATGTGGAGAAATAGGAAGACTTTTACAGTGTTGGTGGGAGTGTAAATTAGTTCAACCATTGTGGGAGACAGTGTGGCGATTCCTCAAGGACCTAGAAATAGAAATTCCATTTGACCCAGCAATCCCATTACTGGGTATATATCCAAAGGATTATAAATCGTTCTACTATAAGGACACGTGCACACGAATGTTCATTGCAGCACTGTTTACAATAGCAAAGACCTGGAACCAACCCAAATGCCCATCGACGATAGACTGGACAGGGAAAATGTGGCACATATACATCATGGAATATGATGCAGCCATCAAAAACGATCAGTTCATGTCTTTTGTAGGGACATGGATGAACCAGGAAAGCATCATTCTCAGCAAACTGACACAAGAGCAGAAAATTAAACACCACATGTTCTCACTCATAGGTGGGTGTTGAACAATGAGAACGCATGGACACAGGGAGGGGAGCACTACAAACTGGGGTCTGTTGGGGGGAAGTAGGGGAGGGACAGTGGGGAGGGGGGAGTTGGGGAGAGATAGCATGAGGAGAAATGCCAGATATAGGTGATGGGGAGGAAGGCAGCAAATCACATTGCCATGTGTGTACCTATGCAACAATCTTACATGTTCTTCACATGTACCCCAAAACCTAAAATGCAATTAAAAAAAAATAAAAAAAAGCATAAGACACTTGTTTAATGCTTTTAAATGTTAACAGATAATGTCTCCTCTGTTAAATATCTATGTTTGTTTGTGTGAGATAAAGCTTGATAGAGTGAAAGACAGAGGCTGGAAGTGGAAACTGGTGAGTTTTGTTAAATGTGTGCATCTGTGTAACCCCCATCCTACCAAGACACAGAGAATTCCCATCACCCAGAACGTTCCTTGAGCCCCTGAGGAGTCAATCCCCATCCCCGTAACAACTTCTGTTCTGACTTCTAGAAATATAGATGACTTTTTGCCTATTTTTGGATTTCATAAAAATGGAATAATTCAGTCTGTATTCTTTCAGGCTGGCTTCTTTCACTCAACATAATGTTATACCAGACTGTGTTTCTTCAGACTATGTTATTGCTGAGTAGTATTCCACTGTTTGAACATGAGAATTCATTTCTCCAATTTCCTGTTGACAGATATTTGGGGTGTGTCATGAACTGAATTACGTCTCCCCCCAAAATTTTTACACTGCGGTCTCAACTACAAGTACTGCAGAATGTAATATAATTGAGATAAGGTCTGCCCACAGGTGATTAAGTTACAATAAGGTCATTTATAAGGTGGGCCCCAGTCTAATATGACAGGTGTCTCATAGGAAGAAGAGATTAGGACGCAGGCAGGCACAGAGGGAAGTCTGTGTGAAGGTAAATGGAGAGGATTACACCTGGAAGCCAAAGAGAGAGGAGAAACCAAGCCTGCTGGCACCTTGACCTTGGGCTTCTAGCCACAGGACTTAGAAAATACATCTCTGTTGCATAAGCCACCCGGTCTGCGGTACTTTGTTACAGCAGCGTTGGCGAACTCATAAAGGCTGTTACTGTCTGGGGTCTATTAGGACTAAATATGCTAAGACATTTTGTACAAGTTTTATTGCAGACATATGTTTTAATGCATCTGAGCCGAGCGCCTCAGAGTGGAAGAGCTCATCACAGGACAGGTGCAAGTTCAGCAGTTTAATGTTAGAAGAAACTGCCGAACAGATTTCCAAAGTATTGGGACAATGTAACCCTCTCCTCTGCAATGTGTAAGAGCTCTACAAGCCTCACTGGTATTTGGTATCATCAGTCCTTTTTTGTTTGTTTGTTCGTTTTAACATTTTAGCCACTCTTGTGGGTGTGAAATGGCATTTCTCATTTTTCAGGGGTTTTTAATTTGCAGTTTTCCTGGTAACTAATAATGTTTGGCACCTTTTGATATACTTATTAGCCATTTGAATACCTTATTTTGTGAAACATCTAGTGGACTCTTTTCTTATTGAGTTGTTAGTCTTTTTGTTATTGATTTATAGGAGCTCTTTATATATGGCAAACCGCTTTGTCAGATGTCTGAATTATGAGCTTTTTTTTTTTCTTGGTTTGTGCATTGCTTTTTTATTTTCATAGTGGTGTCTTCCAAAGGGAAAGGTCTACATTTTATTGAAAGCTAATGTACCCATTGTTCCTTTCACAGTTCATGCTTTCTGTGCCTTGTTTTTATCTGCCACAAGGTTGGGAAGATTTTCATGCTTTCTTCCAGAGACTTACATGTTTTAGTTTTTACTTTCAGTTCTAGGATACATTCTGCTTTCCAGCTGGCATGTGGTATGAAGTAGGGTTCAATCTTATTGTTTCTTATACTCTCATACCTTTATTCTAATCCCGTTTGTTGAAAAGCCCTTTCTTTCCCTACTGAAAAATGTGTGATTTCTTAACGATTTGTACTTTTCGAACTTTCATATTGTATTTTAGAATCAGCTTGTCAAGTTTTATAAAAATCTTTTGATTATTTTGATTGCATTAAAATTGTATAAAAATTTGGGACCAATTGGCTGCTTTAAAATATTGAGTCTCCTATCCATAAATATAGCCCACTTCCCCACTTTTTAATTTGTTTTCAAACATCTCAATATAATTCTACAACTTCATCTTAAATAAATTGCACATTCTTGGTTAGATTCTACTCTGGAGCCTCCCTTATCTTTTCTGTTACCATTGTAAATATTACATATTTATACTTGATATGCTCCATTTATTGCATGTATTACAGAAATGCAAATAACAGTTATATATTGATTTTTTAACTTGCCAAACTATTTTTATTCATTGAGTGTTTACTTTAGAAATTCTAACATGCATATTTAATTTGACAGTTAAAATTTAATAAGTGTCTTTAACTCTCTCCAAATGTATGTGCTGTTTTTGTCCAGCAACTTAGTCGTAACTGAATTTTTAAGCCCACAGAGTAGTCCCCCATTATGGTTCTCTCACAGATTAAGGCGGTTCCTATTTCACCACCTTTAGTGCCTTCTTTGCTTACTATTCTTGCAGGCCTCTGACTTTTCTCTTGGATGATCTAGAACTTCATTATAACTTTAGTGAGAGTCAGTTGGAGTAAATTTTTTAAAAAATTTTTCTTGTTTTAATTTTGCCTTTACCTTTGTATTCTACAGATATTGAGCACCATGTTCAGTATTTATTTAAAAAGGTAAACTTTGTGACTCTCTTGTGTGTATCTTCTGCATACTTGCAGATTTATTTATTCATCTGGCTGCATTATCAGTTACTAAGAGAGATATATTAGAATCTCTCATTATGATGATTATTTTGCCTACTTTTTAACAAAGTCTGCTGATGTTTGTTTCCTATATTTTAAGGTTATATTATTAGGTACATGCCCATTTAGAACGCTTACGTCTTCCTGTTATTTTGCTATGTGCTGCCCTCTTTAATCTCACTGTTTCTTGCACTAAAGTATACTTGGTTTGTTGTTAATACACTTAAACCAGCTTCCTTTTACTAATGTTGTGGATAGAGCTGCCCCCAGTGTTAGCTAGATCCCGTGCAAATCTTTTACGTGGGGCCCCTGTCCAGAGAAATAATTTGATTTTAAAATGTGTTAGAAGATCCATGGGTCCACTTGGGTGTAGTAATTTATCCCTGAAGGCCTAGAATGATGAAGAGAGCAGAGGGACACCCCCACTGCATGATTCTCTGAGCAGTGTGCGTGGGGGTTCTTCCCAGTGTCCAGACGCCTTTTCCTCCTGGTCAGGTTCAGAAACCCCTCCTCATGTTCTCTATCATCAAGTGCACCATTCCTGGCTGATTTCACGTCCTTACGTGAAAAAAAGGCAAGCACCCTGTTGTGAGTCACAGCGGCAGGCCCTCGGGAGCCTGTTTTCAGGAGACCCACGTGGGTCTCCCGGCCTCTGCAGCGCGGATGCTGTAGCCGTGGCCACTGCTACCTCCTGACTCCAGGAGCCTCGTCCTCAGCACTGGCTTCCCCAAGACTCCCAAAGGCTGTGTCCCTGCTCCCTTGATGAAAGCCACCAACCACGTCTCCAGAGAATGCAGGACACGGTGGGGCTGGGGATTCTCCACACTGGCAGAGCCTGGGGGCTTGGGATTTGCCTCAGTTCTGGAAAACCTTTGGTGGCTCTCTCTCTGTGCAGTGCACGTCTCTTCTCTCTTAGCTCATCTGTGGCTCTCGCTAAACATTTCCCAGCGCTTCTTAGATCAGCTGCCGTCTTCATCTTCAGTTCACATCGCCCAGACGCTTTCCCTCTGTGGGATGTTTGGAGTAGTTCCTTCAAATCTAGCTTCTAGGCCATTTATCTCGTCTCCAATTGTGTCTCATCTACTTTTTAACCCACATGTTGCGTTCCAAACCTCAACACTGCGTCTGTCATTTCTAAAAGGTGTGTTAAACTAATTTACAAACTCGTCTAGTTATTTTTAGAAATTCCCATTCCTCAATCATGACTTTAATATTTTAAAAACTATTTTACTACATCCTTCAAAGAGCACACTACATTTTTAAAAATTCTATTTAAACATGTCAAACACACACGTCGATACCCCTGACCTATCGTCCCAGCGCCATTTGTCTTTTGGGGTCTGATTCTTCTGGTTTTTTTTCCTATGAGCCTCAGTCATGGTGGCCTCGCTCCTCCTGGGCTTCGCTTTTGAATATGAATGTGTCCCTTTGATCTGTTTCTGTGGCGTCTCTTTGGGGACTGGATTTGAAATTCGTCCCTGCACACGTCTTCTGTTCTTCATTGCCAGCTGCCTGGGGCCACTTCCCACCAGGGACCACTTCAAACCGCTTTCTTTTTTTTTTCTTCACACAAGTGGTGCGAATACTGACTCCAAAATCAGGTGTGGACACTCTGTGGCTCTTCATTTTTCAAGGAGGCTTCTTCCTCCGCCTAGAGCTGGGCGCTGAGCAGGAAGCAGCCGTGTTTCCTGAGCGGGTGGCTGCAGCGTCCACTTCTCTGCCTCTCCCTGTTGCAGGTTTTCTCTCAGGACCTCCTCTCTTCTTGGCCAATCCAGCCTTGTACTTTTTAAAAGCTGTCACCATGTCACTGAAAAACGGTTTCATACGGGAAAGGTTTTTCAACACACATACCTGATAAGATCCTCATTCAGCAAGGGTGTATGTGAGTGCCAGTCTGCCGTGCCCCAGATTCCGAGGACACAGCCGAATCCTGCCACGTGCAGCTCACCTTTCAGCGATTCTCGGGGCAGATGGGAGGGGTTTCTGGATGACCCCGGGACCCCTGGCCTGTGCCTGCCTCTCTCTCCTCCCTCCGGAGCCACCCGGCCACCTGCTGGGGCTCCCCTGCTGGGAAGCGGCCAAGAGAACAAGGCTCCCTTCCCAGCAGGAGGAAGGGTGGGAGGTGAGCTGGCGGGCTCCTGGAACTGTAGGGAAGTAAAACTCGGACAAGGATGGGGAAAAATATCCTCCGAAGGTGTGTGAGTGGAAGGATAAATGAAAAGGTGAGGGGAGAAGCAGGCACAAGACAAGCAGGGAAGGGGTGGCAGAGCCATGGAATGCGGGGCTCACTGGAATTCAGACCCGCTAGGAAATGTGATTAACTTGTCTACTTAAAAAAATGCTGCTGATATTTGTTTCATATATTTTCAGGTTGTATTATCAGATGCATGCACGATTAGAGCGCTCACATCTTTCTGTTATTTTATTATGCGCTGCCCTCTTTAATCTCAAAGAATGTTTCTTGCATTAAAATATCCTTGGCTTGCTGTGAATAGACATAAACCAGCTTTGTCCACCTGAGGTGGGAGCCCCAGGCCCGGTGGTCTTCCCTGACTACTGCAGCCCGCTTCCTCCACGGCTGTGTGGGCTCTGAGCTGGCCAGGGCGAGCTAACCAAGGAGCCACATCTGGTGTCTGGAACGCAGGGAGTGAGCAGGTTATTACTAAAAATCAGAAAAGTCGGCTCTGCTCAGTCCTGGGGGGCGGCCTCCGGGCTGCCCTTGGGGCCTCGCAGGGACAGGCCGTCTCCCTCTATTCTCTCCCTGTGCTCAGCAGAAGGCTTTCGGGAGAAGGTGCCTGACACGGAGGCTTTCACCTCCGGCCTCTCAATGGCCAGCATTGGCTACAGTGTGGCTGTGGCTTCCTGTGAGTGTTTCCCTTTCTCAAATGCAAGCAGGCCAACTTGCAGAAACGCAGGCGCTGGGACCTGCGGGGAAGAGGCTGCAGCCTCCATGTTGCGCTCCTGTGGACTTACCCCATGTGGCTCTGGCTGGCTCTGGCACAGTCTGGACCTTTATGTGTGATAGTCCACAAGGGCACCCTCTCTTTTCAAAACCAGGCTGTCCAGCCGTGACGAGTCCTCGTCTTGCCGATAGAAGAAAGCACTGCACTGGGCGCACGGCCGGATCCTGGCCTACCTCGGCTGCCTGAGAGGCCTTGAGTGCCCCAGGCCAGCCCCTCGGAGCCACAGCAGGAGCTTGTCGAGAAGCCATGGGACCTCCCCCACCTGCGGGTGGGCTTCAAGCCAGGGTGCAGCACTCCGTCCCACAAAGCTGAGGCCTGCGGCAGCTGCCAACCTCCGTCCCAGCCTGGGGCTCGGCTCTGGCATGAGGCTACCTCTGGTTGGGTGGAAGGAACTCTTCTCTTAGGATAAACGGCATGGGGTGCAGTAGGCTCCACTCTCTTCCCTGGTCCTGGACGTTTTACATTTTTGTGGCCTTTTTCTCTGACTGTGCCAAGGAAAAGTGTTCTCTCCTAAGGCCCCGGAGAGGCCGAGGCTGACCCCGCAAGACCTGGCCCACGGACTCGTGGCTCATAGGACGAGGCAGATCCTATGATCTGTCCAGTGCTTGGAAGTTGGAGCCACTGGGAATCTTCCTTGATGGCCTAAGGACGTCTTACGGGCTGGCTCTCGGATCTGACACTTTGCTGACCCTCCCCACCCTGTCTGATTCCACAGAAGCCACAGATCAGGTGATTAAGCTTGAGATGGCCCCACGGCCCTCCCAGGTAGGTCCCTGCGGAACCTCATTCTCTCTTGGGCCCCACGGTCTAATGTGCGTGTTTCTATTTTACCACTTAGTTCCTTGGATAATCAAAAGTCTTGCCCTGTCTAATTCTGAACATAGAAAAAGGTCAGAAGTCAAGATGCCCCAGGGACTGGTCCCAAGGCAGGAATATCTCAGTGTATTTATTAATGAGCTGGAAGAGTCAGAGGAAAGGTTAAGAGGCAGAATTTGCTGAAAGCACAGAATTATTTAACTCTGCAGAGAAGAAAAAACAGACTATCTTGTATGAAATTCTATTGTTTTCTTACCCTAAGACTATTTCATCAAGGTGAAAAATATTAAGACAATCAATGGTGCAGAGCACATACTCAGTCTCCTCTTTTTCTGTTGAGACAGAATTTACCAGTGAGAGCAGAGACTACTGCATCTGGAGCTGCCTCCTCCCGGGAATGTGTGTCGCTCCACAATCACCGACATGACTCCACAGAGAAGGGACGGGTGGCAGCATGAGCAGAGGGCTGGTATGGATGCCTCCTCGGTCACCAGGTGTCCCCACCACCTCAGCCACATGCTGACCCTTGGGCCTCCTTTCCTGGAAAGCCTGGGCTCTGGGAGGCTGCTTGAGTCTGAATCCCAGCCTCTGCTAAGGATCAGCCTTGGAGTCCTGGGCAGATTGCCAGGTTTCTCTTTGCCTCGGTTTCTCATTCTTTAATCAGGCAAAGCACCATACCGTCTTCATGGCACTTTGGGATGGATTTAGTGAAATCATGTGTGTAATAGCTTAGGATAATATCTGGCTCCTGCGTGCCTGTCTAATGACCATGAGCCACATGGCCCTTCATCTGCGCATATCATAACCCAATGTGAAACCGAGCTCGTGGGGACTCCTGCACACACAGAGGGCTTCACCCTGGCCTGACGCGGCCCGTGGATAGCTGGGTCTGCTGCAGGCACCTCTTCCGCCCTTGTTCTCTGTGCTCGGAGCTCCTGTCCACAGCACACACCATGGGCCAAGTTGGGGCGTTGATAACCCTATCGTACAGCCAGGCTGCACCACGGGCACTGCCAACTTAGATGCCACTGGCAGCATGGGAGGCGTGGGAATATCTTTGGAATTTTGATCAGCACAGGCTGCAGAGGCTGAGCTACTGGAGGTGTGCAGGCCACTCTTGCCACGGGAATCTCATTCTTCTGGTGCCTCTAAAGAAACGTCCTTGAGGTTCAGTTGCGAGTTCAGACCCTGTGGCTTGGAGGTTTGCTGATTTGAGCCTGGTGGGAATCCACCTCTACAGTTTGGGGCCGTAGGGTGACAAGGGTCTCCTAGCAGAATGGAATCTGTGTGCAGAGGAGGCTGATTGGCCCGGAGAGAATCAGACACTTTCCAGAGTGCTTTCTGCCAAAGCTTCCACCTGCTCAGAGAGGGCATAGCGGGCTTCTCTGTGGCCACTGGGGGCCTTGGGCTGCTAGTTTTGCCCCCAAACAGTGAAACTGTGTTAAAAATACACTCAATCATTGACATGATCCCAAGTCGGACCAGGCCACTTTTCCTCTTGAATTATTTCCAAGCAATGGGTTTGCTGTCACCTGCTTCCCAATTGCAGCCCATTTTAGGTGTCAGGGAGTGGCATGCCCACAGAATGTGGAGCCCCATAGCCCTCTCAGCTCCAGGTAAGAAACCAGGGAAGTGGGCTTTGGAGCGGGACGGTCGGTGCAGGTGTGGGCAGGACTGATGCGCTCGCTTCATCCGCATGGGATCTGCAGGCTCCTGCCGAAAAGACACGGCTACATGGAGGTAGAGATGTTCCTGTCCAGACGGGGGGAAGTTCGTGTGTTTCCTGACTGGCAAATGCCTACTTAACACGGATCAGTGTGGCTTTCTAGTTGTTTGTACAGGCTTTGCAGAGAAAATGCAGATGATTTCATGTCACCAAACTCCACAAATCATGCCACCATATGTGTGCAATGAGCAGGAGGCAGAGAAATTGTGCCGCTGTGAGAATGCCCTGCACCACGCTGTGTCCTTCTCCTCCTTCCCTGTCAGGAGTGTCCCGTAAATCATCTTCGGATAAGATTGAAGACCCCCGTCCCCTCCTCCTGCAGTGGGTGCTGCCAGGCACTAGCAGGGCAGTAAAGGGCACAGGGAGCAGGCATCGGCGATGGGGACGGCGCAGGGTGCACCCGCCCAGCCAGGAGCTTCACCTTCAGTCTCCGACCTTCCCACCTCCTCCTTATGGGTGTTTTTCTTTCCTTCTCTTCTTCCCTCTTCCTCCTACCTCCCTGCCCTCCCAGGTATTCCCAGGTCTAAGGAGCAGAACAAATACTGGAGTGGGCAGGAGCTGGGCTTTGCTAGGATCCGGCCCCCAGACTGCCTCGATGTGACTTTCACAAAGGTCCCCTCTAGGTGGACACACCCCTATAGCTGGCGTGGCTGGGCCAGAGGCCTGGCTGGACCCCTGTCCTCCCCTTGGCTAGGCAGCCCATGCAGGGCGCACCTGCAGAGCTTCGCTACACTTTGTAGGTGGGCATGGGCATAAGGTAGGTTCCTCTTTGTTTCCTCCATGGGGTTCAGCCATGAGCTTCCCGGGGATCCTGCCCTGGGTCTTCCGTAGAGCACGAGGGCTCTTCTGGGCCCTTCCCCCAGCATTTGTTAAGTTCTTACAGTGTGCAGTGGAAGAGAAGGAAGAGCACATGGTTCTTGCCATCCAGGGCCTCTCGGCTGAGCCAGACAGAGGAGCACATGTGTGTAAGGACCCTGGCACAGTGAGGGCCATGGGAAGCGTCTTAAGGAGGGTGGGGAAGTGGGAGAGGGTGGAGACTAGAGGGTGGAGGGTGGGAGGTGAGGGGTGTGCGAATGGGGAGTGGGGGGTGAAGGGTGGGAGGTGGGGGTGAGAGAATGGGGGAGAGGGGTGTTGGGGGTTTGGTACAGAGAGGAGCTTTGTCCCCACCAGGGGCTCCAGCTCACTGACCATCCTGGGAGCTGCAGCCCAGGCCTGGGGCGTCTGGTCTCATCACAGCCCCACCAGCCCCACACAGCCTCTGCCATGCCATTATTTAGGACATTTCTTGTATGTGTCACAGATCATCTATAGAAAGTACAAAGGTAGGTTGATTAACTTTTTTACTTGAAGATAGAATATGTAATCATTTTCACTTCAATTAATATTCTTCTGTAACACTATTTTAATGGCAGAAGTGTATTCTATCATATAGATATTTTATCATTTATATCATCAGTTTTTTTTATTGCATTTTAGGTTTTGGGGTACATGCGAAGAACATGCAAGATTGTTGCCTAGGTATACACGTGGCAGTGTGATTTGCTGCCTTCCTCCCCCTCACCTATATCTGGCATCTCTCCCCATGCCATCCCCCCCCAACTCCCTACCCCCGCTGTCCCTCCCCTATTTCCCTCCAACAGACCCCAGTGTGTGATGCTCCCCTCCCTGTGTCCATGTGTTCTCATTGTTCAACACCTGCCTATGAGCGAGAACATGCGGTGTTTGATTTTCTGTTCTTGTGTCAGTTTGCAGAGAATGATGGTTTCCAGGTTCATGTATGTCCCTACAAAAGACAAAAACTTATCATTTTTGATGGCTGTGTAATATTCCATGGTGTATATATGCCACATTTTCCCTGTCCAGTCTATCATTGATGGGCATTTGGGTTGGTTCCAGGTCTTTGCTATTGTAAACAGTGCTGCAATGGACATTCGTGTGCACGTGTCCTTATAGTAGAACGATTTATAATCCTTTGGATATGTACTCAGTAATGGGATTGCTGGGTCAAATGGAATTTCTATTTCTAGGTCCTTGAGGAATCGCCACACTGTCTTCCACAATGTTTGATTGTAAATAGTTAATTTTTATACGACAAAATATTCTAACATGTTCAAAAATAAAGTCTTAACATTAAATGTATCCCTGGATACGCTGGTAACCAGCCTGTTCTCATTTCAAGATCCTTGCCTCAACTATATCTGCAAAGTCTGTTTTTTCCAACACATAATCACAGGTTCAGGGTGGACCGTTCTTTTTGGAGGCGGCATAGTCAAGCCACCACGGTGAGTCTGTGGCCCGCATGCTGGACTAGGGGAGGAGGTGGAGAGCCTGGGTGAGTTCCCTGATGAAGGGGGTCAGGCCTCAGAGGACCTTGGAGTTGGGGCAGAGGGGAAGGGCGGTGTTTCGGGGCTGGTGACTGCTGGAGCCTGAGCAGTCGGCAGGGAAAGTGAGGAAGTACTGAGCGGGACTGTTCTGTAATCATTTCTGAGTTCCGGAGGCTGCAGGTAGTTTGGGGCCTCTTTCAGGTATGTTTGTCAGGGGAGGTGAAAGAAGTGTTCAGAGATGTCAGTGGGGTCTGGGCAGCAGCATCTCAAGCAGGCAGGGACCCAGGAGTCCTGCCTCCACTGGGTCTGTCAGGCAGCAGTGCTGCCCAGAGCTAGGGAGCCACACCAGCCAGGGCTGCACCAGGCGGCAGGCAGCGGCTGTGGGAGGAGCCCCAGGCTGGCAGAGGGACAGGGGGCACTGGGAGGCTCCACAGAGCTCGCTGCCCCTCAGCCAGCCTGGGCTGCTCTGTGCAGACACAGCTGGGCCCCAGAAAGGCCAGAGTGCTGCTTCAGAGGAAGGGGAAGGTCCTGAGGGTCTGGGAATACGCATTTCTAGACATAAAGACCCTCGCGAAGACACGCAGCCAAAGTAGGCCTGTACGCAGCGTGTGAGGCCAGGGGCTCCGACTCCAGGCCTGCAGCTGGCCAGGAAGGAAAACAGTGAGTGTGTGGGGGCCGGGAGTCCCAGGACCCAGAGAGTACGAACCAGGGAGGCCGAGGGGCAGGCCAAACAAGCGAGGGGCTCCCGCAGCTGCCTTTTTCCTGCCAGACTCCACGTGGGGGTCCCTGTCTCTCAATTCTGAGCACCTGTACACTCTGTTTAAACAAACAGGCCACAAGCTACTCATCTGAGCGTGTACCCCTTCCTGCAGGTGCCGTGGTGAAGGGCCGGGGGAGCAGTGCGCACCAAGCGTCTGCCCTGCACTAGCTGTTGAGTGGCTGTTTTCACACGCATGGTCGACAGGGCACACCACCTGCCAGTGGATGTGAATTCACACAACAGGGCGCACTGACCTGAACCCCCAAATGCTCAGTGCGGTGTTGGCTCTGCTGTCGATAAGCAGGTTCTTCTAAGGTTTTTAAATAATGTGGGAAATTGCTTATGCTATGTTATTGGGTGAAAATAAGATCCAAGGTTATATATAGAAAGGCTGCATTAAAGCTGGTTATTATGAAATGCAATTTAATACAAAATATAATACCGTCTTATAAAATGCAATATGTCATACATAACACACACACATACACACACACACATACACACACACACACATATACACACACTAACACACATACACACACATACACACGTACACACACACTAACACACACACACATACACACATACACACACACACACACACACACACACACAACAGAGACACAGAAGCGAGGAGAAAAAAAGACTGTAGAGAGAAGGTCACCAAAAGGTAAGCATTGCTTCTCCCTGAGGGATTCTGACTCACAATGCTTTGCAGTATTTTCCACATATGCTACAGTAACGCACTGATAACAAGAATAACAATAATCACACCCTTTATCAGACAAGCGCGCTCCCGCCTGCCCGGGTGGCCTATGGGTGTCCCTCTCCGTTTCACTGGGCGCCTCGCCTCCCATCACTTGACTCCATGAGTGGCCTCTCCCCACTCTGTGTGTGCCTTGGGCAGTCCTGTCCACATCTTTGATCTCAGTCACAACGGACAGCTGCCACTCTCAATTTTTGTGTTAATTCCAGCCGTGTGGCTCCATCCAAGACCTTGCTCCTGAACTCTAGGCTGAAGTCTCCAACTGTGGAGAGGATAAGTCTTTCCAGGTGACCTTGGAGCCCTCCAGGTCAGCACGTCTTTGCCAACCTCTCAGCCTGTGGTGCATCCCAGAGGCTCCTTACCTCTGAGCACGGACTCCTCACGGAACAGGGGGAGCTGCTCTGGCACCCTCTGCCTCCTCTCCCTGCACTGTGTTGGGTGCCACACTGCCAGTCCTTCTCTGGGTCCTTGCTGACACGGCTTTCATTCAGGACCTCATCATCACGCAGCTGGCGAGTGTTCCGTAGGAAGGAGTCAGTCCGATTGGCCTTCGTTTTGGAAAGAAATTCTGGCAGCGTGGGTGGTGGGCAGTGCGGGAACTGCCGAGGTGACATGCAGGGCCTTGCCCTCCCTCCTGTTCCCTGGTGTTTAACTCTGCAGCTTGGAAGGAAATATTTTCATCTCTCCCATTTTGGGATTCTATTCGATTTTACTTAGAAAAACAAAATAAAATAACCTCCCCCAAAAAATCTTCTACTGGCTTCAAAATCTTATTCCACCAATGTCTCTGTAATCTCCTACGTGATTTTTCCGGAAAGGTAATAAACAATTGGGAACTCATTACCATATGTAGGTAATTCCCACGTTTTCCCTGCTGCAGATCTCCTCCTAGGTGATATCCTGTCCCAGCTTAGCAGGAAATTTCTGTTGGTTTTGTCCAAATAACATGGAAAGACTTAAGGTTGTTTTTATTGGTTAGAGGAGCTGGAGACTAGGCTGTTTGTAAGATGCTTTATAAAGTAAATTTCTCACCGAGGTTTGCAGGCAGACAAAGGGAGAGTTTATGGGGCGCCAGCCACCTGTCCTGCCCCAGGCTGACTTCTGGGGGCACTCACAGGGAGGGAGACATGCCCACCACACGTCTCTGGCAGAGAGCCTCAGCTCAAAGCTGGACATTCACCTGGCTTCCGGTCCCCAGGAAGAAGGTGGCATTCTGCTTGTTTGCATGACAGCTGTCTTCTTTGCATCTTCTCTGACTTTGCTCTTTCAACCATCCTGATGATGTACAAATGACCTTTGCAGAACCGGTTCATGGAGGGAGTTCTCCTAAACACTCACTGAAATGAGTGTGTCTGTGAAGGGGCTTCTCCTACCCATGAGGGTGCAGGAGATTCCTGGGTTGAGTGGGACGAGGGGCAAACTGTGAAATGAATCTGATGTAAATGACAGCCAGGAGAAGGGGGAGAAGCCCCGTGCTGGGTCCTCCGCCCAAGCATTGAATTAGCGGAAATGGCTGTCTGTGCTCTCCAGGGCTGTTTTCCATAATTTAGCACACAGAATGGTACAGAAAAGCGTTCCAAGCATTGTCATACATAAGGAGAGTCAAGCTGGTGGCAGGAAATAGCAGAAGAATTTAGGCTACTTTGTGATGGAGTCGAGTTGCTTTCGGCTTTCCAGCTCTTCTTCAGAGCCAAGCCATTGCCCAAGGGGTCCTGAACTCAGAGCATCAGGAAGCCCAGAGAAGGGCTGGCAAAAGCTGACTTCAGCAGAACCCTTTCTAGGACAGTGCTATATGGGGATGAAGACAAGATCCCCTAAAGGAGAGCTGCAGCTCCCACAGACCGTGGCCAACCCCTGCCCTCCCAGGAACCTGGGGCCCACACACACACGCGAAGCTCTGCTTTTGCAGAGAACAGCATGCAAGCCAGGCGCCAGCACTCCTGGCCTTCTGTCCTTGCCTCCAAACGACGCAGAAGGGAGGAGAATCTCCTGTTCAAAAGAGACCATGGGGTGGGGAGGGCATGTGAGCCTGTCTAGTGACGCCTCCCCAGTACCCTGATCTGGCTCCGACCATTAAATCAACACACTTATAACACATGTGCACATACTAATACATGCACATACATTAAGGGTGTAAGTGAATAGTAACAGCGTTTTAATCTGCAGAGCTTTCTCATTTTAGGTGAAGAAAAAAAAATGCCAGTACTTTTGCATCAAAGAGAGAGAGAAACTTGCTAATTGAAAACCGGTTTTCGTGGAGGAAAACACGGAGGCGCCGGCTATGTAAATCAGCATACACCCAGATCTAAAGGAAACCATGCCAGGCCAAGAGGAAATTAAGCAAATCAGGATAATGAGGAAACAACCACAGGCGCAAATTAAAAGCACTCAGGTGCTTTAGCTCATCTCAGGAGGCTGGCAGTGGACAGCTGGGAGGTGCTGGGAACACGTGTTTGGAGTCCCAGGCGTGTCTGTGCTGGTAAGCAGGTGGGTGCCTGCTCTCCCACCCAGGTCAGGGAGGGTTTTTCATGCAAGTTCTTCAATGCCTGGATCCTCATGCTGCCTTTTGTATCCAGGAAGCCCCTTCAAATGCCCTTAACATGCACTGGTCTCGCACTGGCATTAGCTATGCTTGGGTTTCCCCAGTTTAGCGACCTGAGAGGTTTACAGCGCACGGAAGTCTCTGTCCAGCTCTCCGCTCGCGTCGCCAGGGGCTGGGCTGAGGCCGGGGTCAGGGCTGGGGAGGAGGTGGGCAGCCTGGGAAGCAGGGTCTGCGGCGGGGGAGGGCGAGCGCCGTCTGGCGGCGGCTGCGCGTGGCCAGCGGGCTCGGTTCTGCAGCCGCTGCCCGCGAGTGCCCCGGGCGGAGCGAGGGTCCTCGAGCTGGGGTCTGTCCTTGGTCCCAGGAAGCTCGGGACGCAGCGTCAGAGGCCGCGTGCGGCGGGGGAGGGGGGAGCACAGACTGTGCCTGGGGCATCCGGGGCGAATTCACAGCGGGGGTCCTGCCCGCTAGGGGGGCGTCGTGGGCAAAGGCCCTGAGGCCACCTGCCTGGTGCGTGCAGGGCGTGGGACAGGAGCCGCCGAGGCCGGTGGGCCACTGGGGTGCGGACTTTAAACAGGCACCCACGGCTCAACCTTCCGGCCAGGGCACCCGCCGGGTCTCAAGAACGTGTCTGGGCGATTTGTGCAAGAGAAATCCGCCCACGCCAGGCAGCGTCCGGGCCGCCAGCGCAGGAATCCGCAGCCCAGTCCCGTCCCGGCGCTGCGCCCTGGACTCGGATGAGGCCGGGTGGAGAGCGGCCCGCGCGGTCCCCGCCCGCCCCCGAGCTGCCTCGGCCCCAGCCCTGCAGCGGGACCTGCCCGGCTCGGGCGCCGCCTCCTTGGCTTCCTCTTGCCCCTGAGTGCTGAGCCCGGAGACCGAGCCGGGCCGTGCGCGCCTCCCCAGTGGTGCGGTCGGTCCCAGAGGCCCAGAGGCCACCAGCGGGGGCGGCATCCGCCGAAGCCTGGTCCGGCGCGCCCTCGGCCCTCGCCCACCCACGTCCTCCGCGGCCGCCCGGGTCCAGGGGTGCAGGGGCCGGGGCCGGGGCCGGGGCCGAGAGGCGGGCGGGCGGACCGGGGCCTGCGTGGAGGGGCGCGGGCCGGCGGGGACGAGGCGGGGGCCGGGCCCGGGGACTGTGGCGGCGGCGCGGGCGGCCGCGCTGGGCGGGCGGGGAGGGCGCAGGCGGGAGGAGGAGGAGCTCCCCGTGCGGGGCAGGGGCGGAGCGAGCGGCCGCGCAGCGGAGCCAAGTGAGTTCGCTCCGGAGCCCGCGCCGCCGCCGGCCCGCACCTCGGGCGCCCGCCGCCGCCCCCGCCGGGGATGTAGGATGCAGGCGGGCGCCAGGTTCCAGCGGCGGCGGCGGCAGCTGCAGCAGCAGCAGTCCCGGCGGCGGCAGCCTCTCCTCTGGCCGATGAACGCGGAGCCGCCGCCGCCGCCGCCCTGGGTCTGGATGGTGCCGGGCTCGGCCGGGCTGATCCGCCTCGGCCCCGGGGTCCCGGCCCCTCCGGTGCTGCTCGCCTCGGCCCAGCCGCCCGCGGCCCCGGTGCTCCCCGGGCTGCCCGCCTGGCCGGCCCCGAGCGAACCGGTGTTGCCGCTGCTGCCGCTGCCCCCCGCGCCAGACCCCGCCGCCGCCGCCGCCGCCGCTCACCACTTCCCCGCGCTCCATGGGCAGGTAACGTGTCCCCGCCCCGCCTCGGCCTGGCCCGCCCGCTCCCCGCTCCTGGGCGCGCCCTGTCGGGTCTGGCTCCGGCCTCCCGAGCTCGCGCGCCCTCCTCCTTCCCGGCGTCCGCGCCTCCCCAGACCCTCGGGGCGCAGCGCGGGAGCCCTGCCTCGCGCAGCGAGAAAGTTCCTGCCCCTCCGCCGGGCCCTCCGCTGCCGCCGTAGCGCTGGCAGGTGCCCCGGGTGTGGACGGAGCCCTGGAGGGACCCGCCACCCGCGCCCGCGCGGGGCGCGCCGCGAACTCGCTTCGGGCCGGGGGTCGCTGTCCACCACGCGGTGCTGAAGCGGCGGCGCCGCCGCGGAGGCTGACGCCGCGGAGAAGTTGGGACTTTCACAGTCTCCGCCAGACTTGGAAGCAAGCTGGGAATCGATAGCTGTTTCGGATTCTGATCTGGTTGGGATTTTCCCCCTTTCATTTGAAAATAGCCTCAGGGCCATGCTTAAGAGAATTCCGACCGTTGGAAGCGGCGGGGAACTCCTGCCTTCGGTACTGAGAGACGTTCCCGAGACTCCCCGGCCCCAGGCCTGCCGGGGTCCACGCAGTCCCTAATGCCACACTACACTTTAGAACTAGAGTTTGGCTTTTACAACATGGAATTAAAGGAGAAAAAGTGACTGTACCTTTGATAAATGGTGCAGCAGAGCTAGGCAGGCTGGTTTTGGCAAGATTCATTGTCATCTAACTATGCAGATGCATTTAAACCAGGGAATAGCGAGTATTTTATTCCAAGGATTGACCTCATTAGCATATTCAAATGAGCGTTATGTTAGAATCCACCATTTGATTAATTTAATTCCAATATGATCTTGTGAGCTTTCCTAAAAGATGTTGTTAAACTCCTGCTAAATTGGTCTTTAATGATACATCACATATGCAGCGCTGCGTATTGTATTTTTATGTGGGATGCAGTTTATTTCGGGTTTTATTCGGTAAACGTTGGTAGCTTTTGCCATATTTTGGAGGGGTGTTATGTCAGAGTGCTGCCACTAGAGGTGTATAATGTCAGGGAACTACATTTAAAAAAAATTCTGTTTAAAAAAACTGCATTTTTTCCTTATGTAAATTTAAAAGAAAAATTTTAAAAACCATTAGCATGAATATTTAAAATATTTTTGTGCTACCCATCTTCTGTAAAATAAGAATATGTAGAACCGGAAGAACATTTTCCCATAACAGAAACATCACAAATGCTTTTATGGTTTTAAAACAATAGATACTGAGGCGTTCCACGTTATTGAGCAATGCATTTTATTAATGCCTGATGAGGTCTCAGTAGTTTTAATTAGGGAGATGGTGTCCTGATTTACCAGCTCCTTTCCATGACTGATGTTTTATTCTGTGCATTAAGATCTTCAAGTAATATGATGTTTAGATTTTTTTTTTTTTGCCATAGAATCTATTTGTATTGGTGAAACTTTGAATCTTAACTTCTTAGATATTTTTATTTTGAAAGTATTAGTTGTTTGTAAAATGACAGACACAATACAAAATGCAATACTGAAAATAATATTATAACATATAGCCTTATGCCTGCCTATAGAAATAATTTAAGAATTAGAAAAGGAACATCCAGCATTTCTCTTTTCCATGGTGGTTTCTCATTATTTCAGTCTGGAAACCCATTTCTTAGTGTGTGCTTGTGGTTTTGTGCTTAGAAGTTATTTTCCAATATTGAAGAATGCAATGTTGGTAATGGTTTGTGATGGTTCAGATATGAAAACTTATGTAATTTTTTCTTTGATTTGTAAATATTCATAGTTTTTCTTGAGGAAATTTATCCGATAGTCAAATACATACATTTTGAAATTCCCTTTTCAAAGCAGTTATTCCAGCATGTTTTGGTAAGAAGTCGGGTGGATGGATTCAGGCTAATGCAACTGTCTTTTCTTGCTTGGCTTGCAGTGGCTGTTTGGTGGCCATTCTCCATCCCTAGGAGTGCCCCCCTCTTCCGCGGTGGAGCTGGTGCCCATCTTCCCACCCCTCTGCCCTTCTGCTCTTGCAGCTCCTATTGGGAAAAGTTGGATAGATAAAAGGATTCCTAACTGTAAGGTAAAAATGCAAGTAATTTAATTGGATAAGGGGCTTGTAATGATTAAGTTGTTGAACATCACCATAACAACAAAAACACCCATGCATTCTCTAGTTGCCACAAATTGGCCATCTAGATATAGGAAGAAATCATTTCAGGGTTAGATTCATCTGCTCAAAGGCATCACCAGATGGGGGGCATTGTGTTTTAGTTTAGGATATTTGGATTCCACAGAACAATGTAAAATTTCCAATTTTTGAATTAGAGTCTATTTTTTAAACTTTTAGTTTTTAAATTTGTAACCATTGATCAAAACTCTAGACATAAACATTACACAATACCAGTTCAAGTTTTAAAAGTGAGGTTTTCTTGATATTATGCTTTAAGTTTTCATCTTTCTAATGGTTTGTTTTGGCTTTTGGATTTAAATTTACTGACTACATTTTGTTTACAAGAAAACTAAAGAAGTAAGTTATTGACCTGTTCTGCAGCATAGTGATTATCTCATTGGAATGATTCTTCAATCAGTAAACTGACTGCTGGGCTGAAGTGACCGAGTCAGTAGTTGAAGGCCAGCCCAGAAGACTTTCACTAGGTGGTGATTGGGATCAAAGCCCTGTGGAACGTTCTTTAAGTTTTAGAATGATGCTTTTATAGAGTCCCCAGCAATAGAAAGTTCATGTTTGATCCACGTAAGGCAATGTAAATCTTTTCATAGTCATGTTGATCTTGCCTTAAATGTTATGCTTGCATTATTTCTGGACAGATCTTTGTTAATAATTCCTTTGCTCTGGACTCAACGTGGATCCATCCGGAGGAGTCAAGATTGTTCCATGGGCATGAAAAGCCTCACTTGCTGGCAAATCCAGTAGCTGTGTCTCTGTCCAGGCCAGCTCCTGCCTCCAGGCTGCTCCCCACAGTGGTGTTAGCACCTCAGCCCATCCCAGGTTGGTGCCCAGATAATGTCGATAATAATGTGCTTTTTATTTTTGCTTTTATCATAAATTAGTTTTGGGTATGAAAACTATACTTGTCATTTTAATGAAACAATTATCTTGGTAAAATATCATTTCTTTCACAAGCATGAAGCTATTTTAAAAGAAACGAGTCTTGGATAGCTTATTCACTTTTTTTTTTTTTTCTGGGGTTGCTGGATATGAGATCTGTTACTAAAATGAAGAGATGGCAGGAGGGGTTTTCACAGAATTGTACTCGCGGTGCTCTATTTTTAGGATTGGACCAGGTTTCCTGCTGATAGCTCTTAATGGGGGCACTAATTGACCAGTCAACTCTTTAGCAAATGTTGCTTGTCCGCGGCTCTGCAGTGAGGTGCGAGGAATGAGGTTTGCTGGTCTGTAGGACATGAGAACATGTGTGATCTCTGTGAATGTTGCCTTCCCGTGGTGGGCAATAGTGAGACGGACCATAACATGCCCTGTGTGAAAGATGGATCCTGTTCTATCTTTGGAGCCTAGTGACCGACCTGAAAGAATGCTTGTCCTGGAACAGACTCTCGTGAAACAACCCCTGGATAAAAGATTGCATAATAACCCTGTATAGTAACAGGAGAATATAATCATCTTATGAATTTTTAAATCGATTTTTAAGATCACCGTAACACGTGAATCATTTTATAAAAGCAAACGCTGCCCGTGCCAAAATTGTCGGGCAACACCTTCCATTGTGGAGCATTTTATGACTTCAGAATTACATTATCTTCCTGCAATTTCCTACCTACCAAGCTTGTCTCAATATGTGTCTCTAAAATTTAGTAATAAGAAGATGTTCCTGTGGATAATGCAGTGCTGGTTTAGGAGATATATTTATTTTCTTCTCCGTTTGCTACACATTTATTCCAATTGGCTATGAATCTTGTTTAGCAATAGGTCGGGAAGAACAACTAAACTATTGGTGTTTTTCACAGGCCTAAGTGATTTCTGACTGCAACTTGTCCTTGTAATTATGCATTAGGGATTAATTGAAATCTGAGTGAGCATCGTACATGCAAGACATTTATAAACATTTTACACTTAGATGATCATGTTTCCTATTTAATTTAATGATGACAAAAGATGATTCAATGGCATGTGTCGTATGAGGAAGACATGACTTTGGAAGGTTCTTTTAGTATATGAAAAGGTAATATTTTAATTTCCTAATGCATTGGCAATAACTGTCATGAAAATAACCAGCAAATTTAGTTTAAAAAAATGGTGATATCAGCTTACCTGTTCCTACAAAGTCTTTAAGTGAACTTTTTTTTCCTCAGTTCACCCCAGAGTATAATATAGACATTTTCCAGCTTGCCTTCACCTTCTTCTTAGGAAATTCATATATAAATGTGCTAAATATCTGTATAGTTGGAGAAGCTTATGGCCACCTCTCACAGATTTTCCATCTTATGGACATTATTTACTTACTATTGTGTGTCAAATATGCAATCCTTTATTAGAAACATATTCGTATTGATTTTACCTTCTTTTGATTTTTGGATGAATCTATTTTTAAATTTTTAAAAATTATTTTTACAATTTTTTGTGGGTACATAGTAGGTGTGTATATTTGTGGGGGTACATAGTAGGTGTGTATATTTGTGGGGGTACATAGTAGGTGTGTATATTTGTGGGGGTACATAGTAGGTGTGTATATTTGTGGGGTTACATAGTAGGTGTGTATATTCATGGGCACATAGTAGGTGTATATATTTGTGGGGTTACATAGTAGGTGTGTATATTTGTGGGCACATAGTAGGTGTATATATTTGTGGGGTTTGTGAGATGTTTTGATACTGGCACACAATCTGAAATAAGCACATCGTGGAGAATGGGGTATCCATTAATGATCTGTTTTTAAGAACAAAATGAAATAATATTTCTTATAAACATGATAAATAGCAGAATCACCTTTCGTTCTAACCTAGCCTATTTAACAAAGCTTAGATTTTTTCCCCTGCTTTTTGTTTTTTAAATTTATGGATCATATGTGAATGTACCACCTACCATTTTAATTATGTTTTGGGGAGAGAGGTAATTGAATAATAATCAAGTGTATTTGCTTTGAGATGGTAATTTGAGTTGCTTCATGAAAACTTTACTTTTTTGATAAATTTCAGAATTTTTAGAATTTATCCAACTTTGAAATGCATGTATTGAAGGTCCCTTAGGCCAAATAAAACCTCTAAGGGGTTATTCATGTGTTATTAACTGCTTAATAGAGAACCTGGGCTGGGGGCAAGCAAAGGTAGAAGGTAGGGTAAGCACCATGTAAGTTAAAAGTTAATGTGCATCATTTTAATTTCATGGTAGCTAATGAGAAAATACAACTTTATTAAGACACTGGCATGTAAATGTTCACATGTGCTGTTATTACTAAAAATTACCAAAGTTTCCACATCCTATTATGAATTGATAAATTTACATATTATAGTTAATTTATATCACAAATATATAAAAGTATACATTTATAAGTATATGCATGTCCTACATATAAAATATATCATGTATAAGTATATTATACAATTGTTATATGACATCGATCAATCTTGTTATAAAGTTTTATATTCAGAAGTAACTGGCCTTAGAATTAGATATATTTTATCGATCCCTTTCAAGTTAATCAGTGAAGCAGAATTAGAGCCCCCAGAGAACTGAAGCAGTGAGTCAGACTTGATCATTGTAAACAGGTCTAGTGAGCTAAGCTCATTTTCCTTTCTTGGATAGGTAGTAATTTTTCTGTAATGATCATTCTTTAAGTACTTTAAAAATCTGGACTGTTGTTTTAGGGATAATGGCAATTTGTACTATGAACTCAAATGATGGAGCCCAGCAGGCAGGTTTGTTTGAATGAACTGGGTCGTTTGTTGAACTGAGTTAGAACCTCTCTGGTAGAGATGGGGGTGAGACTAATATTGAACCACCTCTCACTTACTGTTGATTAAGAATTTGTTGCATGGCACAGAGTCTCAGATAATATGAACACAATTTGGATGAATTTGGAGAAGCTTTCTAAGCTTTAATAAGCATTATAAAGGACCCCATTTTTTCATATACCACACTCACTCATTACCAGAAGAATGATGGTCGCCTGCCATCACGCTCCGTCGTAAACAAGCCTGTTGGCCATTTTTGAGCCTCCCAAAGGACCCACCTTCTCATGCCATCACCTCGGGGGCTAGCCCTTCAAAATATGAATGGGGAGAGGCATGCAAGTGGCACATGCTTTCTGCAGGTGTTTGAGGAGAACCTTAGCGGGGGGATCCTCAGGGAAGGCCTCTGTGGCCAATGCCACCTTGGGGCAGGAAGAGTCAAATTAATTCTGAATGAAGGACTTAGAATTTCCAAAGATACAAAATCAAGAGGAGCATTGTGTGATTGGGCAATTCCAAGTGGCCAAGTGTGGTTCGGCTGTGGGAGGAGACGTAACAGGGATGGGCTCTGGGGGCCTCTTCAGACAAGACCCGTCACATGAGACCTATGCTGTGAGCCAGTCCCCTGGATCCTCACGGACTGTTGGGGACTTTATATCATTCTTATGCTCAGGATCCTCGGCTCCTCCCGGAAAGTGTGAACTTGTTCTCAGGAAGCAGAGGAGCCACAGAAGAGGCAGACCTTCTCACGGACAATCAAATCCACGCCTGCAAATAGTTCCACCTGCACTAGAAACTAAAGTCTCCAATTAGTAATTTCGCAGCTTTCAAATAAATTCTTCCTGATCATTGTGAATGGGTTAAATTGAGAAATAATCTAGGACCCATTGATTCCCAGATCTCAGAAGTGGATTCAGGGCTGGGCAGGCAGGGACAGGCCACCCGCCCCACAGTCACCGCCTCTTCCTCAGCAGCACCTCTGCGTCCGCTGCTGCGTCCCGGCCCCCACCTCCCGGCTCCCTGCAGTCCTGCCAGACTAAGGGGCTCATGCTGCGTCTTAGGACATGTGGCTTATCACAGGTAGATGCAGAGAAGGGTCTGGGTGGAATAAGTACTACCTCCAATGAGTGTCTGTTTTCTACTGCTGAAAATAAGAGCTCCAGAGGCCTTCAAGCCATTCAGGAATTAAAGAACTTATATCAAGAGTATCAAGCATTGGGAGGAGAAGGTAGTTAATTCAGCTTCTGTACAGCAAAGGCAAATGAGATACAAGAATCTTGCTGGAAACTAGAGATTTAGGCAAAAGTTGTCCATGTCAACTTAAGATCAAAGAGCCTGATTCTATCCACAAACACCCTGATGGGCACACCAAACAAGACTGAAATAAACCACTGGCTGCAGTCTCTTCATTCACAGATGACTGAGAGACAGAGAGAGAGAGAGAGAGAGGAAGAGAGAGAGGAAGAAAGAGAGAGAGGGAGAGAGAGAGAGGAAGAGAGAGAGGGAGAGAGAGAGAGGGAGAGAGAGAGAGGAAGAGAGAGAGGGAGAGGCGGAGAGAGAGAGGGGGAGAGAGAGAGAGAGAGAGAGGGAGAGAGACACAGAGAGGGAGAGAAAGAGGGAGAGAGGGAGAGAGAGACAGAGAGAGGGGGAGGGAAAGTAGGAGATCAGATGGGGCATCTGAAGGATTCTGCTTCATAAAAGTTTCATTTGCTCAAAAGCTCCAGAAGAGAAACACATCTGAGAAATGGATTTTGGGCAGGAATTAGTAACCACTTTAGGCAAAACAACTTTTGCTTATCTTGATGGTAAAAGAAAATAGAAGACAGAAAAGCAGTAAAATGTAAACTCAAAAGGGAGTTGGCCAATGTGAAAAGACAGTTGGAGTAAATGAGAAAAGAATGCAAAGAAACTTGAAAACTGGCAACTAAAATCAACAAAGAGAAGAACTAATTATGCATCTGATGACAGAAGACAACATAGAAAGATTCTTAAGCATAAATAGATGTGACGATGAAAATCAGATCGTAACAGCAGGAGAAGGGGATATACGTGTAAAATAAAAAGCAAACAAACCTAGATAGCTTTGATCTCCATAAAAAAAAAAAAAAAAGAAAGAAAGAAACAGATTTGAGCAGAAGTAGTAAGTGGAGCAAAGAAAGCCACGTATCCTGGTCACCGTAGCCTGAAGACATTTTATGAATGTTGGAGGCACTGCTTAAAAGAACCCAGAAGCTGACGCAGCTTCAGACCATCCTGCAGTACTAGACAAGCTTGGAACATTTGGAGAATTATGAGGAAAGCATCTTTTGATTGAAGCAATTTATGCCTCACAAGAAAGTCGTACAAACGCATAAGCATGGAAAAGATGTCCTTAAAAAAGCAATGAACGGACTTTACCACACCTAATGTTTTCACCTCAAATTCTTCGTCTAAAGTTAAAGTTGCTGCTGCTCTGTCTACATCTTGTATTTTATTCTTACCAACTTTTGCCTTATTTTTTGTTTTAAGTTCAGGTCAATTATCTGCCTTTGCCTTTTGAAAATTAAGTTCAGCATATTTAGATTTGTTTCACTATATATGTATTTATCTGTAATTATTACATTTTGCTTTTTTATTTTCTCTTGTTATTCCTTTGATTTATTCTGTTTTTATTGCTGTGGTGACATTTATGTTTTATCTCATTTCGTTTACTTTGTTTTGTACGGTTATTTGGAATGTGTTCATACTGATCCTATTCTCTCAAGCAATTATCAGGAAGCTATTTTTTAAAAAGCAGAACTGAGGTTACGTTTTCTCAGTTTACAAATCATAACACAATTATTTTAGAATTATTTTATGAAATATGATAAATTTGGAAAAAGTTTATAAAATTTCATTTTTTCAATTGTCTCAGATAAGTGATAAGTACATATAAAACAAGAACTAACGTGCAGATCTTGCAGGATTGTTGCATAGGTATACACATGCCATGTTGGTTTGCTGTCTCATCCCCCCTTTACCTACATTAGGTATTTCTCCTAATGTTAGCCTTCCCCAACCTCCCCAGCCCCTGCTATTGCTCCCATAGCCCCCCATCCTCCAGCAGACTCCAGTTTGTGATGTTCTCCTCCCTATGTCCATGTGTTCTCATTGTTCAGCACCCACTTATGAGTGAGAACATGTGGTGTTTGGTTTTTTGTTCTTGTGTCAGTTTGCTGAGAATGATGGTTTCCAGATTCATTCATGTCCCTGCAAAGGACAGGAACTCATCCTTTTTTATGGCTGCATAGTATTCCATGGTGCATATGTGCCACATTTTCTTTATCCAGTCTATCATTGATAGGCATTTGGGTTGGTTCCAAGTCTTTGCTATTGTAGAGAGTCCCACAAGGAACATATCAGAATAATTTACAATCCTTTGGGTATATACCCAGTAATGGGATTGCTGGGGCAACATTTTTCATTTACAATAGTTTATTTTAATATTTATAATCTGGATACATACGTTATGTCAGTAAAATTGAGATGAGAAAGAAGGACTATGAGAGTATAAAGTCTTTAAAAATCCTTCATGATTTTTAAAAGCAGAAGCAGTAAGAAACCCCCACTCTTGAAGACCAAATGAACTAAGTTATATAGGACTGAAATTGACCAGGATCTCTTCCCACTAACTAGTAGCAAGCACTGAGTAAAAAGCAATAACCCCCTATCACTGGTGGAAGGGGAGAGGCATACAGGAATCCTTTTTTGTGGTGTAGGGATGTAAGGGTGGCTGAAAGCTGGGGTAAGGGTACAAATACTGAAAAAGATTTTCACATACCCCAGAATTTGTCTTAGGCAAAATACATTTTTAAAGGATTTGAAGCTTGTGGGGCATTGAAGGCAAACATGACAACAAAATTGAAATCCAGGTCTACCGCCCTGAATAAATTAACAAAATTACATTCATTAACAGCTTGACACAAGAAGGAGTGTGCCCATTCCCTGGAGTAAATAATATTTATCTCATTCATTACTGTTCTATTTATGTTGCCTAGCACTTAATAAAGAAAATTACGAGACACACAAACCAAGCAAGAAGTGATAAATCATTGACAAGATAAAAGATAATCAACAGAATCAGACCCTAAGATGACACAGATATTAGAACTATCAGACAGTTCTATGATTAATCATGATTAGTGTGTTAAATAAACTCATGGAAAGGAGAGCAACATGAATGAGCAGATAGAGAATTCCATCAGTAATATGAAAAATATAAGAAAGCCAAATTAAAGTATCAGAAAAAATGAAACACAGCATAATGAAAAATTGCTTTGATGAACTCATGTGTAGATGTGATACAGCCAAGAATTAGTTAAGTTAAAGATAGATCAATAGACCTGTAACAAAAAGAGAAAGCAACTGAAAACATGGAATGTCCTTTTCCAGAGCCATGAGAGAATGTCAAATGGTTTAACTTATGTATAGCTGAAGTCTGAAAAGGACAAGGAGAGAATACATGGAAGATAGAATATTTGAAGACACAATGAACAAAGGAGATAAAAATGGACATTATGAAACTATAGATCCAAGAAGTTCAACAAACCATAAGACTAATAAATAGCAAAAACAAGAAAAACCTGAAATTGAAAACTAGATGAATCGTATTTAAACTTCTGATTCAAAGAGCTTTATATCAAACAAAAACAATTATTGAAAGCTAAGTGAAATGAAGATTTTTTTCAAGCAAACAAAAGCTGAAAGATTCGTTCTTTGTAGATTTGCAGTTCATGAAATTACAAAGAAGCTTATCAGTCAGGAGTAATATACTAGCACAGAGAGTTACTCTACACAAAAGAAGAATGCTAGAGATGGAATACATTAAGGTACAATATATATTTTTCTATTTTTAATTGTTTTAATAGAGAATTGACAGTATAAAGAGCAAAAAATAGTTATATAATGTATAAAATTATACACAAAATCAAAATGTGTGCCAAAAATTTCACAAAGCATGGAAGGAAGAAATTGGAAGTATGGAATTGTAAGGCTATCGTACTATATGTTCTGTGCTATAGTATTATTTGAAGGTGACAAGTTAAAAACATACTTTATATCTTTAAAGGTATACTTTATCTTCTTCGAAGATATAAGATATAAATATGTCTTTATATCAAAATTCACTATCCATTCAGATTAAAACAAAACAATACAAAACTACCTGTAAGTCAACTAAGAATTAAAGGAGAGGTCGTCAAATTGGCAGAGGACATCTAAGGAAGATCTACAGCTAACATTGTACTTAATAGTGCTTCCACTATTAATGTTTTCCCTATAAGATGATGATATACTTATCTTCAAAAGATACTAAGCAGTAGAGCAGCAGACACTTAAAATTGTAAAAAGAGTTATAACTAATAGATATTATGGAGATACAAATGAAATCATAATAAACATTCAACCCCAAAGCAGACAAAACAAGAAGGCAAAGGATCAAAGTAAAGTTGGAACAAATATTTAAAAAACCATAAAATGGTAGATTTAAATATAAAGATCTAACCTCCCTAATGAATAGACAAAGGTTTTCAGATTTTCACTTCCAAATATATGGTGTCTATAAGAAACTCACTTTTTATGATAAGATACCATGAGGATAAAAGTACAGGCCTGGAAAAGATATAACATGTAAACACAAATCAAAAGAAAGCTGAAGTGACTGTATTAATATTTGACAAATTCGATTTCAGAACAAAAAGTATTACCAGGGATAAAAAGGAACACTACATAACTTAGAAAAAAAAAAGCAAAACCACAAGAACAGAAAATCAAACACTGCATGTTCTCACTCATAGGTGGGTATTGAACAATGAGAACACATGGACACAGGAAGGGGAGCATCACACACACTGGGCTCTGTTGGGGGGCAAAGGAGGGATGGGGAGAGTGGGGAGGCCGGGGAGGGATAACATGGGGAGAAATGCCAGATGTAGGTGACAGGGGAATGGAGGCAGCAAGCCACATGGCCGTGTGTGTACCTATGCAGCAATCCTGCATGATCTGCACGTGTACCCCAGAACCTAAAGTACAACAAAGAAAGTAAAAACTCACAAAGAAAGCATAACAATTCTAATAAAAGAAATTCAAAATTCGTAAAACAGAAACTGATAGAACAGAACAAAGAAATAGAAAATCATGTTTACAGTTGGAGATTTCGATATTCATCTCTCAGTAATTGATGGAGCATGAAAGCTCATCAGTGAATATCAGTGAGAATTTAGAGAACTTACACAATACTGTTCAACAAGTTGACCTGATGGACATGTATAGAACATTCTACTTTACAGTAACGGGGTATATAATTTTATGTGCACATGGAACATTCATCAATGCCATATTCTAGGTTATAAAATGAGTCAAAAATTTTAAATAATTAAAAGTAGGGCCTGGTGTAGTGGCCCACGCCTATAATCCCAGCACTTTGGGAGGCTGAGGTATGAGAATCACTTGAACCTGGGAGGTGGAGGTTGCAATGAGCCAAAATTGCGCCACTGCACTCCAGCCTGGGCAACAGAGTGAGACTCTGTCTCAGAAAAATACACACACACACACACACACACACACACACACGCAATTTGTTTTCTGCAGAGATATCCAGAAAACCTCCAAATGTTCGAAAATAGAGCAAAATGCTCCCAAGTAATGCATAGGCCAAAGAAAAAGTGACAGAGGAAGTAAGAAAATATTTTGAATAGAATGAAGATGAAAATAAAAGAAAATGAAAATCAATATCACAAAAAAAGTCTTGTGGGACATAGCTTAGATGGACATTTATATTTATAGGATTAAGGTGCCTGTATGAAAAAACAAGAAATACCTCAAATTAATGATCTAAGCTTAACCTTAAGAAACTAGAAAAAGGAGAAGTAATTAAATAAAAAGCTAAAGGACAGACACAGTAAAGATAACAGCAGAAACAAAAAAACTGAAAAACAGAAGACTAAAAGAAAATCAGTGAAACCAAAGCTTAAGTTTTGAGAATTATAGAGACTTTAAAGAATTAGAGGAACGAAAGATGACACAAATTAGTAATGTCAGGAATAAAAAAAAGGCGTTATATGGATTGTAACCCTAACCATGCAATAGAAAAATATAAACTATAACGATAAATGCACCAGCTTACATGAAATAAGTCATTTGTAAGTCACAAGCTACCAGCTCTCACTCAGGAAGAAATAGAAAGCATGAACAACTCTATATTTGATAAAAACACTAAGTTTATGATTTAACTCTTCCAATAGGAAAAAATTCAGGCCCTGACAGCTTCACTGGTGAGGTCTACCAAATATGTAAGGAAGAAATAATACACAAAATAAACTTGTTCAGAAGATGAGAGGAAATAATATTCCCCAGGTAATTTTTTCTAAGGTAGCCATTACGTATACACTAAAATCAAATAGTTATTACAGAGAGAAAGTAGCAGACCAGTACACTTTTTGAACATACATACAAGAAGCCTCAAGGTCGCATCAACAAATGAAATCCAGCCATATATGAAGCTGGCAATATATCATTACCAACTGAGTTGGTTTTTTTCTTGGAATCCAATGCTGATTCAACATTAGAAAGCCCATCAACACTATTTATCAAAAGAACAAAGAAGAAAAAATAATAAGTTTATTTCAATAGATTCAGAAAATGCATTTGTCAAATTCACCATTCATTCAGATTGAAAACAAAACAATACAAAAAACCACCTGTAAGTCAACTAGGAATTAACGGGGACTTCCCCAAATTGGCAGAGGACATCTAAGGAAGATCTGCAGCTAACATTGAACTTAATAGTGGAAGGACAAAGTTTTCCCTCTAAGATGAAAACGAGGCAAGACTTCGTGCTGGGAGCCATAGCCCTGCAACAAGGCAAAAAGAAAAAAGAAAATGAAGACATACAAACTGCGGAGGAAGACACAAAACTGTGTGCAGACAAATAACTATATAGACTATTTCAGAGAGTCTATCAAAAGCTACTAATACAAAAAAGGAAGTTTAGCAAGGTTGCAGGATGCAAGGCCAATGTACAAAATTCAGTCGTATCCCTGTATTACTGGTAACAAACAACTGGAATTTAAAATAAAACAAAATAAAACACCAATATCGTTAAAACTGCACCAAGTTTATGATGTATTGAGGGATTAACCAACAACGTATGTGAAAATCATGAAACATTGATGAAATAAATCAAAGAAGACGTTAATAAATGGAGGGATATTCTATATTCGTAGACTGGAAGGCTCAATAATGTAAGATGCCAGCTCTGTCCAGATTGATCTGCATGTTTAATGCAACCCTAAACAAAATCCCAGTTTCATGGAAATTGACATGCCAATGCAATAATTAATATGGACGGGCAAAGGAAGTGTAGTCACCACAATAGTTCTGAAGAAGAAAACAAGTGTGGCAGACACAGGCATAGATGATCCGAACATTGATGGTAAATCTCCAGGAACTAAGGCTTTGTATAATTGGCAAAAGCGTGAGAATAAAGATCAATAGAACATAGTAGTAGACCATTCCAAAAGTAGACACAGGCATATATGGCCAATTGATTTTCTTTTTTACAAGGGTACGAAGAAAAATCAATAACAAAAAGACTGTATTTCTAACAAATGACTTTGGAAGAAGTGAACATCTATCTGTCTTCAAAATAAGCAAATAATCCTTGATCAATACATTTTACTATATAAAAATTAACCCAAAATAGATGATTGACCTAGTTGCGAAACCGAAAACTATGAATTCTGAAGAAAACATTGAAAAATTTTGTGATCTTGGATTGCACAAATATTTCTTATATATGACATCAAAAGCATGAACCACAGAAGAAAATGCATTGATGACTTGAACTTCATCAAAATTTTAAAAAAGCTGTTGGTCTTTGAAATCACTTTTAATAAAATAAAATACTGGAAAAAGAAAAGCCACACAGTGTGAAAAATACTCACAAAACATATATCCGATAAACACCAGAGCATACAAAGAACCTTCACAATGTAGTCATAAGAAAAAAAACAGTCCAATAGAAAGTGACACCAACAAAGAAATATGGATTGCCAATAAGCACAGGAAATAGGGAAGGGTTTGTGAAAGCATACAAAATTACAGCTAGAGAGCAGAACAAATTCTAGAGGTCTTTATCACTGTAGGATGACTGTAGATAACAACAATGTATATATAGTTTCAAATAGCTAGAAGGAGGAGTATTGGAATATTGAATGTTCCAAACCACAAAGAAATGATAAATATTTGAGATGATGGATATGCTCATTATCCTGATCTGGTCACTAGACTTCATGTGGCTCAAATTATCACTATATACCCATGAATATGTATTGCTATTTTATGTAAGCTTAAAGAAAACTAAATTTTTTAAAAAAGGTCAACATCATATACCATTAGGGAAATGCAGGTTGAAGCCATGATCAGAGTCCCTACATACTTATCAGAGTGGCTATCATGAAAACAAAACAAAAACCTGGCAGTGCCACGTGGTAGTGAAGGCATGGCACAGCTGAAGTTTTCATAACTTGCCAGTGGGAACGTAACGTGGAACAGCGACTTTGAAAGTCAGTTGAGCAGGCTGTTATAAACACCCTTATCATTTCCAGGTGGCTTTGGGGAGTGCTCTGGAGAATGAAGGAAAGGCTCAGATTTTTTAAGAGAAAATGGACAAATCAGGAGGGGGCAGTTACAGAAGTGGCTCATGAGAGATTCTGCTTGGTTTATAGAAGTGACATTGGTTAATGATGGGCTACACCGTGTGGCACTGTAGGGCATATGGTCTTTGATGGCGACTTGGTGGCACAACAGGTGGCTTCAAGAGGCCACGATTTAGTCAGGAGCAGGGAGGTGACTGCTGGTGCATTCCAATGCCTCTCTGGGCCTGGTAATTTAAAAGGGTTCCCATTCTTCCGATAAAAAGTTTCCTCTGCTTTTCTTCTTCCCACAGTGGAAAAACAGGGACATCGGTTCATTACACGATTACTTATTATTGTTGAAAGATTTCATAATAAAAGTTAAAGAAAAAAAGTAAAAAATGCAATTTTACATAATACCACAAAGTACACTCAGGAAATTACAGAAAGCAGTTGCCTGGGCCTTACCTGCAGCCACCGTGCAACTGAACCAGAAAGACAGCGATGGACTATAAGGTAATGCCCATCAACTTTGAAGTTAAAAGACTACAGACAAAATTAATGAGTGAAACAGAAGTAAAAATTACAAATAAAACTTTTAAATAAAATAACCCAACGTGAAGAGCGTCTATTAGAATTAATAAGTTGCAGTCCGTAAGAGTTAAAGAAAGAGGAAAGAAACATGAAATGTGGCTTAACAGTTACAGACAGTTTTATTTCAGAGAAACTAAACCTGAGAGGGGCTCTGGTGGGTTTTGGTCAGGAGCACTTTCTCTCAGACTGAGAGTACGTACTATAGTTTCAGGGTGAGGGGGCTTATCACAAGCTTGGAATGTTTCTGTGATAAGAAACATTCTTATCCATAAGAAGTTTTACAGCGGGTTGGAATGTCTCTGGGCAGAAGGGAGGTTATCTTGGGGCTGACATCTTCCCGGCCAGAGAGGGGTTATCTTGGGGCTGGCATTTCTCTGGTTGGGGAGGGGTTGGAATGTTTCTGGTCAGAAACGTTATTTGTGGTTTATGGTCATGCTGACCTTAGCCATTAGGTGGATGCCCTTTGGATTTAGGCGGTTTTTGATCAAGGTGGACTTTAGAATGACAATGCTTATCCAAGATGGCAATACTCCTGCACGGTCGCAGGCAAAGAGCACTGCAGAGCTAAAGCTACAGTGATGATGATGTCAAACATGGAACGTCAGCACTGCAGAAATCAGCTTTCAAATCCAGGCGTTGGAAAATTCGAGGAGGAAAAGAAGATATGGGGAAGTAAATGATAAAAAATAAAGGCAGGCACTGATGATTTTCAAAATAGAAATAGGACTGGGCATGGTGGCTCATGCCTGTAATCCCAGCACTTTGGGAGGCCGAGGCAGGTGGATCACTTGAGGCCAGGAGTTTGAGACCAGCCTGGCAAACACGGCAAAACACTGTCTCTACTAAAAATACAAAAGTTACCGAGGCATGGTGGCGTGCGCCTGTAATCCCAGCTACTTGGGAGGCTGAGACATGAGAATCACTTGAACCCAGGAGGCAGAGATTGCAGTGAGCTGAGATTGCACCACTGCACTGCAGCCTGGATGACAGAATAAGATTCTGTGTAAAAAAAATTAAAAAAAAAAACCCCAAAAAACATAAAAACAAAACCCAAAACCCCAGAAATAAATTAAAATGATTAAAAATGCTTTCCCTTGGACATGAAATTACATGAATTAAAAAAAAAAAACATTAAATGGAGATGTCACTGCTCCCCATTTGTAATTTTCAAGTTATTACATAAGCTATTTTGGGAGACAAGATGGGCAATTCAACCTCGATGGGGCAGCTGCGAGCTCCATCTGCACCCGAAGCGCCACAGGTTTTAGTGGTAAAATCTCCCAAGCTCTGAGAACACTCTCAAGATAGAAAGCTTGTTTCAGAACTTGGAATACGGTGAAGCTGTAATTATATGTTGAAGTTGATACCAATGAATTTTAAAAATAGAAAAAATGGAAACAAAAATTACACAGACAAATCTCAGTTATAAAGATAGCTATAAAAATCTACAAAATATTGCTGAAAATGTAACAATACCGGAACAATAACATCTATAAGCATCCGGTAGAATGCACGTCATAAACAGCATAATGTTATGAAAGGCAGTGACAACAGTATCCTGTCTGTGTGTTTAATAAGAAAAACAATATCCTGTCAATCGGCTCCATGAGGATGCATCGTTTGATAAAAATGCAAATATAACAGCCATTTAAAAAGTCAGAAAACTAAAGAATGAAGTAGAACCGGATGCAGAATAATTGGCTAAACACTGTCAGCAGTCCCTGGAGAATCAGAGCCACTGTTTATCATTTTACTGAAACTGTTTTCAGGAGGTTCTAGCCAATGCGATAAGAAATAAAACAGAAATGTGAAATACTGCTTGGTTATATACTTTTACATCTTGGGAACTGAAGACAGTCAGCTTAACAACTCAGAATTAAAAAGACCAACACATGGAGTGATAAAATATAAGCATACAAAAGATAATACTTTTTCTACATTTTATTAGTTACTTAGATGTTGTAATTGAAGAAAATACTCTATTCACATAGCATAGAAAACTGTACAAAATACTTTTAAACAACTATCAACTCAGGTAGCTGGATCATAACCTTTACTGATGTGTGGAATCTAAACAGAGAAAACGATCAGAAAATTCTGAGAAGTGATTTTTTTTTTTTTTTTTGAGACAGTCTTGCTCTGTCGCCCAGGCTGGTGTGATCTTGGCTCATTGCAACCTCCACCTCCTGGGTTCAAGTGATTCTCCTGCCTTAACCTCCCGAGTAGCTGGGACTACAGGATCATGCCACCATGCCCAGCTAATTTTTGTTTTGTGTGTGTGTTTTTAGTAGAGACACGGTTTCACCATGTTGGCCAGGCTGGTCTAGGACTCCTGGCCTCAGGTGGTCCACCCACCTCAGCCTTCCAAAGTGCTGGTATTACAGGCCTGAGCTACCACACCTGGCCAATATTTTTAAAATTTCGAGAGAGTTACTATGGTCTTGGATGGGAAGGTGCTACATTTAGAAATGCTGTTTATGTGATATACACGTGAGATTAATAAAGGCATCTACTTAACTATGTATATCTTTGTTATGTAGATCCCAGCTGTATATGAAACATGGGATTAAGCTTGTTATTCTAAAGTTACATCAGTTTTTTTTTTAAATGTGGTACTAACATAGTAATCTATACATAGGTCAATGTAATGAATTTTACAATAATTGTTATATATGACAGTTTATTCTAATATTATAAGAAAATAGACATAAACGGGTGACAGAATAATTGTAAATAATCCTTGTGCAATATGTGGCTTTCTCGCAAGTCATCCAAGGAATGTAAATTTAAACCACCAAGTAGAATGTTCTCCCTAAATTAGCGCAGATTTTCGGAACACACTGGCTCTTCACCCAGCACTTGCAACGATGCAGTAGTTTGTAGATTCTTTCTTGTGCTTGGTCAGAAGTGGATGCAATGGGTCACACCTGCAGCATAACTTTTAGATCCTTTAAATAAGCCGGCAGGTTAGAGAAAGAGCATGTGTGTATGAACCGTGGCAGTGCATGACATTATTCCTGATGCCAAAAGGAAAAATCAAACCTCCCATGCCCACGCGTCGGTAAGTGTTTAAGTGAATTGTGATACATCAACATTAAAAAATGGACGGTCTTCAGTCCTGAATAAAATCACACTTAGAAGATTACTTAGCGACAAAAGAAAATGCTCTTGTTTTGTTTTAATGTTTTAATGTTAAGCTTTTAAAAGTAGGCTTCAAATTGAACAATAGGATCCAAAGTTGGGGAGCAGCATATCCATGTGAACCTGTGCATACCTGCCCACACACAGCAGCGCACACATACACTCACACACACACACACACACACACACACACACACACACACACAGATAAGAGATGAGGCGGCATACTGCAATGTCAGAAGTAGGCATTTCTGGAAGCTGGGATAAGTGAACACTTTTATTTCCATCTATATCATATTTTTATTTTTCATATTTAATCAGTGTGTATTACTTTTATAATCAGAAACATGCCATAAATATATGAAAATGCTTCTTTTTTTCTTTCTTCTGTTGAAAATGAGAGTATCACCTGCTGTTAGAGAATGTTCTCAGTCACATGACACTCAGGAAATGAAGATAATGCTTCTTGTCCATCTGTTCCAAAAAGAAATGCCTGTGCCAAAGCAATGCTTGATTAAAAAAAAATAAAGACCTTTACTATAGCAAAGCATTTCGTTTTTAAAATTCAGTTTATTTGTATCATGTTATGTCAGGACACAGGAAGAACTTTTAGTAATTCTGTAACCCTGACTTTTGAAATTTTGTATTGCTTTTGGGAAATGCATAGTGGAATTGTTGTTTTGGGCTGCCATAGCGAAATTCCGCAAACCGGGTGGCTGAAGTCCACAGAAACGTGTTCCCTCGCAGCTTGGGAAGCCAGAAGCTGGAAATGTCTAAGCCTTGGGCATGGCTCCCGCCGGAGGCACTGAGGGAGGCTCTGTCCCGTGCTCCCTCCCGGCTCCTGGTGTCCTTGGCCATCCTGGGCAGTTCTTGGCTCAGAGCTCATCCTCCAACCTCTCAACCTCTGTGTCCATGGTCACGGGACCGCCTTGTCTCTGTGTCTCTCTGTGGCCTCTCTTTTTCTTATGAGGACACTTTGAATGTAAGGCCCTCTCTTATGCAGCGTGAAGGCATCTTAACTAATTTCATCTGCAAAGATTCTACTTCCAAGTCAGGGCTTGTTCCGAGGTAAATTTTATAGGCACAGAGCTTGACATCTGGACGTGGACTGTCATTTCCTCTGTGCAGAGAACCCTGTTGCTATTGGGGTGGAGGGCAGGCCCTGGGGGGTAGCATCCACCTCCCGGCACAGCGTGGGTCCCAGAGGGCGTCTGTCCTGAGAGGGTCGGTCTGGTCCCACCTGAAGGTCTGCATCCATGTGACCCCATAATGGGTTGGGGGAGGAGAGTAAAATGCAGACAGTTCCTCACTCCTAGTCAGGAGGCAGCAGCGGCTTACTAGGAAATTGAACTGTGGATTCCGTTTCTCAAACTGGGTTGGGTGCCCGGTGCCAAGTGGTTTCTGAAGTTGGAGGATGAACAGATACATCATTCTGAATCTGCACTTTTCCTTAGTGAGCTGGAGGAGACACACTTCTTTTATAGTGTGGAAGAACAGACTGATTTTACAATCACAGGCAAGCTTGTGGTGGCTGGTTCAGGCTCTGCCTCGTCCTCCTGGGACCTTCACAGGACTCCAATTCCAGGGAAAGCTCTGGAGAGCACATCCAAAGAAGTACTGCAAATTATGCCATCTGGAAGAGGTCGGAAAAATACTTGTATGTGGAAAACATTTGTCCATAGCCACCTTCTAATCTATCGTTTAAAATTGTTTTTGGAAGAGTGACGTCATATAATTATTGAGAGCACAGATGTTGCCGACAGACTGGGGGTTCCAAAAGGCCTGATGCTTGCCAACTGTCTGACCTTGGGAAGACGACTTACCACCGCTGTCCCTCAGCGTTCTCCTCTGTGAAGTGGGATTACTGCCATTATTAACTGCATTATTTTTATTTTAATAATTGACATGAATGGCTGCTGCTTGTGTGGTGTCCACAATGCTGCCCCATTTCCACCATTCCCGTAGATACTCCCTGGGCAAGCCAGCCCTACATGGGAAGGAGTGGACACTGGCTTGGGAGTCGTCTCATGAGTCAGTCAGACCTTTGGATCACTTTATCTCTATATTTTCTCTATGTCTGGACTGTACTTCAAGGTACCATTTATGTAAAAAATGGTTATGTCCCCAGATCCATTGGTAAATTATTCAGACATCAGCTAAAATGGGCAGACTGCATAGGTGACTAAATGAAGTGAGGTTTGTGTTTACCAACGTAACGCATGTCATTTAAAGAACTGGAAATCTGCCTTCCTGATCATCATCTTGAATTTATGAGTGACGACAAAAGCCACAAAATAATGATTCGCTTTGCCAAAAGATTAAAAGGATACAGAATCCTTGTGTTAGTGTCGAGATACTATGAAGAAAATAAGCATAGACAGATCAGCATTTGGTGATAACTATGGGCTTTCCCATCGGAATTAGAGAGTGTCATTCCGCTGCGTTCTTCTTGCTGGAGGTTTCCAGTCTCTGATACGTGTTCTCAAGTAGCATTCTCCAGCAGAAATATAATGCCTACCACACGTGGAGTTTAACATTTTCTGGCACTCGTGTCTGTAAAAGTATAACAAAACAGGCGAATTTTAATAATTTGTTTATTTAGTTCAGTATATGCAGAACATTATTATTCCAGCATATAATCGATGTAGAAGTTTTCGTGGGATATTTGCCTTTCATATTGTCTTTGAAATCCAGTGTATATCTGATATTCACAACACCCCTCCAACTTGGGCCAGCCCAGGGCAGGGGCTCTGTAGCCACATGGAGCTAAGGCTCCCATGGGAAAGGCACCGCCAGAAGCTAACAACCAGGTTCGTTTGTGAAGATCTCAGAGATCTATCTGTGAGAATAGTTTATAGACGATTCAATGCGGCCTGCAGACAGCATTTCAAAGATTTCTACTTAATGCCCATTTGTTACCAAACTGAACCCAAATGTGACCTCTCTATTTCTTTGATCTTTTAAGAATAAAGGACCCATTTTAATCTACGTGTAAGGTATGTAAATGGTATCAGCTTGTGCAGCATTTATATACACGCATGATTTGCTGTTTATTTCTTCCATTATAAGAACATATATTTGTTATATATGAAAATGCACTTATAAATTATTAAAATGCAGAAGGAAGGGAAAAAGTCACTGCCAGCTCCGGTTAATATTTACAAGTAGGGCTAGTAGGCTGGTGCATTACCTTACACCATGTGGTATTGTAACCACAGTTTTGTATTTCACTCTGACTTAATATTTTAATATAGATTTCTCCATTATATTATAAATTCATATGATGTCTTCAATACATTTTAAAAATCCTGCAGATGAATCAGAGTTTACTTAACATAAATACACTGAAAAAACTATTTTCAAACATTCATGGTGCCTAAACAATTTTTAGGCATTTAGCATCATTTTATCAGAACTTTCCAGACGTTTTAAAGGCCTCTTAACCCAAGTTGTCCAAGTATTTCTCCTGTTTTAGGGACAAAAAGAAGGACAACTGTGCAAGAGCCATGGACGTGTTAGTGTCCAGGAGGTAGATTTGCTTCTTTTCCATTCTCGTGCTTTTTAAAATTTAAAATGTTAAAGTATTATTCTTATAGTGATTACCTAGGACTTTTAGCACAATGTCTGATGTGGTAGTGATGGCAGGTACCTTGTGCTGGTCCCCTTTTGGATCCAATGCTTCAAATGCTTCCCGTTCCCAATGTGTTTGTAGGTTTTAACTACCCTCCGCCGGGCTTAGAGCATTCCTTCCATTTGAGTTTCCTGGTGCTTATTCCATAATTTAGGGATGAATTTTTTTCAAGGTTTTTCCTTTTCAGATTAAGATAACCACATTTTTCTTCTTTTCATCTGTTATTATGGTGTAGGATATTTTAAACCATTACAGTGTTAAATCACGTACATTCATTGAATCAACCAAAAACCTTCGTGGTGAATTTCCCCCTTCGTACACACAATGCTGTACTATCTCTATTACAGAGTTTGGGGTCTTTAATCCACGTTCTTGTGTGAAGCTGCCCTGCTGTTTCATTTTCTTTTCTCTTATTTTTCTTTTCCTTTCTTTTTTTTTTTTAATTTTGATACACAGTCTCGCCCTGTCACCCAGGCTAGAATGCAGTGGTGCAATCTCAGCTCACTGCAACCTCCACCTCCCAGGTTCAAGCAATTCTCCTGCCTCAGCCTCCTGAGTAGCTGAGATTACAGGCATGCGCCACTAGGCCTGGCTAAGTTTTGTATTTTTAGTAGAGACAGGGTTTCATCATGTTGGCCAGGCTGGTCTCGAACTTCTAACCCCAAGTGATCCACCCTCCTCAGCCTCCCGAAGTGCTGGGATTACAGGTGTGAGCCACTGTGCCTGGCCACTTCATTTTCTCTTTGCTAGACTCACCTGGCTTTCGTATGAAAGATATAATGGATTCATAGAATAATCTAGGAAGTGGCTCCAGCTTTTTTTTTTTTTTTAATTCTTTGGAAGAATTTTATGATGTTAGATTGGAATACCCTTAAAAATAATTTGTAGAACTTTCCTCTTAAAATATAAGAACCTAGTCTTTCCTATATAGAAAGATTTTTAACTACTGATGTAATGTATTTGCTTGTTATATGACTACGCATGCTTTCTATTTCCTGTTCGGGTAGGGTACACAAGTTATATTTTTTTTCTAGAATTTGTGTTTGCATCTAAGTTTGCAAATTGCCTTTGGTATCAGATTGTTCCAACGTACTTATCTTTTTAATATACTCTAATAATAGTTACCTAATCTTTAATGTATAGTTTTGCTTATTTTCAGCTCCTCATTAAAAAAAGAGCTTGTACATTTCCACCAGAGGTTTGTCCATTTTATTAGTTCTTCAAATAAACAACTTTTAGTCTTTGAAAACATTTTCTGTATATTTTTCCCTTGATTGAAATCTGCTTTTATCTCAGTTTTCTTCAGATGTATTCTGTTTTTCCCCTAAATCCTTAAGTTATATATTTGTACATTAATTATCTGTTTTATTTTAATAAAATATTAAGGCTATCCCTTTTGCTTTCTGTAAAGTTTATTTATTTATTTATTTTTATTTTTATTTTTTTTTTGAGACAAAGTCTTGCTTTGTCACCCAGGCTGGAGTGCAGTGGCATGATCTCTGCTCACTGCAACCTCTGCCTCCCTGGTTCAAGTGTTTCTCTTGCCTCAGCCTCCTGAGTAACTCCTGTGAGCCACCATGCCTGGCTAATTTTTTGTATTCTTAGTAGAGACAGAGTTTCACAATGTTGGCCAGCCTGGCCTCAAACTCCTGACCTCAAGTGATCCGCCCGCCTCAGCCTCCCAAAGTGCTGGGATTACAGGCGTGAACCACCACACCCGGCCAGTTTTTCATTTATATTGTTTATCTCTTTGCTCTCTCCACTTATTGTAAGCAATCTCGTTAGCTGTGTTACTTAGTTGCTAAATCTCTCTTCATCTGTGTCTAACACGGGGTTTCAACTTTCTATGAAGTTTTACATTTTGACAATGATTCTAATCTTTGGAAATGTCATCTTCGTTTTCCACTTCTGCTCTATTCATCAGTCCTTGCTCCTCTTGAAAACATTTCGTACACAGTTATTATATTTTATGCATGAAAATTATTCTAATTTTTATGGGTCCCAATTTGTCATTTGTTATTTTTGAGCCTCTGTATGGTGGTCTGCTTCTTCTTTTATCCAGTATTCTTCACCTTTGAGCTTACCATTTCCTCTTAATATGTGGAGCTTCAGTAGGCTAAGTTGGTTACGCTTTTCACTAGAGAGTCTTTACATTTGCACCTGCAGAGCTAAGGGGCACCGCCAGCCGAGGAGCAGACCAGTCCCTCATGAAGGCACAGGTTCTGTTTGATTCTGAAATCCTGTGCTGAGCTTCTTTCATCACTGCTCTCAGGGAGACCTAAGACAGGTTTCCTGGGAAATGGAAGGAAGTCAAACCCTTGGAGGCCAGATCAACCTTTGGCAACCCCAGCAATGCGTCCCGTCTGGGGCCTTTCTTACTGCAGCTGGAAGCCTCTCAGAGACCAGTGCGCACAGCACTGTGGCAGACATGACTCACTTCAGCTGCTATAGCCTACATGCACTTAGCTCTAAAACTGTGTAATAAGAAACACTCTCCTAAGAGGAAATGCATTTTTGTCTCACATTATATACCCTCCAATTATGCACTCTGATAGTCAGACCAAGATGTAGATAGGCAGGTTTGTAGATTCCTATTGAATGACAGATATCACCTGAACTTTAATTTTATTAGAAAGTCAGGGTCAAGACCCATAAGAAATGAACTTATGAAAAGTAATATTGTGATGAAAACTAAATATTTGGCTTACTTTACATTTTTTTCCTCTAAAACTCTGGTAACATCATGCAGGTAAGAATGTACATCCTTGGCATGCAGAAGTCCTCTGTGTCTGTCTCGTTTTCTGCTGGTTCCCCAAGGCCTGACAAAGTGTCTGGTATAACAAGGGCTTGATAAATATCGAATCAATTATCAATATCACAAATGTGGAGTGAGTGCCCATTCTGCAGCATGTACTGGTATGTGTGCTGTGGAAGAGAGGAATGAATGAAGCAGGGTTATTTTTAAAATCTGTTTCCATGGGTTTTACAGCCATTTATTTTGTTAATATTTTAGTATGTTAACTTGTTTTAATAGGTTGATAAACTTCTAGTGAAAAGTTTTCAGATAGGGAGACCTTGTCTTCCTGGTCTATGACCAAGGCTACTTTTGCTGGTTTCTATGGAGAAGAATTAGTTCCCATCTGCCTGTCACATATCATCAACCACTACAAATGTGTGAAAAACAGCTGCATGAGGATTCTTAGGAAAATAATGACTGTTCCTGAAACACCGTGCATGTCACAGTCACATTTCCCATAACAACATTTTTTTGAATTCATGAGAATGTGACTTCAAATTGAGAAATTTAAAAGCATGGACTCTAAATACCTAGCTATTGCATGTGCTTTCAGAGACGAAGATTTGGGTAAATTCCTCCTAAGTGGCTTTGCAGAAGAAGGGGTTTTTTCATTGGTCTCAGGCAGTCCTCACTTTTAGGTGTTGCAGGTGGTAAGCAGGGGGCAGGTCAGGCTTTTTGGACCCTGGCCTGTACACACTTTGTGATGGTTAGGGGTCCTTTTTAAGAACAAGAACACAAAATTTCCAGTAGGGACTTTAGCACAGAGGGTGGGAGAATCTGTGCTGTGAGGACCCTGGAGGTTCAGGTGCATTTGCTCTAGGGAGGGTTTGCTTTTGGGGAGAATAGAAGGCGGCTCCCAGTGGTTGAACTTTGTGCCTGGCTCTCACTCTAAGGATCGGGGGGCTTGGGCTTCACCTGAGGTTTCCTTTTCCTTCCTGCATCAGCACAAGTGCCTTTCACACAGACAAGGTGGCCCTCACTCTTGAGGAAAGTAAGCATTCATTTCAGTCAGCATTCACAATGGATTTTTTTGAATTTGGAGATGGACCTTGAATCTCCTTTGATCGAATTAGTCCATGTGCACTGGTTCTCTGTGATACAGACAAAGCTGCGTGGTCGGCTCGCTTAGGTAGCACGGGGTGTGCAGGGCATCCCTCCCCATGCTCCGTGGCACGGCCACGCATAATAGACATTCAGGCAACGTCTGCTGGCTTCGTGAAAGGAAGATTGAGTGTGATTTGGAATGCAGAGTGTGGTATTGTACAATTTTCAATAGAAGTGGGAAATTTAATGACTGTTGCTAGTAGATTATTGCCATTGAGATTATGAGAAGGAGGCACATAAACATTGATGCAGGCTATGGATAAGAGAAAAAGAATTTTCAGCGTGCCACAGTGATAGCTTGAATAATGCCTTTTAAAAATGACATTCTGTGATTGACTCTGAAAGGTCAAATGATGACTCTTGAGTCAGAGGAGGAAGGCGAGGCCGCAGGCTTGATCAGGTTCCACGGATAGCAAAACTACTTCGCTGTCTACCTGAGCGGTGAAAAGCCAGTAGCTTGGGTTCCCAGCAGGGCCTGGCCTGGGGTGACAGGGACGCTGTTGCAGGTTCAGAGCTGTCCGCCTGAGCCTGTCAGGTGCATCTCTGAGACTAGCTGGGTATGTGTGTGGCTGTTGCAAAAGGCACAACCACAAAGAGAACACAGTTGTGTGTGTGTGTGTGTGCGTGCGCACGCGCGTGTGCCCACAGGTGAGGCTTGTAGCTTAATCTTGAAGTGTGAAAGGAAAATAAACCCTGGGGACCCCAAATCAGTAAGCTAAAGAGAAAAGTCAAGCTGGGAACTGCTTAGGTCAACCTGCCTCCCATTCTAATCAAAATCTCGGGCTCCTGTGAATCAGGTAGCCCTGTCCCCGCCTGAGGGGGCACACGTGGCTGTGAGGCTAGACTGGGCTCAGGAAGGGGGGATCTGAACCCAGGCAGGCTAGGTGTCGGGCTCCTGGAGGTTTGGGGCCTGTGACGAAGACAGACTTTCCCCAAATAGATGTGGCTGGCACACGCAGCGGCAGCAGAAGGGCCCAGAGGGAGGCGTGGAGGGTGAAGGCCGTGCAGGAGGACTGTGGGGTCCAGGAGTCAGACCCAGGAGGACTTTCAGGGGACCCAAGGCCCTGTGAGCCCAGGGACCTGTCTTCAATTTTTGGAGTTTACGGAAGGGTGTAGGCTGGCTCTGCTGGGCCCCATTCCACATGGAGAAAGTCTCCCCTGTGACTCCTGTGGGGTTCGCTAATGAGAGGAGGGTGCACCTCTCTCATTAGTAAGGCACTTCCTCCTCACCAAACCCTGGGGTGGGAAAGAGCCCGGGCCTTCAAGGACCTGGTGGTGACTCCTGGGTAGGCGAGGGCACCAACACAAAGGGCAGGGAGGCCAGTGTGCTGGGCACCAGGACAGCCTTTGTAGGAGGTGACTCCATGGCAGGGAAGAGACATGATCGGTCCCATATCTTGAAAAGATGATGTGGTCCGGGCACGGTGGCTCACCCCTGTAATCCCAGCACTTTGGGAGGCCGAGGCGGGTGGATCACCTGAGGTCAATGGTTCAAGATGAAGCTGTCCAACATGGCAAAACCCTGTCTCTACTAAAAATACAAAAAATCAAACAAGTCACCTAAAAAAAAAAACCAATTAGCTGGGCATGGTGGTGCATGCCTATAATCCAAGCTACTTGGGAGGGTGAAGCAGGAGAATTGCTTGAACCTGGGAGGCGAGGGTTGCACTGAGCTGAGTTCACTCCACTGCACTCCAATGTGGCTCAGGTATGGTGAGAACAGGAGGGGCAGCCTCGGCTCATCTTCCCCAGTGAACTCTAGAGGCATCAGTGCCCCACTTTACAGGTGAGGAAACCCAGCAGGCTCGAGGACGATATGACTTGGCCGGGGTCACACAGCTTGTCCTGGGGTTTCACCGTCGGGTGCGGGAGCCCCATCAGGGCTCAGACCAATCCGAGTTCTGTTCCTGAGGCTAACTCGGCCCTGGGGCAGGCAGGAGCCCAGAGCTCCTGCCTCCCTCCACTTCCCTCTCCCCCCAACCCCTGCTGGACTTCCTCAGACTTTCCTCCCTTGGGAGCCCCGTTTTGGGGAATGGCTGAAGCTCCCCACATACAGAATGAAACCAGAGTTCATGGTGGCCCCTGAGCCCCCTGCTCTAGCCGCCTGGCCTTTTTCCCTCCCAAGTCGGCAGCACTCTGTGCTCTGGAGACGCGTGCCACTGGCCCTTTCCCGTTCTCCAAGCCTCCACCTGGGCCCTGTCAGTCACCACGCCCTCCTCCAGGCACCTTCTGACCAAACGTCCTCAGGGCTCACCCCTGCTTCCTGGAGATCCCTGCCGAGACCTGACCTCAGAGGCCCACGCCTGCCTCTGTTTACCCTCCTACCATAGGCACCGCTCTCCCCAACACCGACTGCACACTCAGCCTTCTGTGAGCTTGTCCCTGGTCTGCTCCCAGACAAGACCCTGAGCCAGACAGGCAGGGCCATCTGCTGGACAGTGCCTGCTCCTGGGAGGGTTCCAGAAACGTCATTAAGTAGCTGAGTGTGTGGACACACCTGTGGGCACGAGTGTGCTTGCCAGAGGGTAGGAAGCAGCCCTCTCATGTGGCTTACGTCTAGGCCAGGCCACTGCCTCCCCGGCGTGGGCCCACGGGAGATTCCCTGGCTATCCATTTGTGCAGCTGCAGCGACTGCTCCTGTTGTTAGAGCTTTGGGGTATGCGTGCACTGCCAGGAATGCCCAGGAGCTGGGTGCAAAGAATGAACTCAAATCTCCTTCGTGCTGTCCAGAACCTCGCCAATCCATCTGCCAGCTTCAAGCCCTCTGTGACTTCCGTGGTCACCGTTCATTTATGGGGTGGAGGAGCAGACGGTTCTGAGTGTGGCCTCGCCTTCCCCAGCCCGGCCTCTGCTCTTCCCTGAAGCTCCTAGCTCAGCGGCCATGCTCTCCTCAGTCCCCACCAATGCCTCGCTTCTGGAATCTCAAACTCTCATCTCCCTTAAGGTGGCTGTTCTTCAAGGACAAGCATGTTCTTGCAAGGGGATCTCCTGAGCCAGCCTGGGGTGCATGCACATTGTCTCAATCCACTTCCTGCCCAGGTGCCCACGTCCAGGCTTTGTGCTGGATCTCCAGTTCCAGAGAGCCCACCGCCACCTGCCCCCCAGCCGACGCTGGCATAGGGGGAAAGGCTGGGCTGATGGTGCCCATTGGAAGTACTGTAAAACCATCCATTCTTCGTTTTTAAAAATAATTTTTTTATTTTATTAGTTTTTTTCAGTTCTACCAGGACAGGCATGACTGTGTCTTGTTATGTCATATCGACACAAAAACTCAACAGCAGCTACATGTGATGAGAAATTTTTTCTGAGCGTTTCTGTCTTAGCTTTTCCTTCTCCAATACTGCACATATTCATTCTGGAGTTTGTAGAGAACCCTGGTCCAGAGGCTATTTCCTGGGAGAGTGTTTGGGTTTTGAGGAATAAAGTCATCAGTGTGGACACATTTATCCGCAATCCACTGAAGACCTATCCACCGAACTGCACAGTCAGGGAAGGAGGCAGCAGGCGCACTTACCTGGGGAGATTCAGGAACAGAACCCACCCTGGCACGTGGTGTAGAGAAAAGCATATTTGGCATCTCAATGATGAGGCATTCAATCATCTTAATTTCATAACCAAGATAGACTCAGCAAAGCAGGAGAATCCCTGAAAACTGTCCGCCGGCTGATTGCATCGCTGTCTAAATGCGTCTCCGAAGAGAGACATGGGTTGAGAATAATTTCCTGTGCTCTGTTACTGCCAAGGGATATGACGAGGCAGGTGAGAGGTGAGTGTAAATTGCGTGCGCATTGAACATAATGAAGTGGTTGGGAAACAGCTGCCTGATGACAAACAGCAGAGTTTTGCTTAATGCATTAAAAAACCTCCCACAAAACTTTTGTTGTGGCACAAACAAGCAGGCTCTGTCCTCCTTTCAAGGTCGATGGAGGCGTGGCTGCTGGCTGGGAACAGAATCTGCCTGCTGCAGCTTTCGTGACGTAGCACGTGTATTCTAGGGCAAAGCGTTAGTGTTTCCAGTGGCAGATGCACTCTGTGGACTGTAGTTAGAAGGATGTGGCTGGATCCCCCCAGGGTACCCTGTATCCCCTGGATCCTCCCAGGGTAACCCTGTATCCCCTGGATCCCCCCAGGGTAACCCTGTATCGGGAGGACCCTTGGAAGTTGAGGAAGCTGCAGACCCTTTGAATCCATGAAAGCCGCACACTGAATGGATCTTTCAGGAGGCGAGTGCTGTCCAGCAGCCACACAGTTAACATGCATGTGTTAAGCACCTGCTGCATACGCAGTACAGGCGTGGCCTTGGAGCAGGACCTGCCTGAGGAGTTTCTGTGCATGCTAGAGGCAGGCATGGCGGGGATTCTGATAGAAAGTGGGTCTGGGGAGGACAGGGGTCTTCTCAGCCAGCCTGGGGTGCATACGCGTGTCACAGTCCACTTCCTGCCCAGGTGCCCGGGTCCAGGCCTTGTGCTGGATCTCCAGTTCCAGAGAGCTCACTGCCACCTCCCCCACCAGCCGACGCTGGCACGGAGGGAAGGCTGGGCTGATGGTGTTCATTGGAAGTTAATGTGAAGCCATCCATTCTTCTTTTTTAAAAATAATTTTTAATTTTTTTATTTCAGTAGTTTTTGGGGTACAGGTGGGTTTTGGTGACATGGGTAAGTTCTTGAGTGGTGATTTCTGGAATCTTAGGGCACCTGTCCATTGGTTTTTTGTTTTGTTTTTTTGAGATGGAGTCTCGCTCTGTCACCCAGGCTGGAATGCAGTGGCGTGATCTTGGCTCACTGCAACCTCTGCCTCCTGGGTTCAAGCAATTCTCCTGCCTCGGCCTCCCAAGTAGCTGGGATTACAGGCGCGTGCCACCACACCTGGCAATTTTTTTTTTTTTTGTATTTTTAGTAGACAAATACAAAATACATGGGTTTCACCCATTTAGGGTTTCACCGTGTTATCCAGAATGGACTCGATCTCCTGACCTCGTGATCTGCCCACCTTGACCTCCCAAAGTGCTGGGATTATAGGTGTGAGCCACTGTGCCCGGCCCCATTCATTGCTTCTTAATGATGGAAACTGCTGCCTGCCTCTTCCCTCTCTGATCTGGTTCCATACAGTAATCAGGGCGTTTGGGTTACCGGGCATTGCAGCAATCTGTTCTTCTGGGTAGTGTCATTAATCTCTAGTTTTCATAAAATGAATATTCAAATTATTGTGCAACAAATTAGATGAAATAACAATAGCAATGCATTAGTATTCCTAAACTGATGTGCAAAGCCAAGTGAAGTTTCTCCTTCCCAGTGTGAGTACCGCAAAGCCCTCACTTGTACGAGTCCACTTTGCCTAGGCAGGGAGAGTGATGTCCGTGCGTGTAGACCTCCCGTGACTCGGTAATTAGACATTCTTCCCAGTCCGTGGGGAGCAGGACTGCTTGTTCATGCCCATGCGGTGGGGTCCAGTGGGCATTTTGATCTTTCATCATCAGGGTCCTCCCTGGACACATGCCAAAGCTGCGCCTCGTAGCTCCTTAGCTCTGTGGAAGGAGGCCCAACTGAGAGGTGCTGTGTCCTGGGGCGGAGAGACAGGGTGAATCCTGGCTGCATCCCTTCAATGCTGACAGCAGGGCAATGTGGGCACCTCTGAGCGTGGAGCAGAAGCCAGTGGCCCGAGAGGAGCATCTGTCATGGAATGTGGGCCCCAGGGGTCTCCCAGGTCTATGCCCACAGCCTTAGGCTCCATGCTGAGATCTCCAGCCTGCCTTGCTCCAGCGGATGTGACAGTCCAGACTGCGGAACTGGGATTGTGGATGGTGGCAAGTGGACTGGACGGGGCCGTTTCCACATTTCTTATAGCTGCTATGCAGTGATGCCAAGGGACAGGGTTGGGCCTCTCAAGTGGCCTGGGCTTAGCTCGGCTGGAAAAGCACAAGGGTCCGTGGTCAGGTGGCCCCCCCCACCCTGGGCGCCTGGGAGGAAGCTTGGTGTGCGCTGGCGTATGTGAGTGTGTGTACAGAGCCAGGTTGCAGACAAGCCACGTGGCAGCCATGCCTCACGTCGGAGGAGCTGGGCCCTAAGGGAGTTTTCATGAAACAACCGGAGTGAACCAGCCCTTTGCAAAGCTGTCTTGGTGCACAGGCCTGTGGCACCAGCAGAGGAGGGCACACGGATGAAATGAAAGGGATGCACACGGGAAAGCCACTGTCGCACTTCCTTTAAGGACAGAGGCGGGAAGGTCCTGAAGCAGAGACTCCTCTGCAGGCTGATCTGAGTTTTCATGGCAGCAGGCTGCTGAGCATCCCTGAGCAAGTGTGGCTGGGGAATGACGCTGTGGCCGGGAATGGTGCTGTGGCCGGGAACGGTGCTGTGGCCAGGAGCGGTGCCGTGGCTGGGAGCGGTGCTGTGACTGGGAACGGTGCTGGCTCTTGTTGCCCTCGGAGTGCTCTGGAGGCGGCTGCTGTGCACGCTCCGTCTGCCACCCACAGTCTGCACTCGGCTTGCTAAATACTATTTTGAAGACACGGAATGATCCTTTTACACTAGGAAAATGTGGATAGTTTCTGAAATGCGGTTTACGAGCATCTTTCCTTTCCAATGTCTGTGGGATAAACAGCCACAAGTGTGTGCAAGACGGCAGAGCGGGAAAGCAAGGGCCCTTTCCTCGTCGGCGCTCAGAGCAGGTGCTTGGGGCAGTGGTGCTTCCATCACACATCCAGGCCCTGTTCCGCTCAACGCAGACCTAAGTGAGCAGTTTCATTTCTCCTGTGGCGTGTCCTGACTGATTATTTTCTTTCTATTGGGAAGCATTTCACCGGGAATACTTTCCTTCTCACTGCTGACTTTCACCTGGAGTAAATCCTGGTATTTCCATATTTCCTGGAAAGCCTAGAGAAGTGGGCTTCCTGGCATCCACACACCAGCACTCACCAGAGCTCCGTTTGGTCCCAAGAACCTTTTTGGAAGCCCAGAGACTGGCTTTGGGGCGTCCTGGATGCATTCAGAGTGACCTCTGGAGTCCCTGGGCCAGCGCCACCCACTGCAAAGATGGGGTAGGTGTGGGCAGCATCTCCTCTCGAGGGGATGACACCCTCGCCCTGGAGTCTCCTCCTGGCAAGGGAGGGAGGCTCAGTCAGCCCAGGGGCCTGGTCGGCAGCAGGAGAGCTGAGGCCCACTGTTGGGGTCAGCCATTGCCACTGCATTTCACTTTGAGAGTCACCTCTTAAGCGACAATTCCCAAAGCCTCGTTGAAAGTTTTCCTTGGCATTTTATGGAAGAGATTCAGGCTCCACATGGAGCTTCTGGCAGCAAAGCCTGGGGCTTGGCCAGGGGACCCCCAGGAGGCAGGCGAGTGCTACAGGAACCGGGTTCCTGGTGACTCCAGCCCCGGGGAGGAGGCCAGCTGGATGCGCTCGAGCCCCCAGCAGACCCAGCTCGAGAGTCACCACTGCATGATGCCACTGCTGGGCCTTCCAGTATGGCTGCCCAGGCTATGTCCAGACAACCGCGGGGTCCCAGGCTGTCTGCACGGGCAGTCCCTGGGAATCCGTGCCGGGGGTCCCGTTGCCATGGGGCAGGGACCCAGCCTAGGCCAGGGTAATGGAAGGAATGTGGGGAGTGGCAGGTAGGGCTGCCCGGATGAGGGCCCCAGCTCCCTGCTGCTCTGTCTGAAGGACAGTCTCCAGAGACTTACTCCGAGGACAGACCCTTCCCATCAGCAAAGGCGCCAGACCAGCCTTCAGGGGCAAGGGGAGCTGCAGAACTGCAGGCTGGGCGCCTCATCCAGGCCGCCATTTGGTCCTCTAAACAACACTCTCCCCACCCCACAGATGTGGAAACCTGGGCACACGGCCTCTGAGACCTTCTCCAGGACCCATGGAGGCCAGTGTGCTGAGCCTGCTGAGGCGCGGGCTGGTGTCGCCACAACCCAGCAGGGTGGGCAGCACCGAGGGCCGGAGCCCCCTGCTGTGGGGAGATTGCAGAGGGCTCCACTCCCATTCCTGCTGGATGGCTCAGTTCCCAGACCAGGCTGCGGTGTGGCAGGATCAGGAAGGAAGGGTTGCCAGGGGTCCTCCCTCCCACCGGCCAGGTGGGGGTCCACAGAGACAGACTCTTCCTGAGCACTGGGATCCCCAGGACCAGGCTGGGACGGAGAAAGAATGGTGGGGGTCCTTGGGGACTCCACCTCCCAGGAAGAGACAGATGATCAAACACCTAACATGGCAAGAGGATGAAAGGGGCCCGTGGAGCTGGGCCATGTCCAGCCCAGTTTGTGGGATTATTTCCTTGGCATGTTCAAAACTCGCAGCAATACTGGGCATTGGATGCCTTTCAGAAAACCACCAGAACAACACACACGAGAAACTGCCAGTGCTGGCCGCCTCGTCCAACAGCAGTTCAAATGCACGCATCCTGGATCCGCATGGCGCCTCAGGCAGATGCGCACACGCCTAGCGCTGCTCCTCCAAAAGGAGCAGAGTTAATTCCTGATGAATTTCCTGATTCTTGCGAGCTGTGTGTGGAGCTGTGTGTGGAGGCGCAAGGCACGGCGCTCTCAGAGGACCCGAGGGAATGATCCGTGCTGTAGAGGGAGTCTCTGCAACAGCTCAGCCCTCCACTGCCCACCACGTGGTCAGAGCCATCTGTGCCTGCTACGGACCTGGGTGCATCCCCCCGTGAAGCTCACCGGGCCTGTCCTCTGCCTGTGCCTGAAGTCACTGTCCTGAGTCATTTCTGCAGAAATAATTACCAGTTATTTCTGGTGTAGCTGGTAGCTCCAGCGCCTGAAGGATTTCCACTGGAGCTGAAATCACTTGCTAAGCAGGCATAATAAACTAATGTTTGTTTGTTTGTTTGAATGTGTTGCTCAGCACTGCGAGCACAGCAGCTGGTGTTTGTCAGATTCAGTCTTTGGTCACAGGGACCCTCGCCAGCCACCCTGGGCTTCGCCTGAAACCCTCTGCCCTCTGGGAGGCTTCCAGGCCTTCCCACTGCATGGGTGTTCTCAGAGGCAGCTCTGCCTGGGGAGGCCTTCCTCCTGATCTCTGGTGAAGGTGCAGAAGGTAAATATTTAGCATTTTATTTGTTCTGCACCCCACTGGTGGGCATAATCCCCAGCTTGGTCTTGAACGAGTCTTCCAAGCCTCAGACCCCAGAGCGCAGGATGCCAGCACACCCCTTTCAGGTGAGCATCCCTTGGGCAGAATGGTCAGAGGCCTGGGCCAGGCAGGGAGGGTCTGGCTGGGCTCAACGGCCCTCTCCAGCCACATGTTTTCTGTGGGCACCTCCTCTGCAGAGTGCAGGAAGAGACGGAAGAACTCTGAGCTGAGGCTGGCTCCATCCTAGGGCGTGCCCAGAGAGGAGGAGAAAACCTGGAGAGCCACCCAGCTGCGTGCGGGTGTGCTGACCCAGCACGGTGGGGCTTGGCTCACTCGGCCTGATGTTCTGGAGCTGCCTTCCACGGCGCCGGGCCACCACCCCACTGTCCCTCTTCTTCCTTCTTCTCTGCTGAGTCCCAGGAAAAGCCAAATCCAGCTGCTAGTTGGGTGCCAGGTTCTAGAAGCGTCTCAATGGCTGGTCGGCCTCCGAGCAGAGAAGTTGGTGGCAGGGCTGCCCTCCCTATATTGCTGAGCCAGTGGGGTCTTCAGGAAGCCACGGTGTGGAGCATGGCCAAATGCCTCCATGCACGCGGCCCAGGGTGGAACCTGGTGATGCCCAGGAGAGTCTCTGAGAAGCCCTAGTCCTTCCAGGTGCATCAGATGGAGGAGGCATGACTTCAGCCAGCGTGTGGAGGGGCATGGCCTCAGCCCTGCAGGACGGGACTCAGACCAGAGACACTGGAACCGGAAGGGCCGCACCATCAGGGCCGCAGGCCTTTGTGCAGTCCTGTGGCCCTCACCAAGCCTGATTTCTTCCACTGCACGCAGGGGCAATCAGAGAAGAAGGTAGGAGCTTCGATAACGACACAAACAGCAGCAGCGGCAGCAGCTGCGAGGGGCCGGCGTCCAGCACACGCGGGTTTTCTGGAGCTTTGGCTCCGCACCCTCTCCTCAACCTGTCCTCAAGGGAAGCACATGGTTAATTACTGTTTTGCTTAAAATATTGACTTTTATAAGCCATCCTTATGGGATAGCATTCCTGGCTTATCTCTGAGCTGGCTTAGCAGTTTTCTTTGGCTGGACCTGTCTTATCTCCCTGTTTATTTACTCAACTATTGGATTCTCTGCTGTCCTTTGGGGACATCGAGTCACGGTATTTATCAGTCCACGCAGTGCATTGAGTGCCTGCTGCTCTTCAAACTCAGCTCAGGAGGCGTCTCCGAGGAGATCAGCTGGCGTTCCAGGGCTCTGGCTGGCTTCGCGCCCTGCCTGGCTGTGTCCTCAGGCAGCTCCTACCGGAAGGCGCTCTTCTGCGTGCTTGGGCCTCTCACATTGTATCATCTTTCCAGTCCCAGAACCAGGTGTCATCTGGCTCCATAAATGCCTGACTATGGGGTGCAGAGAAGGACGTGGGAAGGAAAACACCAAGCAAGCCACACGTCTTCTTCCCAATACTGCGCTCCGCGTGTGTTACCGCTCCACGCTTATCAGTAAACGGGCCGTGTCCTCCTCCCGAAGTGCGCTCCTCTTGCGATTATGGTGTGCACGTGGGGCTGCTGTGCTCTGTGTGCTCTCTGTGGCTGCGGGCGTGGTGCGAGGCTTGGCATGCCCAGCAGGTGCAGGCACACCTCGCTTTATTGTACTTCCCTTTCTTCTGCCTTGCTATTGTGTTTTTACAAGCTGAAAGCTTGTGGCAATCCTGTGTGGAACGTCTATGGGTGACATTTTCCCAACAGCGTGTGCTCACTTGGTATCTCTGTTACATTCTGGGAACTCTCACAGTATTTCAGAGTTTTTATTATTACTGTGTCTGTTCTGGTGATCTGTGATCAGTGATATTCGATGCTACTATTGGGATTGTTTTGGGTGCCATAAACTGCACCCATATAAGATGGTGAGTTAATGGATAAATGTCCTCTGTGCCATTCCCCATCCTTCTCCCTCTTCTTCGGCCTCCCTTTTCCCTGAGACACAACAATATTGAAATTAGATCAACTAAGGCTGGGCGTGGTGGCTCATGCCTATAATCCTAGCACTTTGGGAGGTCGAGGTAGGAGATCACTTGAGGTCAGGAGTTTGACACCAGCCTGGCCAACATAGCAAAATCCCACCTCTACTGAAAATAAAAAAATGAGCCAGGCATGGTGGCGGGCCCCTGTAATCCCAGCTACTTGGGAGGCCGAGGCAGGAAAATCGCTTGTGGGAGGCAGAGGTTGCAGCGAGCCAAGATCATGCCACTGCACTACAGCCTGGGTGACAGAACGAGACTCCATCTCAACAAGCAAACAACCAGAAATTATATCAATTAATGCCTTACAATGGCGACTAAGTATTCAAATGAAAAGAAGAGTGGCATGTTTCACTTTAAATCAACAGCTAGCAATGATTAAGCTGAGTGAGGAAGGCGTTTTGAAAGCTAAGACGGGCTGAAAGCTAGGTGTCATGCACCAAACATTTAGCCAAGCCGTGAATGCGAAGGAAAAGTCTTTGGAGGAAATTAAAAATGCTACTGCAATGAAGAACAACAACAAAAAGGTAAGAAAGGGAAACGGCCTCATTGCTGTTGTGGAGAGAGTTTTAGTGGTCTGGATGGAAGAGCAAACCAGGCACAACATTCCGTTAAGCCAAAACCTGATCCAGAGCAAGGCGCTAACTGTCTTCAACTCTGTGAAGGCTGAGAGAGGTGAGGACGCAGCAGAAGAAAAGTTTGAAGCTGGCAGAGGTTGGTGCGTGGGGTTTAAAGACAGAAGCTGTCTCCATAACATAAAATTGCAAGGTGAAGGAGCAAGTGCTGATGGAGAAGCTGCATCTACTTATCCAGAAGACCGAGCATTGACGAAGGAGCCCACAGTAGACAAGGGATTTGCAATGCAGATGAAACAGTCATCTGTAGCAAGAAGAGACCATCTAGGACCTTTGTAGCTATAGAGGAGAAGTCAATGACGGGCTTCAAAACTTCAAAGGACAGATGGCTCTCTGGTTAGGGCTAATGCAGCTTGTGACTGTAAGTTGAAGGCAAGACTAATTTACAATTCAAAAAATCCTAAGGCCCTCAAAAATGATGCCAAATCCACTCTTCCTGGTGCTATCAATGGAACAAAGCCTGGGTGACGGCACATGTGTTTACAGCATGGCTCACTGAATATTTAAAGCCCATTATTGAGACCTACTTCTCAGAAAAAAAAAAAAAAGGATTTCTATCAAAATATTACAGATGGCAGCGGCGGCCCATCTAGAGTGACTGCTGCCAAGATGCAGCTGCAGCAGGTGGCACAGTGGCACTGCTCTCCCACTCCACAGAGCAGGCAGGAGCCCAGCCCTCCCTGGGCCACTGCAGCTGCCCAAGCCTGGCTGTGGAGCAGGGCATCCTGTGGTATTAGAACCTTGCAATCCCCCTTCCTTGCCCCCCACGAGCTCAGAAATGCCTCCTCCCACTGCTGAGCCTGACACTCCTGGCAGCTGGGCCCAGAACCTGCAATTTGCCCCCAGAGCCACCCTCCCTGGCAGGGTTGTGAATTGGGCGATGGGAGGCCCCAGGCCACCCTGACCACCAGGACCAAGGGGGAACTTGCAGTGACATCATCCCTGCCCTAGACAGCAGCACAGGCCTGGTGAGGGCCTGGAGACCCCCATCCAGCTACCCTCCCCAGGGCTTCCTCTCTGCTGAGAGCTGCAGAGGTAGACAGGGCAGCAGGAGCAGTGGTGGGAGCAGCAGTGGTGGCCAGGCCTCCCCTGTGCCCCGTGTCCCTAAGGAAGCCAACTGTGCCACCTCCACCTTGCACAGTTGGGCAGGACCTGCTCCAAGGCCTGGAGCCTCTGCCATAGCTTTGACCTCACTCCCTGCCATGTCTTGGGAGCCCATGGGTGGTGGCAGGAGGCAGATAGGCTCCTGGGCATGAAGGGGTGGGCTCCAGGTGAGAAGCCTTTTCCAGGCCTACTCATGGCCACTCATGGTCCAACTGGCAGGCACTTCCTCCCCTCTGAGGCCTACAAAAGCCCTAGACTCAGTCACAGCAGAGCAGATGACAGAGATGCCAGGACGACCAGCTGCAGAGAGGAGTTGTCGTCTGCAGAGAGCAGCAGATGTAGGGGCAACCAGCTGTAGAGAGGAGCTACCCTCTCCAGGACCTCCTCTCTGCTGACAGCTGCAGATGTCCAGTTGACCAGCTACAGACAGAAGCTACCCTCTCTGCTGAGAGCTGAACACTCATTGGGTTGATCTGCTTGTGGAAGGGAGCCACCCACTCTAGGGCCTCCCTTCTGCTGAGAGCCTCTGAGCTGTTTAATACTTAATAAAGCTCCTCCTTGTCTTGCTCACCCTCCACTTGTCTGTTCCTCATTCTTTCTGGACTCAGAATAAGAACTCAGGCAAAGGTACCACAGCCGCAGAGGTTTCCAGCTAGAGAAGCAACACCCCAAAGATCCTACAGTGTTTTTACTCATTGGCAACACACCTGGTCACATAGAGCTCTGATGGGATGAGAGGAACGCTGTTCTCATGCCTGCTGACACAACACCCATTCTGCAGCCTCTGAATGAAGGAGTCATTTCAACTTTCAAGTCTTACTATTTAAGAGATATGTTTTGTGTTTTTATATATCTATAAGTCTGTAACTGCCATTAAAAGTGATTTCTCTGATTGGTCTGGGAAAAATAAATGGACATCTTCTGGAAAGGATTCGCCATTCTAGTCACCATTAAGAACATTCATAATTCTGGTCAAAATACCAGCATTAATGAGAGTCTGGATGAAGTTGATTTCACCCGTCATGAATGATTTCAAAGGGTTCAAGATTTCTCTGGAGGAAGTAACTGCCGATGTGGTGGAAACAGCAAGAGAACGAGAATTAGAAGTGGAGCTTGAAGATGGGATGAATTATTGAAGTCACAAATCAAACTGTAACACATAAGGAGTTACTTCTTATGGGTGAACACAGAAAGTGGTTTCTTGAGATGGAAGCGACTCCTGGTGAAGATGTTGTAAACGTTGAAATAACAACAAAGGATTTAGAACACTTCATAGGCTGAGTTGATAAAGCAGCAGCAGGGTTTGAGAGGATTGACTCTGATTTTGAAAGAAGTTCTGCTGTGGCTAAGACGTTGTCAAACACCATTGCGTGCTGCAGAGACATCTTTTCTGGGAGGATCATTCAATCAACGTGGCAAACTTTGCTTTTGTCTTCTTTTGTGAAATTGCCACAGCCATGCCAGCCTTCAGCAGCCACCACCTGGATCAGTCATCAGCCGTCAACATAGAGGCAAGACCCTCCGCTGGCCAAACAGTTACAATTCACTGAAAGTTCAGAGGATCTCTAGTGTTTTTTAGCAATAAACTACTTTTAAATTAAGGCATGTACATTTTTTGGACGTAATTCAACAGACTACAGCGTAGTGTAAACATAGCTTTGGTATGCACTGGAAAACCAAACAATTCACTTGACTGGCTTTGCGGCAACATTCGCTTTATTGCCGTGGTCTGGAACTGAATCTGCGTCGTCTCTGAGGTTTGCAGGTGCTCAGTTCTGATGGTTGTCCTCACACTTCACAAGCGCTGGAGCCAGGCAGAAGGCTTACAGTGACACCAGGACCTCTTCTTTCAATCTCTTCTACCAATTATGTGACTCATTCTGTCGATATGATTATTAACTTTCTATCTTCAGTGACAGCATTCAGCTGACTTTGCGACTGGATCAGTATTAAAAATGTTCATATGCAACCATATGCTCTCCGAGCAGTTAAGAACTATACTTTCAAGTTTCTTTGTTTTTGAAGAGGCAATAAGAAGGCTTACTTACTTATTTTTCTATTTAATTGACCCACAAGTTTGTGCAACGACATTACATGGTGATGAAAATATTTTCACACTTTCACGTACAAGCCACCCTCAGCTTTGTATCTATTTCTTTTAAGACACCATTAGTCACTTTTTCACTCATCGTTAAAGGCCATCTTCAGTTCAAACGAGATTGAGATCATTTACTAGGTGACTCCTCACTGAGACTGTGCAGCTTGGTCCTGTCTTCTTAATGACGGCAGCAATGCTGGGAGCACTGTGTACCACGGTAGACCTTTCTCTAAAAGGGTCGCAGTCCCCCCATCTCACGGTGACACGCCGCATTTCACACGGAGGTTTTCAGGTCACATGCTCACAGCACAGCCCACGTTGATAGCATCTGCTGTGTGGTCAGCAACACGTCACGGAGAGGGAAGGGAGAGCCTCACCCACACAGATCTTTGGGGCTCCCTGGCCTCCCTGGGAGGTCTGGCAGCTCGTGTGGACACGGGGCCTTTGGGGGAAGCTCTGGGCAGGGCACTTATTCTCTCAGGGGCCGACAGGTGAGCCGAGAGGCAGAACTAGGCTGCAGAGCGTCAGAGGAGCCATTAAAGCAGCACCCCAAGACCAAAGGTGCGAAGCCGGGGTCTCGCGCTGGGCTGGGACAGGAGAGAGTCTGAAGTTGGAGCATGTGCCCACTCCCCGTTCTCTTTCCCCTACTGATGAGCACACAAGTCTAGAGCCAGAGCGACCTACGCAGACGCAGACGCAAACGTGGGGTCCTCCACTGTCAGGGATCCTGGAACAAAAGACACCTGCAGTTTTACAGGCCCTGAAGTCGTGGAGCTGGGAAGGACTTGGAGTGGGAATGCCCTGGGAACTGAGTCAGAGCACGGAGCTGGCTCTACCCTCTCACCCAGTCCTCCAACAAGGAGGTCTTAGCACAGGCTCCTGGAGGACCTCTGCCCAAGGCCTCAGATAATGAGAGCTGAGAATGAAGGTGTCCCCAGGACAAGGGTGCAGATGTGCTGGGGACGTGAGTGGCCCCAGGGCCCAAGCCTTTTCCTGCTGCTCCCTCAAGCCTGCCGTGCCTGGCTAAGCATGAGCCTGGTGTGGGGACGCAGCTGCCCCCGGGACCCGCCCAGTGCTATCTTCAGCTCAAGCCCAAAGTATCACTCTTGGGCTGTGAACCAGGAGCCAAACTCCTCAGGTACTAATATGTGTACTAAGTACCAACCTGAACGGCTTTTCTTATCTGTTTGCACCTGTATCACACCTTGTAGGTATGACCTTTCCTTCCTGTGGGTGGGGGGTTTTGCCCAGCTCTGCCACCCCTGACCCGGAAGGCCACAACTCCGGCCTGATCACCACACCTGTGCACCGTGCTCCGGCAGGACTGCTGAGTGGTGAGGGCAGAGTGTCTTGCCGCTGACCCCTCTCTGCTGGGTAGGAGCTTCAGGGTGGCAGTCGGAGCATCCCTGGCAGGAAGGTCAGCCTGGGCTGAGATAGGGAGGGCGTCTGGGTGGGCAGGACTCGGGCACTGGGAGGGGGTGCAGGGGAGATGTTACAGTGGCCTGAGGGGCTCTGCATGTTTGCAGACCTCCCTCCGACCCTCTCTCCTTCTCTCCCTCCCTCCCACTCATCCATTGCCCTTCTGGAGCTTCCAGTGGTTCCTGGGGTTTGGAAAACTCCCCCAGGTCATGCTGATACCATCTTTTCCTTTGTCAACTGGAAATAGCTTCCCAGAAAGGACTTTAACTTTGGCAGTCACGCAGAGGTGCACTCAGCAAGGCAAGCAAGGGGCCAGACTCCAGTGGAAACAGCTGTTGGGAGGCAGTGTGCAGACAGTGGTCCTGGGGAGGGGAGCCGCTGTGAGCACATTTGTGTAGAGCTCTCCAGTGCATCGAAACATGCAGAATCCCCTCCTCACACCACGTGGTGTGTGTGTGTGGGGTGTGCTTACATAGTGCAAGTGTGCACGCACACCCACATGCTGACACTGTGTGGACCCTGCAGTCTCCTGCAGAGTGATAAACGCAGGAGCGGACCTGTCTGCGGGCAGGGTTGTGTATGAGTGGTTGCCTATCACAACAGCACCTGTTATGAAGGGGTGAGTAACAGAATATGGCAAATGTATGTGGCATGTCCCTTCTTTGGCGTACAAGGCTGTGGTTTAGAATGGGACTTTTGAAGGCCATTTAACCATAAAGCAGTGTTCATTTTACAGCACCTCATGAAAAACTGATGGATCTGCTGTGATTGTGATGTGTTTCCAACACAGCCAGGCCAGAAAACTGCAATATAACAGAAGGCGGGCAGTGTTCTGTTGGAGAGGTCAGGAGGGACATTTTTAACCACATCGTTACTGTGTCTTATAAATTTTCTAAAGCGTTTTATTATCAAGATGACACATTTTGAATAGTGAGTGTTTCTTCCGACTTCAAATCTGTCTACGGCAACAAGTAGATTCCATGACACACTTTTACGACAGCCGACATCCGGAGCACTGACATCGCCAAGTGCGAGTGAGGCTGTGGAGCAGCAGGAACTCTCGTTCACTGCTGGCAGGGGTGCAGCATGGCACGGCCACCGTGGAAAACCGCCTGGCAGTTTCTTAAAAAATGAAACACATTCTTACCGTAACTTCCAATGATCGTGCTTCTAAACTGCGTCACCTCCTGAAAGTGGAGTATCATTCAACAATAGAAAGAAACGAGCCATCAAGTCCTGCGAAGATGTGGAGGGACCTTAAATGGACACTGCCAAGTGGAAGGTGCCAGTCTGAAGGGGCTACATAGTATTTGGTTCCGACCGAACAGCCTTCCGGAAAAGGCAAAGCTAGAGAGGCTGTAGAAAGATCAGCGCTGCCAGGGGCTGCGGGGCGGGAGGGGTGGACAGGCGGAGGACAGGGGAGTTTCAGGGCCGTGAAAATGCCCTGTGTGATCCTACATTGCCTCTGTCCAAACCCACAGAATGCACAGCACAGAGCCCCGGTGAGCACGTGTACGTAGATAGCAACAAGGTGGCGGCATCAGCTCATGAATTGTAACAAATGCATGGCTGATGCCACGTGTTCACAGCGAGGCGGCTGGGGACGGGTCTGTTAGGGAACTCTACATTTTACCCAGTTTTTCTGTAAACCTAAAACTGCTCTATAACAAATTATATTTAATTTAAAATATCTGCGTACACCCGTCATAGGCAATTCAGAAAAAAAGGAGAAAAAATCAGCCATAATTCTGCCATCTAGACATGTTCATTATCACGACTTTCTTCTATTTTTTAACCACGTCTGACATCATAGTGTTGAATACCTTCTATATGCCTCCAAATCTCTAGCTCTCATCTGGATGTTTTCCTTGAAATAGGGACTCGATAGGTGTGGCACTGAGCCCATCCCGAAACAAACACGGTCCCCTGCCTGCCTGTTTCCAGTAAGGCAGGCAGCATGAGGACATTCAGACGAGACTCCGCAGGCTCTGCTCCCTCCCGTGGCTCCACTCAGAGTAAAACCCAAGTTACCCTGCGCCTGTGTCCTGTGTCTGCCGGCAAAGCCTGGCTGCCCCCCACCCCGCACCTCCTCATCTCCCGTATTCTGTGCCTTCTGCGCTGCACCCCAGCCCTGCTGGTCTCCTCGCCGCTCCCGGAAGGTACCACACAGGCACCAGCCACAGGGCCTTCGCACGCCTGCTCCTTCCCTAGGGGTCAGTGGGGCGCCTTGCGTCATGCAGGCTTTTACCTACTTGTCGCTTCCCAGGGAGGACTTCCCTGGCCACCCCAGTCACAACTGAGGCCCATGCACCAAGGCTAGATGCCCCCTCCCTGCTTTCTCACCGTGCCCACCAGCCTGGAAAGTGCAGAAAATCAACAAGAAGAATGCGCACCCTGCCCCTTCCCTACCCCCGAGGAACCCTCCCTGAAGGCCAGCCTTCCCAGTGTTTGGTTCACCGCTCTGTCCCAAGGAGCTACAGCTAGAAAGTGCTTGGCACGTGTCAGCTAAATAAAGACTGGGTGACTGAATGACAATATGTCGTAGGAGTGTAGACGATTTTCAACTTGTTTTATGTACTTACTGGGTCATGAGCCACCCACCATGGCACTAACGATCCTCCTTGATGTGACCGTACTGACCACTGACCATCCCATGCCCGGTGCACCATCCTTCGTGCAGCCGCCCAGCTTCCACTGATATTTCCAGCTCCTCCTTCAGCACCTGTTTCCTAAGGCACTGGGCATGTGGATGGGTCACACAGGACAGGATGTGCCAGACCAACAGTGGTGAATTCTATGAAGGTTGTTAAAACACATTTCCAATTGCTGTCCAGAGCTGGCCAGACTAAGCTTTCACCATCCATATAAAATGCCACCGGTAAAATACTTCTTAGAAACCACATTTATTTGGGGAACTGAGGAGTCTTTTAAAAGAAAGAATGTTTCAATGAAAAGGCAGAGTGAGAAGCAAACTTTCAGACGCTTCTGGATTCCAAGCTTGCAGCCTGACTCTTCTCAAGGAGCGACCCGTGCTGAGCTGGGTGTGGGTTTCTCCCCTGCGGCAGCTGGCCATGTGACCACCACTCCCTGCAGGGCCCGGCTGAGCCTGTACACTCTGGAAACCTCTCTTCACCCTGGCCACAGCTGCCCCTTCTTCCAGACCACCCCCGCTCTCTTCTGTGGCAGTCCTGGGATCATTTCTGATTAGGTACTTAACACACGGGCACCAGGGTCAAGTGGTTGCTCTGTAAGGCACCTGGGTCCTGGATCATCCCCTGGCGATGTAAGCCTTGCGGCTCACTGAGCATCACATGGCCCTGTGTGTGTGCAGGGTGCACGTCAGCGTTTGACAGATGGAGAGCTCATCGCAAGCACTTGTTCTGCAGATGCTGGCACATACTGTGGGCTTCATTAAAGAGGGGTAGTGCCCCCCTCACCTGCTTTCTGGGGGCTGAGATCTTGCTGTAGTGAGATAGGCATCTGTCACCTGCGGCCCTGGGCATCCCCTTGCTGACCCTCTGTGTCCCTCTTCCACAGGTGGCTGCCATAACAGCCTCAAGCTGACCAGCAGCCCCGCCATCGCCATCGCCACTGCTGCCGCTGCCGCCGCCATGGTCTCCGTGGACCCTGAGAGCCTCCGGGGCCCGTCCCCCTCCAGCGTGCAGCCCCGCCACTTCCTGACCTTGGCACCCATCAAATTACCCCTCCGGACGTCCCCCTTCTCAGGTAGGCTCAGAGCGCGGTCCCAATGCCCAGGGCTGCCTTCACGTGTGCACCAAGGCTTCCTGGTTAGATGCCACTGGCCTGGGCCCAGGTGCTGTGGGACATGAAGCCCAGCTCTGGATGAGGGGGAGCATTGGGCTGGGGTCGTTTGGGCTTTGCTTGACTTCAGACCCAGCAAATGCACCCGACTCCACTGACCCACCTGGTCAAGTCCACCGTGGCACTTCCTGCCGTAAAGCCACAGTGAAAGGTTCCGTTTGAGGACATGAGACTTCTCTTTACTAACTGGAGCGCAGGGGGTCATGCCTGTGTCCGGGGAGTGTGAGAGCCCCAGGACGCTGTGATTTTCTTGCGCAGGACATGGAGGCCGCGTGCTGGCGTGGAGCCTGGTGCGTGAGCCCAGAGCCAAGCTGCATGCTGACCCCCCCAGGCCACATATCCAGTTTGCATTCTGGCCCTGTGAGGGACACAGGGGCTGGGGTCCCACTGACGTGACAACCGGGAATACCAGAGGCTTGGGCCGACACAAAAACACCTGAACTCATCTATGTAGTGGATGTGCTTGCTTTCTGAGAAGTCCTCAGGGCAGGGGCTGGGAGGGTGGCCGTCCTGGTGTCCTGAGAAGTATAAGATGCATTGATGAGGCACTTGGAGTAGATGGGAGGCCCCAGGCCCCATGTGCAGCTCTGCTGTCCCTACGTGTTCACAGGCACAAGTGTCTGTCCACTGAGTGTACCCTGCACGCATTGGGGCCCAGGCATCTTTGTGAAATGCCTGCTTTTCCAAACTCAGCAACAACAGCTCCATTAATTTGGACTGGCAGTGCCAACTCTCGGGATTCAGGAGCTCAGGATTTACTCTCTTATTTTGGTTTTAGTTTTTCATGTGAGTTGGTAAACTTGAAGAGAATTCCGTGGAAGATTGCATTACTATCATTAATTGCTAGATTATCAGTGGCAGGAAATGTATCACTAGACTGCGTAGACACACGCACACACATAAATATATACGTACGAGTTTATGGAAGAAGACAAATGCCTCGTTCCACTGCTTTCCAGTTTCTGGAGTGTGTACAGTCTGTGGACTTGGTTGCTGGTAAATCTAACACGGGCCTTTTCAACCACGGACCTTTGGCGTTGGCTGTTTCCGTGTTGGCTTGGTGAATTAGTTGATAAGCAGGATATTGTATTCTCAAGATCAAAATCGTATTTCTGTTTCAGCATGTCAGCGAACGTGCATCTAGGGTGTGATGGGGGAAATAAATAAAACACATGGATAGTCTCGGTGTGGGACATAAATTACGGCTGTGTCAAGAATTTGGTTAAACCTACCAGTCCATTGACACGTATTAAGGGTAACTCACTGTTTTCAGAGAAAATTAATCTTAGGGCCAAAAGCCGTGTACATCAGGGGCAGCTGCACTTCCCGTACCTCTTACATGATTTATGACATGACATAACAATTAAGCATGCATGCTTTTATACGTTTCCACAATCAAATTTGCTATGATGCCCACTCAGTTAGAATGAGACAGGAAGCGCCGTTATCTGTCCTGTAGACGACTGGAGAAATGGGCTGGCAGAAAGATGAAAGGGTGTTACTCAGAGGCAGCTCCTGAAATTGCCTTCCCCGGGCTGGCATTGACCCACCCGACCTGGAAACCCTGCCCCACAGGTGCAGGTCGAAGTTGAAGTGCCATCAGGAGGCGGGGTCTGGACCGGTGATGAGCAGGTCTGGGCTGTGAGCAGCGTGGCCAGTCCCGGGCCTCACAGGTGGGTGCGGTACTGCCAGAGGCACCCCTGGTGAGGGCTCCGTCGGGAGGCGGGGTGCCTGGTGGTGCTGTCCTGGCGGCCTCCTCTGGATGCGTGAGCGAGGCCGCTGTGCCCACAAAGAAAACCATCCTAACATTTCCCTGGGGTACTTTCTGAAAACCAAGACTTCACGGAGATTGAGGGATAGAGAGCTGGCCTCTCAGGGCCGTTCGGGCTGTTTTCTAACACCTCACAAGAGCCCCACAGAATGAGGGGGAGCAAGGCGTGGGCTCTTCTGATGGGCAGTCTCAGCCAACGCCTAGGCAGCCCCCTAGGACATTTCTGACAACCCATAAAATAGATGAACTGGGCAGGGGCAGGACGAGGATGAGCCATCCCATGGAGGGAGTGGCCCCCACCTTGGGGAGCGGAAACAGAAGGACATCAGTGCGAAGCAGGTGCCGATGGACTCAAGGACGCAGCTCACTCCAAAGTTTGCTTTACATCCAAACGATGTTATAGAAGGATGTGATGTTTCATTTATCTGCAGAAGAAGAATCCTGTTTTTATTTGGAAGATGACTCCCACTTTATGTAAATGAACTTGACTGTTTCGCTCACATCCTTGGCTTTGATAGGAAGGTCAGTAACCTCCGACCTCCTCGTCGCTTAGCTTCACAGTCCCCAACTGGAGGCGACTCTGCAGCCCAGAGGACGTCTGGCAGTGTGACTGTCCGTGCTTTTTGGTTGTCGTGACATGAGGGTTGCTCCTGGGGCCTGGTGGGGAGAAGCCAGGGAAGATGCCGCAATCCTCCAACCCCTGGCAGCCCCCGTGGTGGAGAATTGTCTGGACCAAAGTGTAGGTACTGGCTCTGTGGAGAAGGCTGGGTTTGTATTACTAGAACTCCACTTACGGCACCCCGAAAAGCTATCTGGGGGCGCGGTGAGCTCATCTGGGAGAGGTCATGTGCCAGTAGCCGGACCCTGAAGGAAGTGGGCTCTGTGTTGGAAAGAACCCACAGTCATAAAGACTGCACGGAATTAGGTTCCTTGCAGGAGATTCAGCTTAAGTAAGATGCCACATCACACTTAGAGAGCCCTGTGACCAGCTCCAGATTCAGCCATGGACCGGGCTTCTTTTTCAGAGTGGTGACGGCATGGGTGGCACGGCTGGTCCCTGCTGCCCTCCCATGGGATGGGGTATCCCCCGGTCTCCGCTTCCCAGGGGTGTGTTTACCAGGCTGGCCCCTGCCAGGCAGCAGGTCACCAGCAGGGGCTGTGTCTTTGTATCCTTGCTCTGCCCGCACCCAACACAGCAGTTCCCCTGACTCCAGGGACCCGCTCCCTGCGGCGCGTTGACTGGCCAGGCACAGCCTGCTCCTGCTCCACTCACTCACAGAACTTCCTTTTCCTTTGAGACGGAGTCTTGCTGTCACCCAGGCTGGAGTGCAGTGGTGTGCTCTTGGCTCCCTGTAACCTCTGTCCCCCGAGTCTAAGCCTTTCTCCTGCCTCAGCCTCCCTAGTAGCTGGGATTACAGGTGTGAGCCACCACGCCTGGCTAATTTTTTGTATTTTTAGTAGAGGTGGGGTTTCACCCTGTTGGCCAGGCTGGTCTTGAACTCCTAACCTCAAGTGATCTGCCCGCCTCGGCCTCCCCAAGTGCTGGGATTACAGGCGGGAGGCACTGCACCCGGCCAGAGTGATTCTTCTCCTAAGAAAGATGGTATTTCTTTATAAAACTCGGCCCACCATGACTGAAGTGTCAGGTGAGAGGAGCGAAACATGAGTGAGGACTTTCGGTCTCTGGTAGAGCAGGAAACTACCGCGCACAGATATGAAAGGGCCGTCTGCCTGGGAAGCCATTTGCCACCTGTTCTTTGCTTCAGGAGCTATTTAATGGCATAAATTTAATGTTTTGTCCCTCCGCAGAACAGCTGGGAAGTGACTGCGTTTTTGTTCTTTCAGTAACTTACCGGCCAAGCTACGTAACAGTCAGAAAGTCTCCACGCCGGAATTCTACCGGGCAGCCTTTCGTGTGGCTGTCGGCTTTCCTCACTAGCAAAAGCTGCAGATGCTAAAACAGCTTCTGTAACCACAGCCATGCAGACATTTGGGAATAAGGTCTTTTTTTAAATCATCCAGGAACTGTTTCCTCCTCCACTATCATCAAAAATGTCATAATACATATTAACATTTTAAAGATGTTCAGAGACAAAAATACCGTAGCGGCATAATTGCGTACACCTCAAGATTCCTGAAACCCATCGGGCTGGTCCGGGAAAGACGTGTTCATTTCTAACGGAGGGATTGCGTTGCCTTTAGTGGAAAACTTACTGGATTTACACAAAGCGACAGAACCCCTTTGCGTACTTTGTTGCCCATGATAAGTGAATTCTTCTTGAGAATGCAGCTGCAAGTCTCTGAGCTGGCGCTGTCACACGGAGGCGTGGCAGGTGCGGACTTTCCTGAGTGGAGGCCCCGTTGTTGGGCTCCACAGGGCAGAGCTGCTTCCACAGGGACTCACTCCTAGGAGCAAAGTCTGGTTCAACCGTCTAGAAAACGATGCTCCTGGGACCTCGTGTTCTTTCTGAGTCGCTCCGTTCCCTGCTGCCGTCCCTGAGAAACACCTTGACTTTACCTCAGCCATCTCCGCTGTTGGCTCCAATTCACCCTCTCTTTGAAGAGAAAGTATGGAAATAGATCACGTACACCACAGCATGTACAAGGCCATGTCCACTGGAGAGAATGTTGGTACAACGGACACCCAGCACCTCCCTCTGAGCCTGAGAAACTCCATGTGTCCAGTCCCCCAGGCCCTGCCCCCGGCCTCACCTCCCGCTCACCCTGCAGGTGACTAGTCCCCTGAAGATGTGCCAATTATTCCTTTGCTGTTTTTTAAAAATATGTTTACCACATGCATATCTCTAGACAACATATTGCATATTTTAGTATATGTTTTTTTAATTTCACATAAATGTTAACACAGTGTGTGGATTATTCTCAGCCTTTTCGCTGAGACACGTGCATTCTGTAAGGTCGTCCCTGCCGGCATGTGCAGTGCTGGTGCTGTCACACTCCCTTTTGTGCAGCATTTGTTTGTATGAAGTCATGTAATGCCTTGTCCCCTCTGCCGATGGGGGACTTATCCTGCCACCTGAAAGGTCAGACTCAGTTGTCCCCTCCTTCCTGCTGGAAGCAGCATCCTCTCAGGTGTCACACCTGCTGGTGCCACCTGGGGCATCTGCACAGAACCTTCCAGCCTGGCGCTTCCCCCCCAGTGCTCCATGGATAAGAATGAGGCCTGCCTCCAGCTCAGCCTCTGCTCCCACTGGAGCTCCAGGTTGATGGACGCAACCTCCTCCACTTCCCAGTGTGCCCCTCAAGCCTCACCTCTTTATAAGGAAGCACAGATGCCCCAACCCATGCTTCTGTTTATGGAAATCAGAAGAAAAACACTTGATTCTCCTCTGGTCTTTCAAGTAAACCTTCTTCACCCCTTGCCACAAAGACTCTACAGTTCAGTACTTGGCCGGGGTCTGCCCAGGAGTTCACGCCTCACTCCAGAGGCTGTCCTGACACCTCCTTTTGCCTGATGCCTCCTACCCAGCCCCCGGCATTGCCATCCTCCTCCCAGCCGACGCCGAGTCCACAGTGCCTCCGCCTCTCTTCGCCCACCTGCCGGGTCCAAACCAACAAGGCCTATGGAGCCAGGTGCTCGCGACTGCTTCTGCTTCCACTCCGCCCTGTTTTCTGCAGAGGAGCTGGAATTCACTTCTTAAGGACCCTTGTCAGAGCAAACCTCCCCTGCTTGCAACCCCCAGGAGCCAGGTGCAGTGGCACACCTGTAGTTCCAGCTACCTGGGAGGCTGCAGCTGGAGGATCTCTTGAGCCTGGCAGTCAGAGTCAAGCCTGGGCAACATAGCGAGACCCCATCTCTAAAAATAAATAAGTAAATAAAAATAAATAAATAACTACAACTTAACAAAAATCCAGTGATTGCCTCCCACGGAGCTTAGAACAAATCCCAGCTCCTCTGGAGTCTGGGGTCACTCTCTGTGCGGCCCTGCCTGCACCCGTGCTTCCTGAGCAGCCCTCCATTTGTCCCCATGGCCTCAGCCACACCGGCCGGCCGGTGGCTCCCTGATCCATGAGGCCAGGGCTGCCCTGGGCTCTTCGAATTGCCGGGCCCTCTGCCAGGACACCTTCCCCCATCTGGTGCTGCGCCTGCTGGCCTCCGCCGTCAGGCCTCAGCTCCAGCACTTGGCCTGACCGAGTCCTCCCGTCCTGAGGTGCCCCCTGGAACGAACTCCTTCTCCTCACCGTTGTGTTTGCTTTTTAGCGTTTATCATCGCCTGCAGTTCTCTTTGGTGTCCGCTTCTGGCCTATTTTCTCTCCCCCACTGGCATGTCAACCCTCAGGGGCAGGGTTCTCCCATATCTATTTACCACCGAGGCCCTGGTGCCAAGAGCAATTCGTTGGACAAAGTGACCTCTCATTGACTCTTTGCTGAATGAATAGCATGCAGTCCCACCTGTGCCCTGTGGTCAGGACCCTCCTCACCTTGCTCTGGGGTGTTGGTGGACAGTTCTCTGTCTTCTCTATGAGACAGTGCAGAGATGGCTCCCCTACTTTGCAGATGTTCACCCCGCACCCACCCAGCCCAATCCCAACACACAGACAAACATCGCCAGGAAGCCTTCAGCAAGGCAAGCACCAATCACCCGCCCTCAACATGCTGGTCAGCTCGACATTAGCCGGAGTCTCTAATGGGGAAGCTCAGGCAGAGAGTGAGGTGATCACACCCCACTCGCCACAATCTTTAGGGACTGAAATTTCCCAGAATCCAAAACCTTCAAGCTGAAAGGCCTGTGATCCCCTGGGCAGCCGATTCCATCACTTAAAGCTAGGAGGCAGGGTCGAAGGCCAGTTTACCTAAATCCCAGTACAAGGAAGGGGCAGAGTGAGGCTGAAACTTAGCAATCCTTTTCAAAGGACTTTCCCAGGAATTCTTTCTTCTGTACCATTGTGAATCCCAGCCACCAGCCTTAATTCCTGTCCGTCTATAGAGCCACTGTGCTAAAATCAGTAACCCAGTGGCTGCGATAGTGGCTGGGCCCCTGGTGCTGAAGGGACGTGGGAGAACTTCAGCTGTGCCAGCCTGGCGCGCACAGCCTGAGAGCCTGTGAGAGGCTGGATATACCTGCTGTGCTGAGGACCCTCAGGGAGAGGGTGTGACCGGCCCAGCAGGGAAGGCGCCAGGGCCTCACTCGGGCACATGGCGGTGCGTGCTGCCATCCCTGGCGGTCCCTGTGGTCTTCAAGCAGGGGCCAGCTTTAGAAGCGCCCCTGGAGGGAATGTGGGGAGTAGTTGGTCTGCAGACAGATGGGGCAGAAAGGAGCTACCCATGGCTGCTTTAATGAAAGCATCATGCAGGGCAGAAGGTTGCTGTGCAGGGCGGAAGGTTGCTGTGCAGACCGTGTTGCTGTAGCCACAGACGGGCCATTGTCAGAGCGTACTCACTGCGGCGGGAAGAGCAGTTGCTTCCTGAGCCAGGCCACTTCACTTAATTTGTGGTAACAGCACTGTTGGAAACAGTATCCAGGATGGGTGGCAGTCAGACGCGGCGAGAGTGACACGTGGTTCAGGACTTGGTGGAGGAGCGGTCCCTGATGGATGCACATTGGAGACGGCTGGTCTGCAGCTCACCCTGGAGAATCTTCCAGTCCCAGCACACAAATAGACCCCTTTTGGTCTATTTGAACGAGATCCACATCCTAGGGGAGGATGGCCTGTGTTCAGGAGCATGCAGCCCCGTGTTCGTCCAGGGGTCTGGGTGGGAGAGAGCTGACATTTTGCTCTCCGTGCTTAAACTTCTAGAGGCCACGTGGGAGTTGCTTTGAGCAAACATCCCTAAAACAACATGGGCGCTTCAGAGTAGCTCCAGCTGTGGAAAACTGCGGCAGGTCCTCAGACAGTTACATGTGGGATGACCATGTGATTCAGCAGTTGAAATGGGGGTCTCAAACAGGTATCTGCACACCCATGTTCATAGCAGCATTATTCATTATTACACAAATGGTGGAAGTAATCCAAGCGTCCATTGATGGGTGCATAGATGAAGAAAATGTGGCATATCTATACAGTGGAATATTATTCAGCCATAAAAAAGCAGGAAGTGCTGGCACCTGCAGCATGGATGAACCTTCAGGACATGATGGTCAGTGAAACAAGCATGTAGGATTCCACTTATCTGATGTCCCCCATTGGATTCATAGAGTTAGGTAGAAGGGTTGTCACCAGGGATGGGGTTAGAGGAACAGAAAGTCAGTGTTTAACAGGAAAGAGTCTCTGTTTGGGAAGGTAAAATAGTTCTCATAGTGAGTGTCCCCTACCTGCAGTCCGGGAAGTAAAAATTGCATTGCTGAAAGATCTTTTGTCTCAGTGCTAATTTTTCTTTGAGGCACCGAGCATCTATTTCTAACACAGGGCACTAGGCTCCTGGGCTGGGGAGAAGAGAGGTGAAGAGGGTGCTTTAGGGTCGGCCCCGGGCAAGAGCTGCTTTCCACCAGTTCAGTGTCCCTTCCCTGCCACAGCTCAAGACTGGCTCCATTCACACCTCAGCAGGTGATGAGTGATGGCCAGGACTCCGTTCACACCCCACGTGCATCTGCTCGGAATTCCCTGGGTTCTTGGAATGAGATTCCCTAGCTAGGATATACCAGCCACCTTTCCCGGTGGAGGGTCTGATGAGCACTCACTTAGAACCCTGAGGAAAGATTTGGGGGAGCATAAATAAGAAAACAAGAATGGACCACAATCCCTCCACCTCCAGTGAACACCTGCAAGCCTTTCAAAGGCCCCCACTCGGTGTGTGAGTGAGATTAGCCTGTGTCTGTGAGGTCACATCTCACACAAAGTCCTTGCAATTTCATTTTACTTCTTTTAAATTATGAACCTCCAGACCACTTGCAGAAACCCCGTGCAGTCACGGCGTCTGGTGGGTCTCCGTGGACGTCTCTGGGAGGATCTGCATGGGAGCAAGGTGGGCTCTGCCAGTCTGCCTCAGGCGTGCACGCGGCATGCGGCTTTCTGTGGTTGGGCAGGGCTCCTGCCTGGTCTGTGCTACCTCGTTGGCAACCCTGTGTCTCAGCTCGTGCCGCTACACTCCCCCAAGTGTCCCTGGCTGCCCTGAACAGTGTCTATTCCTGTGTTCTCTCTGAATGCTGGCACAGGTGTGTACTCCTTTTGGGAGCAGAGCTTTCTTTGCTGGAAGGAGACCAGTGTTTGAATTATTCCGTGCACATGCAGAGAGTGCTGCCTTCTCTCCCCAGGTTCTGATTTGCCCGGCTGAATGCTTTTGCTTTCCTGCAATGATTTGAAAAGGAGGGGACACAGCCTCGGCTGCTCATGTTAAGCAAACCAGTAATGTGTGAGCTGGCGCGTGTGGCCATTATACCCGTGGAGCTCCCGGCCAGGTAGATCCAGGAGGGGGAGAGTGGCTGCATGATTTCAGATGTCATGGTGATATATAGTTTGAAAGTTTGCACAAGTAGAAAGAAAGCTTACTTCTGAGGCTTTCAAAAAAGAATCAAATTTATAATAACCACACACAAAAAAAAGCAATGTGCTGCTGTGCTGAGAAGACCCCAGCGTGTGTTTGCCAGGGCTGGAGATAGACACTGTCCTCCAGAGACTCAGGGACGCTGCTTTAAACCGCCACCGGGGAGCCGGGTGGAGCCACTGTCAGGCCGTGGAAGTCCTCACGCTGGGGTAGTGGGCTGGCTTTCCAGAGCTTGCTCTGTTCCCTTAGTTTTCTTTCCTCGGTAGTGATACTGCATCTGCAAAGAAGGCAGGAGCCACTGCGTGTATTTGCTTAGGACAATGGACTCTAGCAGGCTGCGAAGAGTAAGCCTGAGCTTTTGTAAATAAATCATTTTGTCCCATCCCCCACTTGATGAGTGGGTCTGCCGCCCCGCTTTCGTGGAGTCCCTGCTGGATTCCCAGCATTAGGCTGGGTTCTGAGTGTTTACAAGTGAGCACGGGAGGGAACCTCCTCCCTTAGAAGGACTTAGTGCCCCAGGTCAGAGCCATGGCCTCTGGGCTCCAGGTCAGCTCCACCTGATTCTGCCTCTCCCTGGGGTGGGGTGGCCGGTCCTGCTGAGGGCTGGCCTGGGGCATCATTCCAGGATGGGCATGACCTGGAGGGCTGGGCACCCCAGAAGTCAACTCTGAGACAAAGACTGGATGTGAGCACGGGTTGAGGGGACTGTGATGGGAGCTGAAGAAACCTCTGCCAGGCGTGACACTGGCACCAGGGGCTCATCTCTGCTGGGCGGGGCACCCATGGCACCGGGGGCTCAGCTCTGCCAGGTGCGACACTGCCACCAGGGGCTCAGCTCTGCTGGGTGGGACACCCATGGCACCGGGGGCTCAGCTCTGCCGGGTGGGACACCCATGGCACCAGGGGCTCAGCTCTGCCGGGGACTTGGGCAGAAAGCCTAGTGCATTTTCAGAGCGTCTCATTCAAGGAGCAAAGCCATCCTTTTTTCACTCACTCCCAGCTGCATGCATGTGAGGGCAGCATGGGGCTCTCATTCCCCGTGTTCCTGCCTGCCCCGAACTAGGCCAAGATGGCCCTCCAGCCAGACACAGGCCAAGGCAGAGAGTCTAGGGCATCGAGGGAAGAAGCTGTTGGCCTGTGTGGGAGACGCAAGGCTACGGGAAGGTATTGGGCACCAGGTGTGGCCAGCAGCTGGAGTGTGGCCCTTAGAGCCAAGGAGAGCAGAGAGAGAGAGATCAGACTGGTTTGCTTTGTGACTTGACCTCTCTCAAGTTCCTAATGAATGTGGCCTCCGTGCTGGGGACATGGAGGACTTCCTGTCATTCTCACAGCTCTGTCATTTCCTGCCAAGGCCCGGATCCAGAGCCTGGATGGCGTCTGGGCGTTAAACAAAGGGCTTTCAGAAGCAGTGGCTGTTGTGAAAGTGACTCCCTGCTTTACTGTGAACCAAGGTGCAGGCCATAGGGGAGGCCCCGGGCCCCCGGCTGCTCTTCAGGCTCCCTCAGGCCTCCCTTGTTATCAAGGCCACTGTTCCCCTTGGACACCATGGCCATGATGCCCGCTAGGCAGATACAGGGACCAGGGTGGAGTTTTATAGGATGAATGTACTGAGAACTGGGGCCATGACTGGGCCTCAGGCCATGGGACCGCACAGTGTGTGGTGGGTGATCGTCATGTCTTCACTGAGTGAAGGAAGAAGGTGGCCTGTGTACATGAGGGATGAGGTTGAGGATGAGAGTATGCGGGGCTGGCTGGAGGTTCAGGGTGGGAGTGGACGGGGCTGGAGGGAGGGAGGGAGGT